>NC_052170.1:16769268-17093489 GCF_902713615.1 Scyliorhinus canicula
CCCGTCGACGGCCACCCCATCATGGACTCCATCAGCGACCGCCCTCAGCCAACCACACGCCTGCGCCGTGCGGCAGCCAACCAACCCCGGGGGATCCAAATGCTACTTCTGTGGACAGGCGTGAAGTGCCCTCTGCAAGGCCTGTGGCAAGAAGGGACATTTCGCTGCAGTGTGCCAGGCCCAACCAATTGCCGTTATTGT
The DNA here is from genome assembly GCF_902713615.1 of Scyliorhinus canicula. Lineage (NCBI taxonomy): Eukaryota > Metazoa > Chordata > Chondrichthyes > Carcharhiniformes > Scyliorhinidae > Scyliorhinus > Scyliorhinus canicula. Next base: position 16,769,470 of record NC_052170.1, read on the forward strand.
CCCAGCACACCCCACATGCGGCCAGTGGGCTCCGTCACCTTCCCCTCTTCGGACCATGTGTGGTCCGTGAGCGTTGCCATCTTGCCTTCCTCAGAACCAATGGGCTCCGCCATCTTGCCTGCCCCAAGACACGTGCGGCCCATGGGTGCCAACCATCTTACCCGCCTCAGGACCCTCATCAGGCCGCTCATCGCCGGCAACCGCCGGCGACCAGCCGCGTCTCGCCTCGGTCACGATTGAACAGTCTCGACCGCACGTGCGGCCCATGGGTGCCAACCATCTTACCCGCCTCAGGACCCTCATCAGGCCGCTCATCGCCGCGTCTCGCCTCGGTCACGATTGACCAGTCTCGACCGCACAACCTCGCGACTGCTTCAACAAAGGTGAAGGTCAACGGGCACGAGATCTCCTGTCTGCTGGACTCCGGGAGCACTGAGAGCTTCATTCACCCCGATACGGTAAGGCGCTACGCCCTCGCGGTACACTCCGCTAACCAGAGAATCTCCCTGGCCTCCGGAATGCACTCTGTGGCGATCCGGGGGTACTGCATCGCCACCCTCACTGTCCAGGGCGTGGAGTTTAGCAGCTTCCGCCTCTACGTCCTCCCCAACCTCTGCGCTGCCCTGCTACTCTGCCTCCAGTGCAACCTCCAGAGCCTAACCCTGAAATTCAGTGGGCCCCTACCACCCCTTCCCATTTGCGACCTCGCGACCCTCAAGGTTGACCCGTCTTCCCCTTTTGCAAACCTAACCCCGGATTGCAAACCCGTCGCCACCAGGAGAAGACGGTACAGCGCCCAGGATAGGACCTTCATCAGGTCTGAAGTCCAGGGGCTGCGTCGGGAAGGCAACATCGAAGCCAGCAACAGCCCCTGGAGAGCCCAAGTGGTAGTGGTGAAAACCAGGGAGAAAAACAGGATGGTCGTTGACTACAGTCAGACCATCAATCTGACTCGACGCGTACCCCCTCCCACGCATATCTGATATGGTCAATCAGATTGCACAGTACTGAGTTTTCTCGACAGTGGACCTGAAATCTGCCTACCACCAGCTCCCCGTCCGCAAGGCGGACCGCCCATACACTGCTTTCGAAGCAGACGGCCGCCTTTACCACTTCCTTAGGGTTCCCTTCGGCGTCACCAACGTGGTCTCGGTCTTCCAACGGGCGATGGACCGAATGGTTGACCGGTACGGACTGCGGGCCACTTTCCCGTACCTGGACAATGTCACCATCTGCGGCCACGATCAGCAGGACCATGGCGCCAACCTTTCTAAATTCCTCCACACCGCCACTGTCCTCAACCTCACGTATAACAAGGAGAAGTGCGTGTTCAGCACGAACCGATTAGCCATCCTCGGCTATGTGGTCCAGAAACAGAGTTCTGGGGCCCGACCCCGATCACATGTGCCCCCTCATGGAACTCCCCCTCCCCACTGCCCAAGGCCCACAAACGATGCCTGGAGTTCTTTTCGTATTACGCCCAGTGGGTCCCAAACCATGGGACAAGGCCCGCCCACTCATACAGTCCACCGTTTTCCCACTGACGGCCGAGGCTCACCAGACCTTCAACCGTATCAAGGCCGACATCGCCAAGGCCGCGATGCACGCGGTCGACGAGACACTGCCCTTCCAGGTCGAGAGCGTTGCCTCAGATGTCGCTCTGGCTGCCACCCTCAACCAGGCAGGCAGGCCCGTGGCATTCTTTTCCCGCACCCTCCATGCCTCCGAAATTCTGCATTCCGCCATCGATAAGAAGGCCCAAGCGATCGTTGAAGCTGTGCGGCACTGGGGACATTACCTGTGCGGCAGGAGATTCACTCTCCTCACTGACCAATGGTTGGTTGCCTTCATGTTTAACAACACACAGCGGGGTAAGATCAAAACGATAAAATCTTGAGGTGGAGGATCGAGCTCTCCAGCTACAAATACGAGATTTTGTATCGTCCCGGTAAGCTCAACGAGCCCCCCGATGCTCCATCCCGAGGTACATGTGCCAGCGTACAAGTGGACCGACTCCGGACCGTGCACGACAATCTCTATCACCAAGAGGTCATCTGTTTTTACCATTTCATCAAAGGCCGCAACCTGCCCTACTCTATCGAGGAAGTCAGGGTGATCACAAGAGACTGCCAGTTCTGCGCGGAGTGCTAACTGCACTTCTACTGGCCAGACCGTGTGCGCCTGGTGAAGGCTTCCCGCCCCTTTGAACACCTCAGTGTGGACTTCAAAGGGGCCCTCCACTCCACCGACCGAAACACATACTTCCTCAGTGTGGTCGATGAATATTCCCGATTCCCCTTTGCCGTCCCATGCCCCGACATGACGTCTGCCACTGTGATCAAAGCCCTCAACACCATCTTCGCTCTGTTCAGTTTCCCCGCCTACGTCCACAGAGGCCAGTTCCTGCTCAACAGGGGCATTGCCTTGAGCAGGACAACCAGCTACAACCCCAGGGAAAACCGGCAGGTGGATCGGGAGAATGGGACGGTCTGGAGGGCCGTCCAGCTGGCCCTACAGTCCAGATATCTCCCGGCCTCCCGCTGGCAGGAGGTCCTCCCCGACGCACCACTCCATTTGGTCGCTCCTGTGCACCGCGACTAACGAAACCCCCCATGAATGTCACTTTGCCTTCCCTAGGAAGTCCATCTCCGGGGTTTCGCTCCCAACGTGGCTGGCAACTCCAGGACCCGTTCTCCTCTGTAGACACGTGCGACTCCACAAGCCGGACCCGTTGGTTGAGACGGTACAGCTACTCCACGCCAACCCGCAGTACGCTTACGTAGCGTACCCCGAAGGCTGCCAAGACAGTCTCCCTCAGGCATCTGGCGCCAGCTGGTTCCACACACACCTCCCCCCTTCTGCCCCGACGCCACCCTCCCTTCCCCCCGGTGCACCCCACCGCAGCCCCCGTTCCAGGACAATCCGTCCTCCCCTTGCTCCCACCCGGGGATGAAGAGGATTTCGACACGCTCCCGGAATCACCGAAGACCAAGTCGCCGCCTGAGTCGCCCCCAGCACTGCGGCGCTCTCGACGGCAGATCAAGTCCCCGGACTGCCTGAATTTGTAATATTTGATTTTAAATGCAACTTGTCTGGATATAGTTCTCCACCACCCCCGCTGGACTCATTTTTTAACATGGATGAATGTGGTCGTCACCACTAATGTATATACTGTATATATATGTGTTTTACGGTAAGGCCCCTGTACTACAGGTACGGGGGTAGATCCCTGCCTTCTGGCTCCGCCCAGTAGGCGGAGTATAAATATGTGTGCTCCCCGTGCAGCAGCCATTTCATCAGCTGCTGTAGGAGGCCACACATCTCTGTGTAATAAAGCCTCGATTACATTCTATTCTCGTCTCGTCGTAATTGATAGTGCATCAACATGTACAAACACACTCAGATGCACACACTCACATGTACATACACATTCACATGCACACACTCACATGTCCACACTCGTGCAGGACTATGAACTCTTTACCCTTAAATTCATGTGCCTCCTTTCCCCATCTGAGCAGGTTGCAAAGCCCTTTCCCCCCAAGTAATTGCTTCTGAAGTGTAGTCACAATTACCATGGCCGACATGCAGCACCCAAATCGCACACAGAAAGCTCTCGCAACCGGCAAAAAGACGGAATTGCATTTATATAGCGCCTCCCATGACCACCAGTTGTCTCAAAATGCTGTACATCCAATGACATACTTTGTGCAGTCACTGTTGTAATGCAGGAAACCCGGCAGCCAATTTGCACACAGCAAGATCCCAGCAGCTTGATAATGACCGGATAATCTGGGCTATGGACTGGGGCACTGAGGGAGGCCGGGTTGGGGGAGGGGGGGGGGGGTAAATGGCAGAACTTCCCTTGCTCCTCTTTGAAAGAGTCTCCCGCAGGATCTATTAGATCCGGTGAAGCAGGAAGACGAGGCCTTAAGCTGAACGTGGGGTCTGAAGTAGATCATCGCCGACCGTGCGGCACTTTCCCCCCCCCCCCCCCCCCCCCCCCCCCCCCCCCAGCACCGCACTGGAGTCTCGGCCTTCGGCTTGGGTTGCTCAGGGTGGGGCTTGAACCCGGAATCTTGCCACTCAGAAGCAAAAGTGCTGCCAACTGAGTCACGGGGCGTTAGCCCGAATGACACAGACTTCCAAGCGTGACAACCGGATAGAGTTGAGAGGTCGTGAGGCCAAGTCGGCCATTTTAAGACCCGGGGTGAAATATCGGTAACCATCTTTTCTGGCAGGGCGATCCTCGCTCTCATGCTATTCTGAATAGAAACACATGAAGAAGAATCCTAATCCTGCCTCCGGGGCTGATCAATGACGCAAACGGGCATCTCAATGTGAGCATCATCACATTTAATGCTGTACATTTGTCAATGTGCCATTCAGCCAGCGAGACAGGAATGCTGGACGAGCCTATTTAGCATCTACAACTATTTCCAAGAATGGCCTTGTACAGACATACCTCCGAATTAACGTATGTCTGGTTGTATGATCCAAATTTCCTTAAAAGGCTCCTTCGAATAATAGCCTGTTTAATTTGCTGGACCCCCCTTCTCCCAGTATACCACCTGCTGCACATTATGGACAACTCCCAGTTCAGTCGCTGCACTTTTGATGAATACGCATACGACTTCTACTTGACAGTGCACACTCTATGCCAAAGATCAGGCTGATCGCTTGCAGGCTGGTGCGAGGTGCAGTAAACCACATAATGGTCAATTAATTTGGAAGATCGGAATCACAACCAATCGCTGGAACGCAAGCCGTTCTGTTGTGGAGCTTGTTTTGTGGCCTTGTCTGTGCCTGCAGCGCCCGCTCAAATGGAAGGGACGGGGACATAGCCCAGGAGAGCTCCCAGGCTTCAAACCCAAGGTAGAGGAGGGCAAACGTGGACCAACACTTACAATTCTGTCCGCCTCACTACCAGAAGGAAATGAAAAATGCTTATTGTCACAAGTAGGCTTCAAATGAAGTTACTGTGAAAAGCCCCTAGTCGCCACATTCCGGCGCCTGTTCAGGGAGGCTGGTACGGGAATTGAACCGTGCTGCTGGCCTGCTTTCAAAGCCAGCGATTTAGCCCTGTGCTAAACAGCACAAACGAATGTACAGAAGGGGTTTACCAGGATGCTGCCTGGTGTGGAGGGCATTAGCTACGAGGAGAGGTTGGATGAACTCGGTTTGTTCTCACTGGAATGACGCAGGTTGAGGGGGGCGATCTGACGGAGGTTTACAAAATTATGAGGGGCATGGACAGAGTGGATAGTCAGAGGCTTTTTCCCAGGGTGGAAAAGTCGATTACGAGGGGGCATTGGTTTAAGGTGCGAGGGGCAAGGTTCAGAGGAGATGTGCGAGGGGAGGTTTTTATACAGAGGGCCGTGGGTGCCTGGAACTCGCTGCCGGAGGAGGTGGTGGAAGCAGGTACGATTGCGACGTTCAAGGGGCATCTTGCCGAAAACATGAATAGGTTGGGAATAAAGGGATAGGGACCCCGGAAGTGTGGAAGGTTTTAGGTCAGATGGGCAGCATGGAGAGCCGAAGGGCCTGTTCCTATGCTGTACTTTTCTCTGTTTTAACGCCTGATGGGGTCAATGCTGGTGAGCTTGGGCTCCAGAAGACTGCGGGGAAAATGGAATATTGAGGCTACCAACTCTTCAGGATTATCCTGGAGTACCCATGTTAAGTGTCTTGGGTTACAGGAAGATATAGATGGGATGGTCAAATGGGTGGAAAAGTGGCAGACGGAATTTAACCCTGCAAAGTGTGACGTGATACAATTTCATAGAATTATAGAATTTGCAGTGCAAAAGGAGGCCATTCGGCCCATCAAGTCTGCATCGGCCTGTGGAAGAGCAACCTTCTTAAGCCCATGCCGCCACCCTATCCCCATAACCCAGTAACCCCACCCAACCTTTTGGTCACGAAGGGCAATTTAGCCTGGCCAATCCACCTCACCTGTACATCTTTGGACTGCGGGAGGAAACCGGAGCACCCGGAGGAAACCCACCCAGACACGGGGAGAAAGTGCAGACTCTGCACAGACAGTGACCCAAGCCGGGAATTGAACTCGGTTCCCTGGAGCTGTGTTGCAGGAGTGCGAACCACTGTGCCACCGTGCCGCCTATTTGGGAGGAGTATTTTGACAAGGAAGTATTCGATGAATGGCCTGACATTGGGAAGTTCCGAGGAACAAAGGGACCTTGGTATGTTTGTCCATATATCACTAATGGCAGAAGGGCAGGTCAATGGGGTGGTGAAAAAGGCATACGGGACACTTGCTGTTATCAATCGGGGCATAGATTACACAAGCAGGGAGGTCGTGTCGGAGTTGTCTAGAACTTTGGTGAGGTCACAGCTGGAGTACTGTGTACAGTTCTGGTCGCCACATTATAGGAAGGATGTGATTGGACTGGAGGGGGTGCAGAGGAATTCACCAGGATGGTGCCTGGGATGGAACGTTTCAGTTATGAAGAGAGGTTGGATAGGCTTGGGTTGTTTTCACTGGAGCAGAGAAGACTGAGGGGCGACCTGATCGAGGTGGACAGGATTCTGAGGGGCATGGACAGGATGGATAGGGAGTTTAGAGGGGTTGAGAGGAAATTGTTTTTTACCCAGAGGGTGGTGAGGGTCTGGAACGCACTGCCTGGGAGGGGGGTAGAGGCCGGTTGCCTCACATCCTTTAAAAAGTACCTGGATGAGCATTTGCCACGTCACAACATTCAAGGCTATGGGCCAAGTGCTGGGAAATGGGAGTAGGTTGGGAGGTCAGGTGTTTTTCATGCATCGCTGCAGACTCGATGGGCCGAAGGGCCTCTTCTGCACTACAGTATTCTGTGATTCTGTGAATTGATGATTAGTCTCTGGGACACTGAAACCTTTCTAGGAGCGCGCCCATTCAGATTTGGAAATCCTATGTGAGAGAGAACGGAAAATTCTTGAAGAGGTAGGCAGCGAGGAATAGGTGATTTTCAATGTCCAGTTCCGACATGAGGGAGCGGCAAAGGCTTAAAGCCAATGCAATGGGATGACCAGCCATGATGTTACTCAAATGTTCTCCTCAGTGTTCACCGGAGCATGCACTGCTGGCGTAAACCAGGGGCGAGATTTTCTGATATTGAGGCCAAGTGCCCACGCTGTCGTGTACGCCGTCGCGTTTCACGATGGCGCGAGCAGGGCCCGGGCATGACCTATTCTGGCCCCCACAAGGGGCCAGCACGGCACTGGAGCGGTTCACGCCACTCCAGCGTCCTTACGCGGCGCCCATTTGGCGCTGCGCCAACCCGCGCATGCGCAGTTGGGCAGCTCAATCCTGCGCATGCGCAGTTGGGCCGCGCCATACTGCGCGGGGAACTTCTTACGTGCACCGGCCCCAACCCAACATGCGGTTGGTGTTCAGGGGCCGGCCGCGCATGGAAGTAGGCCCGGGTGGGAGAGGCTGGAAAGCCAATCGGTGAGTCCCGCTCGCGGGCCAGACCCCATCGGAGGCCCTCCCGGTGAAGGAGCCCACCTCCTCCCCCCCAAAACAGACCACCTTCCCCCGGCTTTCCCGCAGAGATCCCGCCGGCAGCGACCAGGTGTGGACAGCGCCGGCGGGACTGTCATTTTTTTCGCCGGCCGCACGGCCCAACCGGGCCGGAGAATCGCCGCAAACAACGAGCGGACCGGCGCTATTCTCGCGGCCCTGGTTTCGGTGGGCGGGGGGGGGAGGGGGAAGAATCGCGTGCGGGTGTCAGGGTGGCGTGGCGCAGCTCGCGCGACGCCCCGGCGATTCTCCCACCCAGGAGATCCCTGAATATCGGAGATTTTATTTATTTATTATTCATTCAAGGGATGTGGGCATCGCTGGCTCGGTCAGCATTTATTGCCCACCCCTAATTGCCCTTGTTCGGAAGGCATGCAAGAGTCAACCACATTGCTGTGTAGATGGGGAGCCACATGTAGGCCAGACCAGGAAGGATGGCCGATTTCCTTTCCCGATCTGGGCACTTCCACCTTGGGGGTGGGGGGCTTGCTCTTCAGAGCCCGGCGGGGAGAGTTGCGCGCTCTCTGCTGCGTTAATTTGGGCGTATTTCTTGGTTGGAATGTAAAACTCCGAGGGGTAGCGCCTCCACTGGCCTGGTGGAGAGTGGCAACTCAATTAAGCACCCCAGGCCCGCAGGTTCCAGGTTACGTCAGGTTAGCTGGTCACGGTCTGAACTAGGGAGAGGGGGCATTAATAAATTTGGCCTCATTGTTACTACAGGGGATAAATTTAGCCTGATTTTGCAATCTTAATCATCAAGCACTGACCCGGATGTAGTTAGTGTTCTGCTTGCCTGGTACAGCACAGTCCAGGATCAGATATGGAATATGGTCACTGGGATGAGGGTAATCAGTAATCATGGAATTGCACGCAGCAAGGCTTTGAAGTGGGAAACCTGTTTTTCAGGTGCTACGCAGCCACCTAAGGCCCCAAAATGGTGAGCGGGAAGGTCCTCATCTGCCATATTGGGTAAAGATGGACAAAAGGCGGAATTTACCCCCATTTGAGCATGTGTTATGCCTTCTCCGCTGATCCACTATCAATTACGACGAGACGAGAGTAAATTATAATCGAGGCTTTGTTACACAGAGGTGTGTGGCCTCCTACAGCAGTTCACGAATTCCGCGTGTAAACATGGGGCTGTTGCTAATTGTGCTTTTACTTAATGGCTCTGTTTTAATAACCTTTGCTCCAGAATCGCCAGGTATCTTTATGATACCACCACGAGGTTCAAAGCCAAGTGCTGATCAATAACTCAATACACCAGTTAGTAAGTTTCAAATCAAACACATTTATTATACACACAGTCAATCACTACTCATGCATAAAACTCTACTTACTAGACTATCTCTAACACTAAAAGGCCTATACTTAGCTTTGGAAATGGCCCCACCAGGTCAGGGGAACGATGGCCTTTCGTTTGATTCTGGGTCTGCAGGCTTCAAGCTGGTATGGACTAGTAGCTAGGAGCGCCTATCTCGTAGCGTGCGTTGACTGGAGACTTACTTGGTTGGTGCAGCTGCTAGGCAGGTCTCTCCTTGTTGAGAGTCACGGTCAAGAGTTGTTTCGAGCTGCTGACAGACGCTGCCAAGAAGGGCGAATTGAACTTCAGGACTCTATTTTATAGTCCCCAGGGGTTTCGCGCCCTTGTGGGCGGACCCCGGACCTGGTCCCAATCAATTGGACCAAGTCCCAATCGTTTGGATCGATTTCTCCAATACTGGAGCTGTTCCCTGATCGCTGGGCAGTTCCTATGTGTCCGTTGGCCTTCCTTTGTCCTGGCTCCCGCTGGCGCCGGGGAGTCTGGTTTGGTCCTGATCGCTTCAATGTATCTAATTGTTCCTGGGGATTGCTCATTAATATGTAGATCGCTACTGGTTTCCATTCTGTCTGGGTTCGGCAAGTCTTAATACTACAGGAAACCTTGCACCTGCTTGTTTCCCTGTATTCTTTGTGGGCCTCCATTTTGGAATCGGGAAGTGGCCAAACCAGGTGGCTACAGGGCGTAATGCCCCCTCTGCGACATTGGCCTGCCATGAGGTAGCTGGTTTCACCACGGGAAACCAGGCCTACACTGAGGGCCCACAACATGACAAAGTAGGCAACCACGAGCTGAGCGGACCGGAATCTTTCCTTCCACTGAAGGAGCCAGTCCACGTGCCTCCAGCAACTTTTAACCCAGGATGCTGTGCAGCTTACCATCCCTCTGCCACCCCGACGAGTCACCAAAGGCAGGCACTCCAGAATTGCTAGGCCCAAATGGCCGGGCTTTGAGGGGAGGTTGTGGTTTGGGAAAGGGAGCTCGGCTGGTACCGGTTAGGACTGAGCGCAAATAAAAAGAAAAATCCTGGGGATTTGCTCAGCCGACAGCTGACCCTGTCGACTGCAGATATTTCGAAAGCTGTTCCATCACTGGGATTGTGATGACATTTCGGAATGTGCGCTGAGCCCCTGGGAATGTGGCCTAGTGCGCTTTTCCTGTATTTAAATAAGAAACACATGTTTTGGTTTACTTGTATATTTCTAGGATTTGCAAGTTCCCAGCTCTCTTGAACTTTTTTGCTGTTTATTATTGTTTGAAACCGAATGGAGGCCAAGGGATCTACAGCCTCAGATTCCCCGTGGCCTCATCTGAGTACGATCTCCCTAGGTGAGCGGTGGGGGGTGGGGGGGGGGGGGGGGCAGAGGCCTCTGAGACATAAGTACCCAACCAAAGTGTGGGCCGGGCGTGAGAGACCCTTTGGAAGTGGGAGGTGTAATGTAATAGGTATAATAAATTGGGGTTTTCTTGCAGTCGTCACTTGCTGAGTGGTCGCTTGCCTGGGACTTTACAGTTATCTTATATCATTACAAAATTTGGGATTCCTACAGGTATAATCCATTGGGAGCGGGGGGTTGGTGCAGAGGGGGGCGTGCGGGGGCACAGAGTGGAGTTTTACTGCTGTGTCAGTGGGATTGTCCATCCCTAATTGCCCTCGAGAAGTGTGGGGGGGGGGTGGATGATGAGGAGTCGCCTTCTTGAACGGCTGCAGTCCCTGCAGTGTAGGCACACCCACTGTGCTGTTAGGGAGGGAGTTCGACCCGGCGTCAGTGAAGGAACGGCCGATATCTTCCCAAATCAGGGTGGTGAGTGGCCTGAAGGGGAATTCCCAAGGTGGGGGCGTTCCCATGCATCCCGCTGCTCCTTGTCCTTCCAGACGGGAGAGGTTGTGGGTTTGGAAGGTGCTGTGTAAGGAGCTTCGGTGAGTTACTGCGGTGCATCTTGTAGATCATACACGTGCTGCCACTGTTCGTTGGTGGTGGAGGGAGTGAATGTGGAAAATGGTGGATGGGGTGCCAATCAAGCGGGGCTGCTTTGTCCTGGGTGGTGACGAGCTTCTTGAGTGTTGTTGGAGCTGCACTCTGATGTGCCATCAATGATTACAAGACAAGTAGTGAACGTAACTGAGGCTTTAATAAACTAAACAGATCCCGAACTGGGGCAGAGGCAGAGACCAGCCACCATTATACTGAGCCCGAGGGGAGGCGGAGCCATCGGGCAGCGGTTTACCATGTAACACAGTAGCCGTTTACCACAATACACATATTATATACGACAGTGGTTTACCACATACTCGCACTCATCCAGGCAAGTGGAGAGTATTCCATCTCGCTCCTGACTTGTAGATCTTGCAATCATGGAGGAATAACAGGAGGAATGTCACCACAGTCCCAGAGACTGCTCTTCCCTTTCTGAGACAGAGCTGACTGGTGGTGATTTAGCCTGAGGGCCGCCATCCCTTCAGGTGAGGGTCAAGGTTCAGAAGTTCAGGAATAATCTCAGCCAGGAGGGGAATTGAACCCACACTGTTGGCGTCGCTCCGCATCACAAACCAGCCGCCCAGCCAACTGAGCTAAACAATCCCTTGAGTAAATAAAGAGGAATTGCTCCCATTGGCTGTCGGGCTGAGAACCAGAGAGTTCAGGTTTAAGGTGATTGATCAAAGAAGGGGTGATGTGAGGCAAAACATCTTGCGCCCAGCAAGCGGTTGATTATTGGAGTGCACTGCCATACGGTGGTAGATGCAGATTCAATAGCTTGGTGGAGCTGGATAACTGTTGAGGGATATGGGGAAAGAGTGAGGGGGTTGAAGTAACTGAATTGACCTTTGAAAGAGCTGACGCTGACTTGATGGACCGAATGGCCTCCTTCGGTGCGGCCCAATTCTTAGATGCTATATGTTGATGGGCCGAACGGCCTCCCTCAGTGATGCCCAATCCTCGCAAGCTATGTTTCAATCTCAGTTTTAAAACAATGAAATGGCCCCCTCGGAAAGATCTAAATCGATGAGTTGTAACGAGCGCCCAAACGGCTCATTCTCACACTCCTCTTCTCCCTCCATCTTGTAGACCATTGAGTCGGCAAGGGGGCATCAATTACCCCCCTTTCTTGTTGAGAGTTTAAGAGTACCAAGATCTTGCAGCCTGCGGCGTCACGGCCTAACTCAATCTCGGCTTCAGTCAACAGTTCCCCACGTGCCCTTCCCAGCGGAAGCGGACCCACAGAGTAGCAACCAACACTGGCTGACTTTTTTCCCCTGTCTTTCCGATGTCACGTTAAAAATCGAGACCCCCTCCCCCCCCGACCTTCTCTCCCAGGTGGACATAAGGGATTCCACGGTACTATTCCGAACAAGGAAAGGGGAACTCGCCCCGCCGCCTTCACCAATATTCTCCCTGGATCGGCATGACCGATTTATCTGCTGGTTATTGGTGTTTCTCTTTGTGGGATCTTACCATACCTCAAAGTGGCTACCGCGTTTTTTCCACTTTACAAAAGTGACGGGGCTTCAAAAGTATTTAATCGGCTGTTAGATTCTTTGAGGCAAGAAACATACCCTTGTATTTGCTATGTGAGCGTTTGAATTTAATATTTGGTGTGAAGGAACGTGGGTGTCACTGGCGAGGTTGGCATTTGTTGTCCACGAGAAGGTGGGGCTGAGCAGTAATGTGACAAGGCATTGTTCTCTGGTACCTCCAAAAACCCCAGGAGAAGCATGAGTGACATCCCTCATCTGCCGGCTATTTTTGTCAATGCCTGGAGAATCATCGTGCTATTTATAAGCGTTAGTGTTCCTACATCTTCCTGTGTTTCCAAAAATAACCTAGCTGGGCCGCAGCCTTTTGATGGATTGCTGTTTATCCTTGGCAACAGCCTTTGACAATGGGCTTTCTTCCACATTGAAGGTCCAGGTGGATGAAAGGCAAGACAATAGCAACAGTTAAGACAGTTGGAGGGGGGAATGGGCTAAAGTGGGAACTGGTCACTGGTTGCCCAGTTAAAGTGTGAGTAGGCCACAGGCTTTATGTGGGACGCAAGTCATTGTGAGCAGGCCATAGGCTTAATGTGCGATGAAAGTAATTGTGAGTAGGCCACAGGCTTTATGTGGGAGGCAGGCCAATTTGCAGTTAATTCCTCGGAGGAACAAGAGAGGAAGTATAATAATGCACATAATTTGGAGTCGTTGGCCGTGGCAGGGCGGTCTCACGGTATCAAGGCGGCTGTTCCTGAACTTTGACCCACAAGGAACCCACGGTTCCCCAGTGCAAAGGTCAGGAAGGGTCAGAGACAACTAAAAACGGGCTGCACGCAATCCCAATCGTCCTTGAGTACACTCCTCCATTATTGCTGAAGATATTGGAGAGTGGTGGGGGGGGGGGTAACTGGTTGTTCGGACGACCGTCCGCCAATCGGTGTGACATTATCGGCTGGGACTTTCTGGCCATACCCGCTGTCAGGTCTGACCGTGCCGAGGTCTCCCCCACCTTCCCCCACCCACACCAACCCGCACCCCCCCCCCCCCCCCCCCCCCCCCCCCGCCCTACTGGTTCCCCAGCTATGGAGAGTGCAAACAACAGGAAACCCCGTTGACAGCAGCGGGACTAGAAGATCCCGCCACCAGCAAGCCGCTTCTGCCAACGCAGGGGGGTGGGGGGGGGGGGGGGGGGGGTGGGGGGGGGGGGGGGGGAGGATGCGTAAAACCTCCGCCCAAGACCATTTTTGCATTCCGATTGGCTACGGGGAGAAGGAGGGCCACGTAGGCGGACACATTAGGTGACCGTTGGCAGGAGCGTGGGGGGTGCCATGTGATGCAGTCTCCAGGGATACACCCAATCAGAGTTGGTCCAATCAAGCAGACAAGAAAATGGAGGCTATATTGGGCAGTCAAGTCCTGATGTGATGCCAAAGGCAATGCTGATGGGCAGAGAGCTGGGGAGGGTCCCCGGCGAGGGTGGATATCATTGATAATGCACTTCCAATGTGGCTGACTCTAAAATGGCCGAGCAAGCCACCTAGCTCAAGGGCAATCAGGGATGGGCAACAAATAATGACTTTGCCAGCGATGTGCCCACATCTCATGAAAGAAGAAAGATCTCTTTCGCATTTCAGAATTCCAAAACCATCAGTTTCTTTCTATCTCAAGCCGTTGCCGGATTTGTAATCAGCCTGTCAAAGGACAGCGGGGGCGGGGGGGGGGGGGGGGGGGGGGGAGGGGGGGGCTGCTGTTTGCTCAGAGCACCCGTCTCTCAGTGGGGAAGAAACGAATGAGTTCTCGTTGCGTGGTGCAGAGTACAATTTCAGAGCCTTGAACCCGTGCCACAAATCATGTCTGTTAAAGTGCTTAATTCCACGTAACCACCCACCCCCAGAACTCTCAGGATCCACCCTGTAGTACATCGTTGGCAAGAATCAGCCACTGACTCACTGAATCCCCTCTGTTTCCAGGGCACTGACTCACTGCCTTTGACGTCCAGAACATCTCAGCCTCGACTGCAGAGCAAGGAGCTTCACCAGGCCTTTCCGGGGACAACATTGGCACACGTCTATGGCGGCACTTCAGGGGCAGGACACATGGCTGACCGAGCTGTGCCTCAGCCGCCTCAGGGCTGCTGTCAGCCGCTGGGTTAAAATCCTGGAGCTCCCTCCCTAACAGCACTGTGGGTGTACCTACACCACATGGACTGCAGGGGTCCAAGAAAGGTTGGCACTGCTCGCTCCCGGGTCCCGGGTCCTGGGTTCGATTCCCGGCTTGGGTCACTGTGCGGATTGTGCACTTCCTCCCATGTGTCTGCGTGGGTTTCCTCCGGGTGCTCCGGTTTCCTCCCACAGGCCAAGGATGTACAGGTTAGGTGGATTGGCCATGATAAATTACCCGATAGTGTCCAAAGATGTGCAGGTGAGGTGGATTGGCCACTTCAAAATTGCCCCTTTGAGTATGTTGCAGGAATAGGAATGTTGCGGGAGTTTCGGCCGAGGTAGGGTGCACTTTCGAAGGGTCAGTGCAGACTCAATGGGCCGAATGGCCTCCTCCTGCCCTGTAGGCATTCTTTCTGTTATAAATCTAGAGTACCCAATTCTTTTTTTTTCAAATAAGGGGCAATTTAGCTTGGCCAACCTACCTACCCCACACATCTTTTTGGGTTGTGGGGGGTGAGACCCCCGCAGACAGGGGGGGAAGGTGCAAACTCCACAAGGACGGTGAAGCTGGGCCGGGATCGAACCCGGGTCCTTGGTGCCGTGAAGCAGCAGTGCTAACCACTGCGCTGCCGTGCTGCCCCAGGGGGATTCTACCGTTCCGAGGCAGCTCACCATCCCCTTCTCAAGAGCAATTAGGGATGGGCAATAAACGCTGGCCTCGCCAGCGACGCCCACAGCCCGCAAAATAATCTGAAAAACACGTTGTCACCCTTATCAGTGTTGTCACGGGCAGGTGCATCTGCAACAGGCCGATTGTTGAGTGAGAAGAATTGTTTTCTCCCTCTTGCTGGTTCCCTCACCACCTGCCGCAGACCCGGTGGTGGTGCATGGTGGTCCGCTTAACGCGTCCATGCTTGGCCTGATGCCGAGAGGCTTGTTTGGAGTCAATGCTGGCCACTCCATCTTGACTGCACTCCACAGGCGTCGCCCCCCCTGTGGTGTGACCGTCCGGCTGGTGGGATAGGACGTACCAAAGAATGGCGATGGGGGATTCTGGGACTTCACCTCTACAGTATGCTTCATTGACCGTGTCAAGGTTGTTGCTTGACTAGTCTGCGGGACAGCCCTCCCAGTTTTGGCACAAGTCTCCAGATGTTAGTAAGGGGGACATAGAGAGAATATATGGGGCGGGTTTCTCTGGCCGCCGAAATCGCATTCAGCGATGGGCCGGAGAATCAACGTTCGAAATCGGGGGCAGCGCCACTTTCGCGACGCTCCGCCTCCTCCAAAGAGGCCTACTCCAGGAGTGCGCCACATTCTGTATCGACAGCCTCAGGACGTTGCCTGAGTTCCATCCCCACCCCCCCCCCCCCCCGATGCTCCGCCCCCAACCAGCTGAGTTCCCGACGGCGTGGGTCTCTCATGCTATTATTTGTCGGGAACTCGGCGTGGATCAGTTCAGAGCCGCCACAGTCTGGGGAGAGAGCCGGTCCGCGGGCAGGGGGGACTTTGGCAGGGGCTGGGGGCATTGTTTGGTGGGTGGTTTGAGCTGGGGGTGGTTTGACAGGCCGGGTCCGCACGTGGCCGGCGCCGTGAGCATGCGCGGCCACAGACCCGGAAATTCTCCAGCCGTATCGGGAGCTAGAGCCGGGTGCCTGCGGTGCTAGCCCCCAACCAAACGGAGGATCGGTGGCCATTCTGCGCCGAATTTTCGGTCGTAAAACGCCACCGTTCCCACGCCGCCGTCAAGACATCGCCTGACAACCGGAGAATCCAGCCCACGGCGCCGCATCTAGTTGCTCTCTTGTCGGATTTCTTTGTCGTGGCTTAATAAACATTTGACAGGCAGATGAGTTACGCTCATTGCTATGGGGCTGGGGTCACAAGTAGGCCAGAGTTCTTAAGGATTACTCAATCATTATAGCAATTCGCTAGCTTCCTGATCGCCATTATTGCTACCAGTTATTTCTTGTTAAGCTCCAGCTTTATTTAACGGGCTGATTTTAAATTCCCCAGCTGACTTGGGTGGTAGTTTACCTCAGGATCTCGCCAGGCTGATTGGATGACAAGGCCCGCACCCTGACCGCGGCGCTCCTGCGGTGGAACGTCACCAGGCGTTTGCCGCTCAATGTTCGGAAATTGGGACTGGCAAAACACCCCCCTCCCACCCCTACCCTGCCCCCCCCCCCCCCCCCCCCCCCCCCCACAACCCCACCAAACTCAACAACACAGCGAGCGAGAGAGCTGCCAATGAGCCACGCCAATGGCCTCGCTTGTGTTGAATTAAGTTCATTCCAGTTCAATCTGGGTTTTGATCTGGTTCCCTTGTCTGACAGCAGTTCTCTCAATCGACCGGGGGGACATGGCCAATTGGAAGTTTAATTTGCACTCATTTCCCTTGTAAACTGAACATGGCCTCTCGTGGATCATTAAAATGTGTCTGTTGGGCGTTTTTTTTTCCTGGTTTTCACATTGGGTTGCAAATGAGCTCTCATGGGGGGTTGGTATTTTGTGTTGCTATGACAACGTGCATCAGCCAAGGGTGCAGGAGGATTTCACCCTCTCTGGTGCGCGCGAGAGAAAAGAAAATACATATTTTTCGCAATGTCTGAACTTTGCGACCCGTTTAATCCTGTTCTGTTGCTCGTGACAGCTGTGGCTCACTTGGCAGCACTTCTGTCTCTGAGTTGTAAGGTCCTAGGTTCATAGTCCCACTCTGTGAGCACTAAAATCAAAATCAAGGCTGGTGCTCCGGTGCTGCACTGAGAGGGTTTTAATAAGGCTGCGGGGAGCCCACATCGAGTACAATTAATTGCCCTTGAACCTGTGTGGCTTGCTTGGCCCTTTCAGAGGTTCTGGAGTCATGTGAAATCCGTAGAATCCCACAGAAGAAGCCTGGCAGTGCAGAAGGAGGCCATTCGGCCCATCGAGACTGCACCGACCCTCTGAAAGAGCACCCGACCTAGGCCCACTCCACCTGCTCTAGCCCCATCTAACCTGCACATCTTTAGGCACTAAGGGGCAATTTATCATGGCCGACCCACCCAGCCGGCACATCTTTGGACTGTGGGAGGAAACCGGGGCACCCGGAGGAAACCCACGCACACACGGGGAGAACGTGCAGACTCCGCACAGACAGTGACCCAAGCCGGGAATCGAACCTGGGATCCTGGCACTGTGAGGTAGCGGTGCCAACCAGTGCCAGCGTTGGTAAGTTCCCTTTCCTAAAGAACATTAATGAACTAGATTTAGGGGCCTCACGGTAGCATGGTGGTTAGCATCAATGCTTCACAGCTCCAGGGTCCCAGGTTCGATTCCCGGCTGGGTCACTGTCTGTGTGGAGTCTGCACGTCCTCCCTGTGTGTGCGTGGGTTTCCTCCGGGTGCTCCGGTTTCCTCCCACAGTCCAAAGATGTGCGGGTTAGGTGGATTGGCTATGCTAAATTGCCCGTAGTGTAAGGTTAATGGGGGGATTGTTGGGTTACGGGTATACGGGTTACGTGGGTTTAAGTAGGGTGATCATTGCTCGGCACAACATCGAGGGCCGAAGGGCCTGTTCTGTGCTGTACTGTTCTATATCTATATCTATAGATTGGGTTGTTTTGCCAGTTGACGATGGTTTCATGGTCATTATTCGACTTTTAATTCCAGATTAGTTTTAAACATTGAATTCAAATTTCGCCACCTGCTATGGGGAGATTCGAACCCACGTCCTCCCAGTATTACTGCATGTTATTAGCTCAGTGACAATACCACGACACAACCACCTCCCCTAAGCGCTATGTGGTTGACTTGAAGACCACTGATGGTAAGGTGACGGGAGTAGGGTAGCAGATCTGAGGTGGGAGAGTGTGGTGAGGGCAGAGGACTGAGAGAGGGAGTGGAGCGAGTGAGGGGTCTGCAGGTGAGGATTTGAACATGGAGCACGCTTCGTCACTGAAGGTGAAGGGGAAGTTGCAGCTAAACCTCATCCCATCCACCTTCATTGCTCAACAGAGAGTAATCAGGAGCCAGGAATGCTGACCTCTTCCTTGAACTCTGCGTTGCCCAAACCAAAGTCTCAAGATAATAATAATAATAATCACTTATTGTCACAAGTTGGCTTGAATGAACTTACTGTGAAAAGCCCCTAGTCGCCACATTCCGGCGTCTGTTCGGGGAGGCTGGTATGGGGATTGAACCCCAGCTTCTGGCATTCTTCTGCATTGCAAGCTAGCTATTTAGCCCGCTGTGCTAAACCAGCTCCTATCAGGGGCTCGCTTGTATTCTGGACACCACTCACCAGAATTCCTTGATGCTGGACCTGTTCTTGACTGAGACAGAGATCACCTTTTACTCACTTGGCACTGCCATATTCAATTGTTCTGTGTTTGATTATGCGAGTCTGATAACTGATCCATGCTCACTGTGCTTGGGTGTTGACTCAGAGAAAAGTCAGCAGACAACACGGAAGCCACTGGAAACTGTGTAGATATTTTAAAGCATTGTATAAAGCTCGACAAATAAAGTCCCAGCGCCCTTAGAAATGAGTCTCATGAGGGCGGCACGTTGGTGCAGTAGTTAGCACTGCTGCCTCACGGTGCCGAGGACTCAAGATCGTTCCCGGCCCCGGGTCCCTGTCCGTGTGGAGATTGCATGTTCTCCCCGTATCTGCGTGGGTCTCACCCCCACAACACAAAAAGATGTGCAGGGTAGGTGGTCACGCCCCTTAATTGGAATAAAATAATTGTGTACTCTAAAAAAAATTTTTTTAAAGAAACAAGTCTCATTTTTGTGGCGAGCTCAATGTAAAATGGACGACTTAAAAATAGCAGGAGCAGGGTGTTCCCTTCATTTCGAACATCAAAGGGGAGGGTTTGGAACTCCATATTCTCTTCTGAACTTGACCTCTTTTTAAAATCTCTTTTTCATTTTGTCTTCCTCAGGTGACCATAGGTGGGTTGGAGAGTGTTTATATTGTGAGATGATTGTGAGGGGGGCCAGGCCAATTGGAGGGGAGAGTCTTTTTCTGTCCGCCATTGTTGGTATGTTTGTATGCCCCATTTGAGACCAGCAAAGAAAGCACCGACTTCAGCAACTTGGAAAAATAGTAAGGTTTGTTAAAGGTTGACCCCCTTTCCACGTTACAGGAACCCCACAATTTGAAAAACGCTTTGAGTTCCCAGTGCGGTCTTCTCTGTTTGTTTGCGCTCTCCCCCAACAGCGCCCCCTTCCCTGGATGTTGGGTGGGTCCACTCTGTCCGACAGCCAACTTTCAGAATTGAATTGTACAAACGCTCGAAGGGGGTAAAATTGCCTTGTTACGGGGAGTCGGCAGGGGAGGGGGATTAATTGGATATCTCTGTCAAAGAACGAGTACAAATAAGATGGGCTGAATGGCCTCCTTCTGTACTGAATTACATAATTCTACTGAGATTCCAGCTCACTGGCTGTGCACTTTGATGGCTATTATTTGTGAAGTCAAACTTTTCCCTTATTGCACGGTCACCCGTAAAATTTAGTTCAATCACTTTCATCTGGGACCACGTGAGGTTTGGATGTTTTTTCCAGCATTGTCTTCCTCATATGAAAGACTCCTTTGGAATGTTTAAAAGATCCGCCCTTGACGTGTGGTACTAGTTTTGCCTCAGTATAATAATAATATTTATTAGTGTCACAAGTAGGTTTACATTAACACTGCATTGAAATTACCGTGAAATTACCACACTCCGGCGCCTGTTCAGGTACACAGAGGGAGAATTCAGAATGTCCTATTCACCTAACAGCACGTCTTTCGGGACTTGTGGGAGGAAACCGGAGCGTCCGGAGGAAACCCACGCAGACACACGGGGAGAACGTGCAGACTCCGCACAGACAGTGACCCAGCCGGGAATCGAACCTGGGATCCCTGGAACTGTGAAGCCAAAGTGCTAACCACTGTGCTGCCGTCCTGCCCAAGCGCCGAGAAGCTTGGGCCATTGACTGGGCTCCAGGGAAATTCCTGTCCGGGCTGGATTATGGAGATCGATCCAACGCTAATGCTCCTTCTGGTCAAGAGGCTGAAGATATTGAACTGAGCCTCGCAGAACAACAACTTTATTAGACCATACAGTGCAGGAGGAGGCCATTCAGCCCATCGAGTCTGCACCGACCCACTTAAACCCTCACTTCCACTCTATCCCCGTAACCCAGTAACCCCTCCGAACCTTTTTATTTTGGACACTAAGGGCAATTTAACATGGCCAATCCACCTAACCCGCACGTCTTTGGACTGTGGGAGGAAACCGGAGCACCCGGAGGAAACCGCGCAGACGTGGGGAGAGCGAGCAGACTCCGCACAGACAGTGACCCAGCGGGAAATCGAACCTGGGATCCTGGTGCTGTGAAGCCACAGTGCTAACCACTTGTGCTGCCTTTATATAGCATCCATAATGTAGTAGAATCCCCTAAGCCACTTACAGGAAGGTGACCAGACACAGAAGGTGGTGGTAGGAATCTTGGCCAAAAACGTGAGTCAAGTATCTTTTTGTTTCTTCTTTCGTGGGATGTGGCCGTCACTGGCAAGGCCAGTACTTGTTGCCCATCCCTAATTGCCCCTGAACTCAGTTGCTTTTTCAGAGGGATGTTAAGAGTCATTGAAAGATAGCATATCGGAGCAGGAGAAGGCCATTCAGCCCTTCGAGCCTGCTCCGCCATTCATGATGACCATGGCTGATCATCCACTTCCCCGCTTGTTCCCCCCCCCCCCCCCCCCCCATATCCTTCGATCCCTTGTGCCCCAAGAGCTATATCTAACTGCTTCTTGAAAATATACACAGTGGGATTCTCCGCCTGGGGTCCTCCATTTCGCCGGCAGCTCACTCACACCCACAGATTTCCCGACAGCCTGGGGGTGACCACAATGGGAAACCCCATTGGCCGGCTGCCTGGACGGAAAACCCCGTTGCCGACGGGGAAATCCCGCCCACAATGGTTTGGCTCAAACTGCTTTCTGTGGTAACGAATTCCACAGGCTCACCACTCTCTGGGTGAAGACATTTCTCCTCATCTCTCTCCTAAATCCTACCTCGTATCCTCAGACTGTGACCCCTGGTTTTGGACACCCCCACCATCGGGAACATCCTTCCTGCATCTACCCTGTCCAGTCCTGTTTGAATTTTACAGGTTTCTGTGAGATCCTCCCTCATTGTTCTCAACTCCAGCCAATACAATTCTAACCGACTCAGCCTCCCCTCATACAGCAGCCCCGCCATCCCAGGAATCAGTCTGGTAAACCTTCGCTGCACTCCCGCCATAGCAAGAATATTCTTCCTCAGATAAGGAGACCAAAACTGCGCTCAATATTCCAGGTGTGGTCTCACCAAGGCCCTGTATAATTACAGCAAGACACCCCTGCTCCTGTACTCCAATCCTCTCAAAGAAGGCCAACATACCATTTGTCTTCTTTATTGCCTGCTATCCCTGCAAGCTTACCTTCCGTGACTGGTGTACGAGGACATCCAGGTCTCGTGGCATGTTCCCCTCTCTCAATCTGTAGCCATTCAGATAATAATCTGCCTTCCTGTTTTTGGTACCAAATGGTTAACCTCACATTTATCCACATTATGCCGCATTTGCCATGCATACGCCCACTCACTCAACTTGTCCAAATCACACTGAAGAATCTCTGTGTACTCCTCACAGCTCACCCTCCCACCCAGCTTTCTGTCAACTGAAAATTTGGAGACATTGGGTGGGATTCTCCCCTACCCGGCGGGGCGGGGGGTCCCGGCGGGACAGAGTGGCGTGAACCACTCTAGCGTCGGACCGCCCCAAAGCTGCAGAATCCTCCGCACCTTCAGAGGCTAGGCCCGCCCCGGAGTGGTTTGCGCCCCGCCGGCCGGCGGGATAGGGGCTTGGCGCCATGCCAACCGCCGCCAAAGGGCCTCTGCCGGCCGGCGCAAGTTGGTGCATCTGCGGGAGCGCCTGGACGTGCTGGCGTCATCCCTGCGCATGCGCAGATGGTTTTGTTTCCGCACCGGCAATGGCAGACTGCGACAGCCACCGGTGTGGAACAATAGAGTGCCCCCACGGCACAGGCCCGTCAAGGAATGGTGGGCCCCGATCGCGGGCCAGGCCACCGTGGGGGCAACTGCTGGGGCCCTCGACCCCCCCCCCCCCCCCCCAAGAACCCTAAAGGCTACCTGCGCCGCCAGGTCCCGCCCACCTGTAAGGACCAATTTACGCCTGCGGGACTTCGGCCCATCGCAGGCCGGAGAATTCTGGCAGCCCCGGGGCTCATTGAGTCGCGCCGGACCCCGCCATTCTCCGAGGCGGGCGGCGCGACTCACGCCGGGCCGGTTTCAGGAGAATTTGGAGGATGGAGGGGGCGGGATTCACGCCGTCCCCCTGGCGATTCTCCCACCCGGCGGGGAGTCGGTGAATCCCGCCCCTCACATTTAGTTCCCTCGTCTAAATCATCAATATATATTGTGAATAGCTGTGGTCCTCGCGCACGATTCCTGCGGTACCTCACTCGTCGCTGCCTGCCACTTGGAAAAAGACACATTTATTCTTACTCTTTGTTTCCTGCCTGCCAACCAGCTTTCTATCCATGTCAGTACACTACCCCCAATTCCATGCGTTTTTAATTTTACACGGATTGGCCATGATAAATTGCCCTTAGTGTCCAAAATTGCCCTTAGTGTTGGGTGGGGGTTACTGGGTTATGGGGATGGGGTGGAGGTGTTGACCTTGGGTAGGATGCTCTTTCCAAGAGCCGGTGCAGACTCGATGGGCCGAATGGCCTCCTTCTGCACTGTAAATTCTATGTAATTCTATGTAATCTCTTACGTGGGACTTTGTCGGAAGCCTTCTGAAAGTCCAAATAAACCACTCTTTGTGAACTCTAATAGTTACATCCTCAAAGAATTCAAGTAGATTTGTCAAGCACGATTTCCCTTTCGTGAATCCACCCTGACCTCTGCCTGATCCTGCCGCTGTTTTCCAAGTGCTCCGTTTTGTACATCGTTTGTAACGGATTCTACAATTTCCCCCACCATCGACATCGGGCTGAATGGTTTATAATTCCACTCTACCTCCCTCTTTATGTCAACCCCATCACTGTGAGTGTGGAATCACATGTAGACCAGCTCGGGGCGGGATAGCAGACTCCCTTCCCTAAATGGCATCCGTGAATCAGGTGGGATTGTACGATAGTGGCTTCATGGTGACTGTGACTGATGCACCATCAATTGGACACGAGGTGACGATGAGATCCAAACAAAAGGCTTTAATACACCAGATGTGTGCCCGGCAGCAGACGTACAGAAGAATGGCCGACTACCGGGGAACACAGGTTCTTATATCCTGCCCTGTAGGCGGAGCTACCTTCGGCTGAGAGGCACATGACTTACCTGGGCCAATGGGCAGAGAGTCCTCTCCACCAATGGCAGCTCACCTCTGAAGGTACCGTAATACCCCTAGTCATACTACCGCAGCAACGGAGCCTAATTTTTCAAGCCCAGATTAGTAATAAGATTTAAATTCTAGCAGCTGCCGTGGTAGGGTTTCAACTCTTGTCCCCAAACCATTAGCCTGGGCCACTGGCACTGTAACATCGCCACCATGCCACCATTTTGCCGTACGTCTGATGCGACCATTAATTCACACGCGACGGTCAGTAGAAGTGAACAGTGGTTTTAATCAGCTGGATCTGTGCCTGCCTGCGACTGCTCTGTACTGAGTGCCGCCTACAGGCTGCAGGTTTATATACCACCCCCGAGGGGGCGGAGCCACAGGCGGAGCCCACAGGGGCATCAACATAATACAGTACAATACAGTGGTGAATTGCAGCAGCAATACGTTCACCACACAGTCACAGAGTTTTACAGCACTGAAACCACTTTACTGCTGGCCATCAAGCACTAATCCATTTTTCAGCACTTGCACCCTCGCCTCTTATGCCAGGGCGTTTTCCGTGCTCATCGAAATGCTTCTTAAATGTTGTGAGTGTTTCCGCCTCCACGACCCTTTCAGGCAGCGAGTCCCAGATTCCCACCCCCCCTCTGGGGGGAGGGGGGGGGAAAAGGTTTTCCTCAAATCGCCTCTAAATCTCCTGCCCCTTACCTTGAGTCTCTGCCCCTTGGTCACTGACCCCCTCCGCTAAGGGCAGAAGCTCCTCCCTACCTACCTCACCTACGTCCCTCGAAATTTTGTACGCCTCGATCAGGATTCTAGCCCCCCCCCCCCCCCCCCCCCCAACTCACCCCCCCCCCCCCCCCCGGCTTCCTCCGCTCCAAGGAGAACCCCGGTGTCTTCATAGCTGAAACGCTCCAGCCCAGTGCAGCATCCGGGCGATTCTCCTCCGCACCTTCTCTAGCGCGAGGAGGAGAGCGAGGCGGAGAGGCGGGAGGGAATCCCACAGCTTAAAGGCCCAGACAGCTGAAGACGCGGCCAACAAACATGGGCCGCACGAAGCGGGAGAGATGGAGAAGGGACCACACTCAGAGGAACGTAGATTGAGTTGCGGGGCTGACGAGAGATTGGGGAGCGGGTGGGGGAGGGGGCGAGGGTGAAACGACCAGGGGTCGGTTCCGATGCGGCTTGAGCCAGCGGCCTTTCTGAGTGGGTGGGTAAATGGGGAAATGGACATAGTTAATTTGAGTTGAAGGAACGTGGACGGCACTAATTCCTTGAATGGTAAGGATGGAAAGAAGGAAGAGTGACCAGGCAGCACGGTGGCGCAGCGGTAGCACAGCGGCCTCACGACGCTGAGGTCCCAGGTTCGCATCCCGGCTCTGGGTCACTGTCCGTGTGGAGTTTGCACATTCTCCCCGTGTTTGCTTGGGTTTCGCCCCCACAACCCAAAGATGTGCAGGGTAGGTGGATTCGCCACGCTAAATTGCCCCTTAATTGGAAAAAAATGAATTAGGCACAATAAATTTATTAAAAACAAAGGAAGCGTTACCAAAGAGATTCTGAATTAAGAGACATTAATCACTAGAGGCATCAGCGCAAGTTGGCTGACCAACCATGCAGTGCACAAGGGAAACCGTTGAGGTTTATTTTTAGCAGTGTCATGAATGAAACAGTGAGGTATTGCTAAAATTATGCAGAACCTTGGTTAGACCACACTTAGTGTACTGGTCACTGGTTATTCATTCTTTCAGGGGTGATTAGCATCGACATGGTCTGCTACATCAGGGTTAGGCCATATTGAACTCAGGGACCGAGATGACCTCAAAAGCCTGAGAACACAAACAGTGTTCAGCGAGGTTTTCCCTTTCGCATTCAAAAATGTGGCTCAGTTGGGCAGCACGGTGGCGTAGTGGTTAGCACTGCTGCCTCACGGCGCCGAGGTCCCAGGTTCAATCCCGGCTCTGGGCCACTGTTCGTGTGGGGTTTGCACATTCTCCCCGTGTTTGCGTGGGCTTTTTTCTCGACCCGGACTCGCGTTTCTCTCAAAGGCCTCTCCTAATTTGCCAGGGGCCTGAGGCCTCCAGAGTCTGGCAGGACGTCGGTGGACCCCAGTCCTGACCAAAGACCGAGGACGTTGAATGCCATTGAGCCAACGCTCACCAGCCCCGATCCCTGTTATCTGTGGCAATCCTGCACGAGTCAAAGCCAAATCGGATTGAGGCGTGGTGCCGGTTGTGTTTTCTGTTCGTGCCCACTTGCCGGCAGTTGGCAAGGGCAGCCATGTTTGACGTTCATGAAGGAAACATGCTTCCGATAAGAGGGGTGACCAGGAGGCGGCCGAGAGGAGACTTCTTTTCCCCCCGGAGAGCTGTCACAGATTTCCGTTGTTCCTGTGGTTCGCAGTCAAGGGGTGGAAGGCCGACATTGCAAGTCTTGGCAAAGGGCGAGGACGTCAAAATGGAGCAGCCGCCAATACCACCCTCCCCCACCCGATGATCTCCATGCCTACACCTGAGTCCATTAAAACTGGCTCAAGGACAATTCCTAGTTGAGGAAAGTCGATAGTAGAAGGCATGGTTGCAAAGACGGGGCAAAGGCAGCAATGAAGGTCTCCATGACTTAAGGAATACTATTATTTTTCTTTGGGGGGTGGACCGGGGAAGGCTACAGGAAATAGGGAAGATGTGAAGCCAGGGTGGAGAGTGATAAGTTATAGAGTGCATGGTGAAATGGGGAAACAAATTGAATATAATGTAAGGTGGTTCATTTTGGCAGGAAGAATTTCAAACCTCTATGGGGTGGAGAAGCAATGAGATCCATAAGACATGAGAGAAGAATTATGCCATTCGGCCCATCGAGTTTGCTCCACCATTCAATCATGGCTGATATTTTTCTCATCCCCATTCTCCTGCCTTCTTCCCATAACCCCTGATCCCCTTATGAATCAAGAACCTATCTGTCTCTGCCTTAAAGACACTCAGTGATTTGGTTTCCACAGCCTTCTGCGGCAAAGAGTTCCACAGATTCACCACCCTCTGGCTGAAGAAATTCCTCCTCTTCTCAGTTTTAAAGGATCGTCCTTTATCTCAGATTGTGCCCTCTGGTTCCAGTTTTTCCTACAAATGGAAACATCCTCTCCACGTCCACTCTATCCAGGCCTCTCAGTGTCCTGTGAGTTTCAATAAGATCCCCCCTCATCCTTCTGGGCTCCAACGAGTACAGGAATACAAATATATATATGTTGCTAAAAGGAGCAGCAAAGGTTGATCAGTTGTGAAAACACAAGCACCGAGGTTCATTTCTGGGTGGGAATTGTATTTGCGTTAAAGAATGTGAAGCTCCACACTGGAGCTGTGAAGCCACAGTGCTAACCACTGTGCTACTGCACTGTCCATCTGCAAATGAAAATTAAACCCCCCCCCCCCCCCCCGTGGATCCGGGGAACTCAACAAGCTCTTGTGCCCTGCTCGGCCGAGATCGATTGATGGCGCACTGATGATAACCAAATGACCTGATTCAGTTTTTTCAGGCCTTATACTTTGTGAGAAAGCATCATTCTCTTTGCAACCCTTTTGTGAAAGCCTTTCATATATTGCCGAAACGTGTGCTCTTTTTAAAAATAAATTATTGGCAATTGACTGACAGAATTGTGTATCTTAGAATTTAGAACAGTACAGCACAGAACAGGCCCCTCGGCCCTCAATGTTGCGCCGAGCCATGATCACCCCACTCAAACCCACGTATCCACCCCATACCCGTAACCCAACAACCCCCCCTTAACCTCACTTTTTTTTAGGACACTACGGGCAATTTAGCACGGCCAATCCACCTAACCCGCACATCTTTGGACTGTGGGAGGAAACCGGAGCACCCGGAGGAAACCCACGCACACACGGGGAGGACGTGCAGACTCCGCACAGACAGTGACCCAGCCGGGAATCGAACCTGGGACCCTGGAGCTGTGAAGCATTGATGCTAACCACCATGCTACCCTGCTGCCCTAATGTTTCTTCTTGTGTTTCTAATTCATTTTATTTAAAAATTGGCCCTTTCTGCAGTTTGTTTTGTTGATGCCTGCGTTATGGGATTAATCAGTGATCATCTTCCGTTCATGGCCCAGAATGAAAAAGCGATTCACATATTTCAAATCCCAGCAATAATCAGTAACTTTGGCACCAGTGTTTTTGTCAAAAGAAATCCTTGACAGGAAGTGGGGCCTTTGTTGGCTAGGCCCAACCTTTATTGCCCGTCCCTTGTTGCCCCTTGAGAAGGTGGTGGGCGAGCCAACCTCTGGAACCCGCTGCAGTCCCGTGTGGTGTAGGCACACCCACAGTGCTGTTAGGGAGGGAGTTGCAGGATTTTAACCCGGCTGCAGTGAAGGGGCGGCCGATATATAGTCAGTCAGGACAGTGTGCGGCTCGGAGGGGATCCTGCAGGAGATGCTGGTCCCATGCGTCTGCTGCCCCTCGTCCTTCTAGATGGTAGCGATCGCGACGCTGGCACGACCGGACTTCCATTTTAAGGGCTACACGACCAGTTCGGACACGTTCGCCCGGGACCCTTCATTTCCAAACTTTGCAGTTCTTTTTCTCCCGCTCTCTCTTTTGGGGCAAGTGAAAACAGCAACAAGAAGAAAAAAAACCTTCAGACAACATTCCCTTTAAGGACAAGAGATACTTCACTGCAGTCTGTGCAGGATTCCCTGAATTCACTTGGCTCCTCAACATCATTTGAAATCCTGACAGCAGTAATCAAGGAGGCCATTTCTCTGCCACCACTTGAGTTTCCAGTTTCCTCGAGTCCTCCCACGCTCGTCCTTTCTCAAAACAAAACTCTGGAAATGTTTTTCTTCCTTCAGCCGAGTTTAGCTTCCTGTTGGTCTGATAGTTGAGGGTCGATTCTTTCTACCCTGTGTTTTCTTACCCCGTGTCACCTCCAGCTCCCACTCAACTGAACGCTTGGGTACCCTCCGTCGCTTCAGCGCCTCCTGGAGGTTCGATGCAGAGTTGGTGTCACCATGCTTGCGTGGGAGGTGAGGGGTGCGGGGGAGGAGGGAGGGGAAATCGAGTTGCCGACTCCGGGGCAGCACGGTAGCACAGTGGTTAGCACAATTGCTCCACAGCTCCAGGGTCCCAGGTTCGATTCCCGGCTTGGGTCACTGTCTGTGCGGAGTTTGCACGTTCTCCCCCGTGTGTGAGTGGGTTTCCTCCGGGTGCTCCGGTTTCCTCCCACAGTCCAAAGATGTGCGGGTTAGGTGGATTGAAATGAAAATCGCTTATTGTCACGAGTAGGCTTCAATGCAGTTATTGTGAAAAGCCCTTAGTCGCCACATTCCGGCGCCTGTCTGGGAAGGCTGGTACGGGAATCGAACCGTGCTGCTGGCCTGCTTGGTCTGCTTTAAAAGCCAGTGATTTAGCCCAGTGAGCTAAACCAGCCCCTTGGCCAGGATTGGCCAGGATAAATTGCCCTTAGTGTCCAGAATTGCCCTTAGTGTTGGGTGGGGGTTACTGGGTTGCGGGGAGAGGGTGGAGGTGTGGGCTTGGGTAGGGTGCTCTTTCCAAGAGCTGGTGCAGACTCGATGGGCCGAATGGCCTCTTTCTGCACTGTAAATTCTATGAAATTGGACATATTTCTCCTGAAACCTCCCTCGCCTGACATCCCCTCCTCCAGCTTACACACCCTATCAGAGAGCACCCCCCCTTCCAATATCTTCCCAACTTAATGAGCAAAAAAAAAAATTAATAAGCAAACAACATGAGTGGGCACTAGTTATCCCATAATTGGAATACAGCTTTGATCCCCTCGTCTAAGGAAAGATATACTGATATTGGAGGCAGTCCAGAGAAGGTTCATGAGGTTGATCCCGGGTATGGAGGTCGGGCCTGTACTCTTTGGAGTTTAGAAGAATGAGAGGTTACCTTATCCATTCTCAGGAGGCTTGGCAAGATAGATGCTGAGAGGTTGTATCTCCTTGTGGGAGAGTCTAGGACCAGAGGGCATAATCTCAGAGTAAGGGGTGTTGCCTTTTCTGTGGCTCTGCTGTAACTATGGCAATCAGTGAGGTTGCCCTCCTTTCTTTGATACCTATATTCTAATGCTCAGAGTCGCCAGGTATCAATGTTACCACCACAAGGTTCAACCGGCTATCGATCAAAGAGCCAAACACCAGTTTGTTAGTTCAAGGTCAAGGGTACTTTATTTACACACACAATGGATCATGCAACAGAAACACTACTAGTTAAACTACACCTATCGACTAAGACAACCTGTACTTAACTTCAGGCACCTGGCTTAGGTCAGAGGAACAGTGGCCGTTGTTCGATTCTGGGTCTATTGAGTCTGGAGAAGTAACAGCTGCTTAGCTGGGCTCATCCATCTGGTAGCGAGCATTGAACCTGGACTTGCTTCTGGTGATGCTGCACTTGGAAACAGACGTAGCCGGGGCGCCAGGTCCAAGAGAGGCTGAACACGTGGCGGACTCTCTTCTTATGCTTGGGGGGGTTTTTGCGCTCTTTTGGGCGGTCCTTCAGTTTGGAACCCACTAATTGGGTGATCCCTGATCACGGTGTTTGATTTCTAACCAATAAATGGGCGGGTGCCTGGATGGCTGGGCGTGTCTCAAGCGGTCATTGACCCTGTTGTTTATGCTTCCCTAGAATAGGGAGTGGCGCTGAAATGTCTGGGACTGTACCGGTCGCTCGAGTACCAGTCCTTTGTCTTGGTGAAGATGGCCCATCAAAATGCTAATTGGTCGGGGATTTCGACACCGTCTGGACTCCTTGCTTACAAATATACATTTCAGGCTCTGAGCCTGCCTCAACCTTGCTTTGTCCATTTTACCCACTAGGCTTTGCGAGCGTCTCTGTTCCTGGTTGTAAGTGGCCAACCCAGATGGCTACAGGAGGTCGTCCATTTCAGACGGAGATGAGGAGGAATTTGTTCTCTCAGAGGGCAGTGAATCTGTGAAATTCTTTACCGCAGAGAGCTGTAGAGGTCGGGTCGTTAAGTATGTTCACGGCTGAGAGAGACAGATTTTTAATCAGTGAGGGAATCGAGGGTGACGGGGATAAGGCAGGAAAGTGGAGTTGAGGATTGTATCAGATCAGCCATGATCTCATTGAACGGTGGAGCAGACCCGATGGGGCGAATGGCCTAGTTCTGCTCCTACTTATTGGTCTGATGTTCAAGGGAAATGAATCGCAAGCACGCTAATCTTGTCAGGCGCTTCGATGATCTTGGGTCCGAGTGTTATTCGCCGGAGATTCCCGGAGACTTCAGAGCACGAGGAGGGGGGCTACATTTTCGACACCATGTTAAATGGACGTCTCATCTGCCCTCTCTGGCGGATGAGGAAACCACCCCTCCCCCCTTCGCCCCCCCCCTCCCCCCGCCCCCAACCCGCCCTCCTCCCCGTCAAACCGGGGGCACCATTTTGAAGAAGGGCCGTGGTACCCTGACCAATATTGACCACCTCAGGCACGCATTGCTCACTCTGACAACTTGCCTCTCTGCCATCTCTGGGAGATTACTGAGGCAGCAGGCATGTGTTAACTTAACGGCGGAGGTTCCTGTATGAGCGGAGACTAAATAGCCTGATGTCATTATCAGTTCTTGGAAGATACCTCAGAAAGATACAAATTTACAGTCACCGGAAGGTCCGATGTCTGGCAAACTGGCATGTCGCTATAAAAACTGTGTCCGGTATTTTGATTTCTGAGACCCAGGCTTCTCAGAACTGCTAGTTCCCTGACGCTGTTTACTCAGATGGTAATCTTCACTATGAAGCAATCGCTTCCCCAATCATTTTCTTTC
Source organism: Scyliorhinus canicula (assembly GCF_902713615.1). NCBI lineage: Eukaryota > Metazoa > Chordata > Chondrichthyes > Carcharhiniformes > Scyliorhinidae > Scyliorhinus > Scyliorhinus canicula. The sequence continues at coordinate 16,801,139 of NC_052170.1, forward strand.
TCGAAAGCTTGCCTGCTAACCAGGCCTCCTCGGGCCTGCCTCACTTGGTCTCCTAGGTGAAGAGCAGGGGAGGTGGGATTCATCCAGACCCATTCTCTCACTTTAATCGATGGGCCGGCCATTGTCCCTATTAGCTGCCTCGCTCGACTGACCGTCATTGGCGCATCGATGACCTTCGACCTCCAGTCTATTGTTTCCCCTCTTTGTTCGAGTCACCCCCAATGGAAGCCCTACCCTGCGTCGCCACCTCGGCGCTGCAGAGGGCGTCCAGTCTGACATCTTAGGCCAGCGATGGGCAACCCAGGCTGGGGAGTGGGTCCGCATGGGCCTTTATCTCAGTGGGCTGCAGGAGTTAAATCGGGGTTGTTCACTGGCCACGTGGCACGGCGGCACAGTGGTTAGCACTGCTGCCTCACAGCGCCAGGGACCCGGGTTCAATTCCGGCCTCGGGTGACTGTGTGGAGTTTCCACCTACTCCCCATGTTTGCGTGGGCTTTCTCCGGGTGTTCCGGTTTCCTCCCACAGTCCAAAGATGTGCAGGTTAGGTAGATTCACTGCGCTAAATTGCCCCTTAGTGTCCAAAGATGTGCAGCTAAGGTGGTGATCACGGTGATAAGGTGAGTGATTGGACAAGGGCGGGGTGCTCTTTCAGAGGATCGATGCAGACTCGATGGGCCGAACGGACTCCTTCTGTACTCCCCGGATTCTAGGAAATGCATGCATAAGATTAAATACATTTAAAACACGCCAAATATTTCACAACAAGCTGCAGAAAATGCTGAATTGTTTATTTGTTAAAAGAACTGTCATCAGCTTCAAGTCGTAAAAACAAAAGAAATATGTGCGCTTGATTGGTTTCAGTGGGAGCGCACGGCTCTCACAGTCAATGTTGCAAGCAATCCTCACGCACTTCCCTTCTCTTGCCCTCGCTTTACGTGTGAATCGCTTCAGTAAGACCAGCAGGACAAAAAAAATACACGGACAGACATCATTGGACATGGTGACCCTGCGCCTGGGCAATGGCCAATAAAATGTCCACCCAGAGGGGCCGCATGTGAAATGAAAATCGCTTATTGTCACGAGTAGGCTTCAGTGAAGTTACTGTGAAAAGCCCCTAGTCGCCACATTCTGGCGCCTGTTCGGGGAGGCCGGTACGAGAATCGAAACCGTGTTGCTGGCCTGCTTTAAAAAGCCAGTGATTTAGCCCAATGTGCTAAACCAGCCCCGTGGCCCCCATGGGCCACAGGTTGCCCACCGCTGTTTAAGACTGATCTGATCCGTAGCTGCTGTGTTTTCGCCGGCGTGGGGGGGGGGGGGAATCTTATCCAATCAGAACCTTGATATTCTGATGCTCTATGTGTGACCTTGCTGCCTGCAAATGAACTGCCGTGTTTTCAATGTGGCACGGGGCGTCCACACCTGTCAGATTGACGTCCAGAAGCACTTTGCAGGCCTGTTATTTAGAAGGGAGGGGGAATGGACAATAGGTGCACAGAAAGCTCCCACAGACAGCAAAGAGACAAGCTGTCAGATTTAGTGATGCAGGTTGATGGGTAAATATTGGTTCGGACACCGGGGATTATCCCCCCTTTCTTCTTCTGGGATTTCCATGGCCACCTGAGAGGATAGAACAGGAACTTTCGCTGACGGTGACATTCTCGGTTCCTGCCGGCAAAGGTTTCCCGGTTTCCAGGCGGTGTGGGGGGGGGGGGGGCTTCAATCCCATTGACAAGCGCCGGGGGTAGAGACTCCCTCCGCCAGCGAACGGCGCGACCAAATCACCACCTTCGCTCGCTCCGGTAGCGTGGCGGACTCGCAACGGAGAATTCCAGCCCAGATCTTAGTTTAACGTCACATCTAAAACGTGGTGGCCCCTCCTTCAGTGTTGCTTTGGAGTATCAGCCTGGATGCTTTCTGGAGATAGTCGGAGTCCGAGTGACAAATTGAGTTCTTTACCCGTCAGTCTGGCCTCAATAAAACTCGAGAGGGATTTGTAGGTATACAGTATTATTTATTTTTAAACAACTTGCAAGGCTGACCCGCTGCATAGAGATTCAGAACGCGTGTAGTCTTCTGAAGCCCCAGAACCGAGTGAAGTTGGAGACAAAGAGATATCTGCACATATCATTCAAATGGCATCAAGTTTCACATACAAGATTCCCATAGGTCATCCTGTACACCTCCTGACCTGGCCATATATCCTGATTGGCTCACTTCGCATTCCTCAACCCTGGGCCTATTGTTACCCAGCATCCTTTTCACCACCCTCTGCACGAGGCTCCCTTACCCCCCCCCCCCCTTCTAGCCATGCTTTGCTGAATCCTTTTTACATAGAATTTACAGTGCAGAAGGAGGCCATTTGGCCCATCGAGTCTGCACCGGCTCTTGGAAAGAGCACCCTACCCCCTACCCAAGGTCAACACCACCTTATCCCCATAACTCAGTAACCCCACCTAACACTAAGGGCAATTTTGGACACTAAGGGCAATTTATCATGGCCAAACCACCTAACCCGCACATCTTTGGACTGTGGGAGGAAACCGGAGCACCCGGAGGAAACCCACGCACACACGGAGAGGATGTGCAGACTCCGAACAGACAGTGACCCAAGCCGGAATCGAACCTGGGACCCTGGAGCTGTGAAGCGATTGTGCTATCCACAATGCTACCATGCTGCCCATAACCTTTGTTCTTTGTCTGTGAGCTCACTACCATCAGACTGGCTCACATCTACATTATTGTAACTAATAATCCTATTTTGTATCACATTCCTTTGTTCAATTCCTCACGAGAATGTCACGTTTAGCAGCAAGTGTTCTCGCCACAGCTGCCAATCCAGCTGTGCGGGAGATAAAGATATTCACTTTGGCCTGTGCTGCATAGAGCTCCCATTCCTGATGTTTATCCGGTTGGGGAATGCATGCACGTGGAGGTGACGGACTCAGACTTGTTTGGGATGCCTTCATCAGTTGAATAACTGACCCCTTGATCGTCACCGATGAAACATGACGAATAGCCAATTGGTTTGGGCGTGAAAGGATGAGTCTACGACAGAGAGAGATGATCAAACTCTGGCCAAAGTGTTCCAGAAACAGCGACACTTTGCCAAGAGCATTGAAAAGAAAAATGGAAACCCAACCTTGCCACTGGTGTGAGAAATGTGTGTGACCTGGAGATCATGGTACACTCTTCGGTCATTTTTCCCTCCAAGCACCATTTTCGGGCCTGGCCGTCATGAAGTAATAATCTCATTCGTCACGTTGACTTAATGTTCACTCGTTTCCTTTAATGTACTTTTGAGCAGTTTAAACAAACCACACTTTGTGCTGAGTGACAAACCCCTTTCACCCCATTTCTTTGTTGCCTGTTGGTGGAGGGTGACGCCTGCGCCAGTCTTTACTTTGTCTCATATTTATTTCCGGAGTGAAGCATTGCAAGCATGTATCTCCTAACTCAGCTTCTCACAGTTTCAGGTAGCCTCTTTGGACTCATTTTATAAGGGAACAAATAGGTCAATAAGTTAAACAAAATCAGTAGGGGGTGGGGGACTGTGCCATTCCAGGGGCATGGTGATAGCCCCTGGAATGGCACAGTCCCAAAAACAAAATGACAAAGGAAATGTAACAAAACAAAAATATCATTTCCGTGGGGTGATGAATCCTCCTGGACCTCAGGGGTTAAATTATGAGCAGACATTATGCAAATTAGGCCTGCCTTCTCTTGATTGCGGTATGGGGAGCACACGGCCCACTCTACAGGTGTGGTACAGCAGAAATGGAAAAGTATTTTTTAAAGCAAAACAATGTTTATTCTATGAACTTAAGTTAACCTTTTTGAAAACATACAGTGAACATCGTAGCAACCATTAATTCAAATACAACCCCCAAAGAATACAAGACTAAGTTATCCTTCAAACTTTACTTTTAACATCCATAAGGCTTCAAACACCTTTTACCAGAAGCACATCAGGTTAAAGTCACTGCTGTTATTAATTTTAAATCACCAGGATCGATTTACAGTCATAGAACATAGAACATAGAACAGTACAGCACAGAACAGGCCCTTCGGCCCTCGATGTTGTGCCGAGCCATGATCACCCTACGCAAACCCACATATCCACCCTATACCCGTAACCCAACAAACCCCCCCCTTAACCTTACATTTTAGGACACTACGGTCAATTTAGTATGGCCAATCCACCTAACCCGCACATCTTTGGACTGTGGGAGGAAACCGGAGCACCCGGAGGAAACCCACGCACACAGTGGGAGGACGTGCAGACTCCACACAGACAGTGACCCAAGCCGGGAATCGAACCTGGGACCCTGGAGCTGTGAAGCATTTATGCTAACCACCATGCTACCGTGCTGCCCACCTTTCGATTACAGAGAGAGAGAGAGACTAATACCCCTTCTGGCTGTGACTGCAGCTATCCAGCTCTGAAAAGGAAACTAAAACACACCCTGCAGCAAACAGCCTAAAATAAAAGTAAAAAGCTGACAGACAGCCCAGCTCCACCCACTCTCTGCCATCACTGCAGTAGTAAACACCCATTTCTTAAAGGTACTCTCACTACAGATATTTATATACACACCCATTTATAAACACTCATCTCTTAAAGGTACTCTCACATGACAACAGTCTAAAATTAAGGTTCAGGAGAGATGTTAGGAAGATGTTCACTCAAAGGGGGTAGAGGTTTGAAACTCTCTCCCACAAATAGCAATTGGTGCTGGGTCTGTTGTTAATTTTAAATCTGAGATCAACAGATTGTTGTCAAGCAATTATATGAAGGGATGTGAGCCAAAGGCAGGTATCTGCAGGTGTACGATTTGGCCGACTGGGCTAGTTCTCACTGGAGTTTAGAAGAGTGAGGACTGAATTGGTTGAAGTCTATAAAATCCTGAACAGTCTCGATAAGGTGGACGTGAAAAGGATGGTTGCTCTTGTGGGTGAGACCAGAGATAGGGACCAGTGTTTTCAAATGTTTGCCCGCGTGTACACGCGAGTGAAAGGAGTAGGGTGAGTAGGATGGGAAGAAGCCGAATAGGACTTAAAAATGAGCATTGTTGCCTCACGGCGCCGAGGTCCCAGGTTCGATCCCGGCTCTGGGTCACTGTCCATGTGGAGTTTGCGCACTCTCCCCGTGTTTGCGTGGGTTTCGCCCCCACAACCCAATGGATGTGCAGAGTAGGTGGATTAGCCACGCTCAATTGCCCCTTAGTCGGAAAAAATGAACTGGGTACTCTAAAGTTATATTTTTAAAAAATTTGCATTGACCAGTTGGGCCGAATGGCCTATTTCTGCGCACATAATTCTTTCTAATTTTGGCTTTGGGTAAGAGTGTGGAATGCGCAGGGTCCAACAGACTAGATTTGCCTCATGGGAGTGAGAAACAAGAGCCGGGAAATTTCCCAGGCCCCAAACCTGCCTCTGGAAGAATGAAATATCATCCTTTAGTATTTTCACCGAGATGGTCCCTCAACTCAGATGAAGGGAGGTACCCTGGCCAAATAAGTGCACTGGGTCAGGTCTCGGAGCTGACGGGCCAGTCAGGGGCCTATCTGTTGGAGAAGGGCAACAGACGGCGAAGGAGGGTAAGTGTGGTAGTCGCCACTGTTGTATTGTATTTACCACATATGAGGTGTATTACGGTAAGGCCCTGTAGTACAGGTACGGGGGTAGATCCCTGCTTGCTAGCTCCGCCCAGTAGGCGGAGTATAAATGTGCGGACTCTCCAGGCTGCAGCCATTTCGGCAGCAGCTGCGGGAGGCTATACATCTCTGCGTAGTTAAGCCTCGATGACACTCTACTCTCATCTCGTCGCAATTGATAGTGCATCAGTAAGTGACAGGGCGGCCCTTTCAACATGGAGGCGCTCCCTCTCCAACCTCTTTCCACCTGAAATCGAAAACCGATTCAGCAGCCAGGCCACCTCTGTTGGCGAGGGGGTAGAGGGATCAGGTGAGCACCCCCCCCCTCCCTAGATAGGGTGGTCTGTGGATGAACCCCCACGCCCATGCAGGCAGAGAGGGCCTCGAGGCCTGTCTGGCGCTCTGGCCTCCCCTCCCCCACCCACCGCTATCTCGGCTGCCCTGCGTTTAATTAAAGCAGAAAGCACATGTGAAAAACAGTACTGGCATCGCCGCTGCTTCATCCTCCGCACTTGTCTTCAGGGGGGGGAGAGAGAGAGAGAAGAGGACAATTAAAAAAAAACATGCCTTCGCTTTTATTATGGTGGTTAGCGGTGTTTTAATCTGACCTTTCCTGTTGCCGTGCTTCCTCGACCGCTTCACAGCCCCTCACGGACAACTCCCCTTTGAAGGTTTCTGCTGTGGGGGAGGGGTGGAGGGGGAATGGAATGGCCAATTAAGCTCTGTGGAAACCGGACTCTTGTCCCTGTGGGGTTCCCACTCTCTTTCTCTCTTTCTCTTTCTCTGTCTGAAACTAAAGTTGAACTCCCGAGAGACATAAGGTCGCTGATGGGTCAGATATATTCTGCCAAACGCCTCTGACTGTTCTGAGGTAAATGGACTGAGGCGAAGATTTGAAAATGAAAATGAAAATCGCTTATCGGCACGAGTAGGCTTCAATGAAGTTACTGTGAAAAGCCCCTAGTCGCCACATTCCGCCGCCTGTCCGGGGAGGCTGTTACGGGAACTGAACCGTGTTGCTGGCCTGCTTGGTCTGCTTTAAAAGCCAGCGATTTAGCCCAGTGAGCTAAACCAGCCCCTCTTTCATTTTCCCCATTTTTTCCCCATTGCCATTTTCCCCGACACCTCACCAGCTGTTTCATTCTGGCCCACTGATGTGCTTCCTTCCTGCCTGTTCCCACCGGATACCGCGCAACTCAGCCTCGAGAATGACCGACCTCCTCCTGGGTCGCTACTCGTGCTGCTTGATTGGCCCCTTGAAGCTTTGAAGTCCCCCCCCCCCCCCCCCCCCTTGATGGTTATTGTCTGGAATAGCCTCCAAATCTGCAGAATCAGTCTTATTAATCCTGAGCGCCCCCCCCCCCCCCCCCCCCCCCACATCCACACAAAAACGCATGGGAAGGGAGACTGATGGTGACCGTGTCGATTGTCGCAAAGGCCCATCTGGTTCCCTGATGTCCTTTAGAGAAGAAAATCTGCCATCCTACCCGGCCTGGCTACGTGTGACTCCAGACCCTCAGCAAATGAGGTCGACTCTTAAATGCCACTCTGGAAGGGCCCAGCCGGCCACTCAGTTCAAGGGCAATTAGGGATGGGCAACAAATGGCTGGCCCAGCCAGCGATGGCCACATTCAATGAAAGAATGAATACCGCCACCCAATTGGCGCGTTTGGAAGGATTATGCAGGTTGACACGCTCAAGGTGTTTGGCCGCGTTATCAATGCGCCTTCCTCAGTCGTCAAGTCCAAGGGTGGGCCTCGAACCCGGAGCGCCAGGCTCAAAGGCAAAGATGCTAACCCATCGCGCCACAAGACTATCAAGGATACTAACCATCCAAACATCTGCCGGAGGCCCCAAATTAAAAAGGGACCATTATTTCAGTCACCATTTTGACCGTTTTCCACATTCTTTCTTTGTTCTTCCTGGAACCTGGCTCCTTATGAGCCATCACTACCTTCACCCTCCTCCATTACTGTGGGCAGTGGGCTTCTCCACAGGGAATTTATTTATCGGAGGCTTTCTGAGGAAGAGGAGGAGGGAGCAAAATGGGAAGCAGCTGCCGGCAGAACGGAGTTGTGGCCTAAAACTCTCCGGGGCTGGTGAATGTGCGCTGCGGTGAAACTGCTAGCCACCGCCTCCTCAGCCACCATCCCTGTGTGCGGTTGTGTGAGGCGGCTGTTTGAGGGAGGGAACACGTCATTCGGGGTTGAACGGTCTCCGTCGAGAGTTGAAGCTGAGTTTGGTCGGCACGCTGAAGAACAGGCCCTGACGATCTCATGTGCGAGGTAACGTATCTTTCCCGCAGAGTTTTGCAAATTGAAAAATTGTTGGGGTTTCTCATCTGATTTCCGAATATAAATTGGGATCTGGTCCGTGGCCGTAACCATCTGTATTTTTTGGGGTTGATGCACAATCAATGGACACGAAACGTAGATGAAGTCCGAACGATAGGCTTTAATACGCAAGAAGTGGACCCGGCAGCAGACGTTACAGAAGAATGGCTGGCTGCCGGGGAACACGGGTTCTTATACCCCGCCTCGTAGGCGGAGTTACCTTCCTCTCAGCCAATCGGCTGAGAGGCACATGACATACATGGGCCAATGGGCAGCCAGTCCTCTGCACCAATGGCAGCTCACACTCCCAGGTACCGTAATACCCCTAGTCATACTACCACAGGGGTGATGCCAGTTGAGGGTTAATTATCGGCATGGGAAACCTTCCCTGCTCTTTTTTGAAATGGTACCTGTAGTAATCCACGGGAGGCAGGAGTTCCGTCACCACACCAATATTTATTTACAATAACGATATTACAGGAGCAGCTACAAACAGTGCTGCTAGCAGTCCAGTCAACTTAAGACTGGCTCACAAGGCCTACACAGGCGATTATATGGGCCCCCTCAATGAGCTATCATTGAGGGAGCTCATACTCCAATTGGCCAACCAATAAAGCCAATTGGAGTTCATTACAGTACCACCCAAGCAGACAGATGGGGCCTCAGTTTAATGTCTCATCTATAATATGGCAGCGGAGAGGGTGCGGCACCACCTCAGTACCACACTGGAGCGCCAGTATTGATTATTGCGCTCAGCAATACCACCAAACCCATCCTCCCCCCCCCCCCCCCCCCCCCCCCCGCCGTGCCTCCCGCTCTTCCCCTGCGCCCGGCCCACCTGACCCCTTGATGCCAGGCCTGCCCCCCGTCGATGGGTCTCTCAGCCTAGCTGCAGTCCCAACGGCCACCAGCCATCCCGGTGGCGCTGTTGGGACTGAGGTGCTGCCAGCCCCCTCCGACTGGCTGAGCTCCCCCCCCCCCTCCCCCACCCACCCCCCCCACTTGGAGGTGGGGGACCCGTCTCGCAAAAGGGACAGGAACCCCCAACGACAGCTCAACGGACATGAGACCCAGCTGGGGCTGCCCCCCCCCCCACCCCCTGAAAATGGCCCAGACAGGGAGGCCCCCCCCCCCCCCCCACACCCTCTTTCCCCCTCCCCATCCCGGCTTTCCAGCCCGTCATTCCCAACACAATTCTGGCCGGTGTGTGCACAACACAACCGCTCCCAAATCAATATTGCCCACACCTGGAAGTGTCTGCGATGGAAAAAAATCACTTCGAACTCTGGAGTAATGGATTTCCTGCTGCTGCTCCAAACAGCTCTGACCCAGAAAATCCACGCCGGAGTACTTTCAGTCCCAGTATTTTCTCATTCTGCCTAATTTCCCAGTTTGGCACCGAGACTGTTATTGTTCACATCCATGTTCCCTTTTCCCACTATACAGAACTCCTTCCTCCGAGGCAGCGGGAGGCCGGAGAGGGCTCTCGCTGATCCCCGAACAGAATAGTCGGAACTGTTTGCCCTCAGGAGTAATCTCCAGAAACGGAGTCAGCAGCTGGAGGCGGCACCTCGCTGACAGAATTGTTTCTGAGAGGCTCCGCTTGGGCGACTCTCACACGCAACACGAGCCGGCGCGTTAGCTCAGACAGGCAAACAGCTCTCGCCCAGCGAGGTGGGGGGAGGGGGGGGGGGGGGGGAAGAGAGAGGGGGAGAGGCGGGCTTTCTGAGAGAACTTTCATTTACATAGCGCCGATCACATCCCTCTAGATGTCCCAAAGCGCTTTGGGGTGACGAGGTTACTTTAGGGGTGTGCAAATAATTTGCGCACAGCAGGGTCCCATAAATAGGAGTAAAATAATGATAATCGTTGACCGGTTTTTCCTGGCGTCAGGATATCAAATGAACAACCCTCCCCCCCCCTCTCTTTTCGTCAAATTCATTTCTCGTTGTGGGCGCAGTTGGCTAGCCCCGGCATTTGTTGCCCATCCCTAATTGCCCCTTGAGAAGGCGGTGGCGAGCCGCCTTCTTGAACCGCGGCAGGCCATATGGTGTAGGTACCCCTACTGTGCTGTTAGGGAGGGAATTCTAGGATTCTGGGCTCAGCGGCGGTGAAGGAACGGCCGATATATTTATAAGTCCGAGTGGTGAGTGACGTGGAGGGGAGCCTCCAGGTGGTGGGGTTCCCAGGTATCTGCTGCTCTTGTCCTTCTAGAGGGCTGTGGTCGTGGGTTTGGAAGGTGCTGTCTGAGGGGCCTTGGTGAGTTACTGAACTGCATCTTGTAGATGCTACACACGGCTGCTACTGTGCATCGGTGATGGAGGGTTTGAATATTTGTGGATGGGGTGCCAATCAAGCGGGGCTGCTTTGTCCTGGATGGTGTTGAGTTTCTTGAGTGTTGTTGGAGCTGCACTCATCCAGGCAAGTGGGGAGTATTCCATCACACTCCTGACTTGTGCCTTGTAGATGGTGGACAGGCTTTGGAGGGTCAGGATGTGAGCTACTCGCTGTAGGATTCCAAGCCTTTGACCTGCCCTGGTAGCCGTGGTATTAATATGGATAGCCCAGTTCAGTTTCTGGTCAATGGTAACCCCCCCAGGATGTTGATGGTGGGACATTCAGCGATGGTCATGCCATTGAGTGTCAAACAGCAATGGTTAGATCCTTTCTTGTTGGAGATGATCATTGCCTGACACTTCTCACAGAGGCTGTGGGATCCTGTATGCCTCGCTAAATCGTTAGATGGGTCCTCGATGTTAATCTGAGAGATGATGGCTGGGACTGTGTGATCCCGCGGCCAAGTTCTGGCGCCGACGTCAATACCGGCGGGAGCGACACGGGCGTCAACGGGCCTCCAGGCTCGGGCATTTACCCCTCCCTAGGGCGCTGGTACGACGCTGGAGCGGTGTCCGCTGCTTCAGCACTCGAAAGCCGGCGCGCCACAGCTGGCGCCGGTCCGTGCATGCGCGTGGGTTGCCACCTCGGCGCCGGCCCCCGGGCAATATGGCGGAGCCCTACAGGGGCCCGGCGCAGAGGAACATAGGCCCTTCCCGGAATTAGCCTGCCCGCCGATCGGCATGCCCCGATCGTGGGCCTGGCCACCGTGGAAGACCCCCTCGGAGTCGGATTACCCCCCCCCCCCCCCCCCCCCCCCCCCCCCCCGCCCAGGACGGCCCCTGCAGCCAGAACTCCGAGGTCCCGCCGGGTAGGACCACACGTAACCCACGCCGGCGGGACTCGGACGAACCTGGCGGGCAGTCGGCCCGTCGAGGTGCGGAGAATCGTCGGGGGGGCCGCTTTCAATGGACCCTGACCGGTGCGGCGGTGACCCCGCGGGCGCAATTGGCCCGGAATTCCAGCGGCGTGGTGGGATTCTCCCGCACCCCCCCCCCCCCCCCCCCCCCCCCGCCCCCAGGACGGCCCCCGCAGCCAGAACTCCGGCGCAGGATCGGGGAATCCCAGCCTATGCCTCTGGCCAACACAGTGGGAGGGGGTATTTTACGAGGAGAGTTTGGACAGGGTGGGCCTGCATCGAACGGAGTTTAGAAGAAGGTGAGGTGATCTTATCGGAACATAGGAGATCCTGAGCGGACCTGACAGGGTGTTAGCTGAGAGGATGTTCCCCCCCCCCCCCCCCCCCCCCACTGTGGGAGGGACTAGATTGAGGGAACTGTTCAATAATAAGGGGTCTCCCATTCAGACGGAGTTGAGGAGAAATATTTTCTCTCGGAGAGTCTTGAATCTTTGGAACTCTCATCCCCAGAGGGCAGGGCGGGGATGTGGATTTGAGGCCACAATCAGATGATCCTCTTAATGAAGGGTGGAACAGGCTCGAGGGGCCGAATGGCCTCACCCTGCTCTGAAATCGTATGTTCATGTGATCCATCTGCACTGCAGGGTGGTGTCAAACTAACAGTAGTCAGCCCAATTCCAGGAGTGGACCTTTAGCCCAGATGTCTGAGCCAAAGCCCCAACTGTAAAGAGGTTCAGGGATTTGAGTATGCAAACCGATGTAGGCCTGTGTATGAAAGAAGGTGAGCTCCACATTCACTTGGCATGAGTGACATCAGGCATTCAGCCCTCTCTGCATGCCCCGTCGCTTTGTGCCAGTTTAGAATCACTGCAGTGCAGAAGGAGGCCATTCGGCCCATCGGGTCTGCACCGACCCTCCGGAAGAGCATCCTACCCAGGCCCACGCCTCCACCCTATCCTCCTAAACCCAGCAACCCCACCTAACCTTTTGGACAGCAAAGGGCAACTCAGCACGGTCAATCCACCTAACCTGCACATCTTTGGACTGTGGGAGGAAACCGGAGCACCCGGAGGAAACCCACGCGCAGACACGGGGAGAACGTGCAAACTCCACACAGACAGACAACCCAAGGCCGGAATCGAACCCGTGTCCCTGACTCCTGGAATTGAGCTGACCATTATTAGTTCGACACCACCCTGCAGCGCAGATGGATCACATGAACTTACGATTTTGGGGCAGGGTTAGACCACTGCACTGCCATGCCGCCCCTATTTGGTTTCCACCAGTTTTTAGTTTGTTTAAAATGTCCTTATGTTCACTGTGCTCCCAAACTCTTACGAGTGCAGGGGAAGATTTCAGCTGCGGCCCTCATCTCCCTCGTTTAAAGGTTTCTGGGTTTAGGTGCTCCACCAAAGGCTTGGACACAGCGATACTCCAGGTACTAAGGGAGTGCTGACTGAAGGATAGGTAAATATTGTTGCTTTGAGGTGTGCAGTGGACATTACCGTCAACACTGCCCTGAAGTTTCCGCCCACCGGCTGGGTGCCATTGGCAGACCCGGAGGGGGCGCGGAATGTGCTTCCACCTGCGATCAGCAACGGAACGCGATTTCGTGCTGGTTGGCCAATTAACGGCAATCCGACACGAAACAGGCGGCGGGCAATGCTGAGCGTTGGCGGCCAGGGCAGGAATAAGTCGAGCTCCGAGGAAAGGGTGGGTGCGGCCTGGCACTTCTAACGTCAGGGGGACACCCACTACGGATCCCTCTCAGGGAGATGAAGTAGCGACGGACAAACTCTGCCAAAGGTGTCTGCGCAGCTCGTTCAAACGCAAACCTCAGCCCGCAGTCAACTTTGGAAATGTTATTTCAGCCCTGACATTTCAGCCCACCCTAGACCACATAGATTATCATAGAATTTACAGTGCAGAAGGAGTCCATTCGGCCCATCGAGTCTGCACCGGCTCCTGGAAAGAGCACCCTGCCCAAGGCCAACACCTCCACCCTATCCCATAACCCAGTATCCCCACCCAACACTAAGGGCAATTTTGGACACTAAGGGCAATTGATCATGGCCAATCCACCTAACCTGCGCATCTTTGGACTGTGGGAGGAAACCGGAGCACCCGGAGGAAACCCACACACACACGGGGAGGATGTGCAGATTCCGCACAGACAGTGACCCAAGCCGGAATCGAACCTGGGACCCCGGAGCTGTGAAGCAATTGTGCTGTCCACAATGCTACCGTGCTGCCCCGGTGACCTCCCTTACTTAAAGTACAAAAGTGACATTAAAAAGCTCAACATCCCATGTCTACCTATGTCTGAACCAAGAGGGTCTCCCGGGAAAGGGTCACTTGGCTCTGTCCCTCGAATCTTTGGAGCATGTTGGTTGAACTGTAGCAGTGATTGGATGCAGAGGAGGCACACGTCTCTCACATATGAACAATCAGTACACACCTCACTTCACGTGATGTTGCTTTACATGCCTGACAATTTAGTCATACGGCTCGGAAGAAAACTAAAGGTAAAGTCGCCGTAGTCCCAAATGACCATGGGCTGCTTTTCCCCTTTGAGGGGGAGAGTTAACTGGTGGTAATTTAACCTGAGCATCACCACACCTCAGGCAAGGGGGCAAGTTTGAGAACGGGTGGGGGGGGGGGGGGGGGGGGGGGGGGGGAATCCTTCATGAATAAACTCAGCCGGTGCGGGAATTGAACCCTCGCTGTTGGCCACGAACCAGCTGTCCAGCCAACTGGTCTAAACCTGCCCCCGGGAAAAAACCTCCAGGGGTGATACTTGGCGGAGTCTGGCAGCCCTGTGCATGGGGCAAGGGTCAATCAAACAAATCGTGGGCCGCACTCAGAACCCCGACGGGCCACGTGCACCCCTAGAGCCGCAGGTTGCCCTCCGCGGTGCCAGGTAAATGTAAGGACTGCAGAGGGGGGGGGGGGGTCTTTTTTCTTTAACATTTCCACAGGACGTAGCCAACATTTATTGCCCATCCCTAATTGCCACTCCAGAAGGTGGTGGTGAACCACCTTCTTGAAACGGCTGCGGACCCCGTGGTGTAGGTACACCCACTGTGCTGTTAGGGAGGCAATCCCAGGATCTTTACCCAGCGACAGTGATATATTTCCAAGTCAGGGTGGTGAGTGGCCTGCGAAGGGAGTTTGAAAGTCACGGGGTTGGAAGGGGCCTCGAAGGAGCCTTGGCGATCTGCACTGCATCTTGAAGGTGGTACAGACTGTAGCGCTGTGTATCAGTGGTAGAGGGATGCTGAGTGAGGTGGATGTGAGCTTCATTTCCAGCTGGTGCTATTGGAAGAGGTTCCAAGCTGGTTGATGAGCCATCAATTGCACGAGCGACGAGTTGCTTTACAAAAGTTAGGTTTTAATAAGTTAGAACTTAGCCCTGCGGTTGTCTACAATAAAATGGACGACCGCCGGGCGTTTGACTATTTATACCTCGGCAAGGAGGCGTGGTTAATTCAGCCTCTCGACCAATCGGAGAGCTGTCACATGACTGGTCTCAACCAATCGGCCGAGAGGCACATGACCGACCAGGGCCAATGGTAAGCCGGTGTTCTGCCCCAATGGCAGACAGCTATGCAAATCATATCACCACACTGGTCGCTCCTGCTAAACAGCTAAAAACCAGAGGCCCATTGTTTGTCTGGGAGACGGGTAAAGTCGCCACAGTCCCGGGTGACCATAAGCTGCTTTCCCCTTTGAGGGGGGAGAGCTGACTGGCAGTGATTAAACCTGAGGGCCACCACACCTCAGGTGAGGGGGCAAGGTTGAGAAGGCGGGGCGTTCACGAAACCTTGGGTGTTGACATGGACGCATACACAAATGTTCACAAATGCACACACACACACACACCCAACCAAACCAGGAGCAGAATTTTTGCCACTTCTTCATCGTGGGCACTGAAGCTAAATTTTTTTTAAATATAAAATTAGAGTACCCAATTCATTTTTTCCAATTAAGAGGCAATTTAGCGTGGCCAATCCACCTACCCAGCACATCTTTGGGTTGTGGGGACAAAAACCACGCAAACACGGGGAGCATGTGCAAACTCCGCATGGAAAGTGACCCAAAGCCGTGATTGAACCTGGGACCTCGGCGCCGTGAGGCAGCAGGGCGAACCCACTGCGCCACCGTGCTGCCCACTGAAGCTAATTTTAACATTCCTGCTGCCACCTCAGACCGCCCCAGGCACATCTTCCTCATCTGTACTCTGTACAAGTTAGCCCTCGCCGCTGTTTAGCCCTGTAACTTGGGTCATCAGTTATCATGAGCGACAGGCTGACATCAGAATAGACTGGAGCTGGAGTCTTGACAGGAAGGCAGGATCCCCTCCCGGCAGTCTGCTCGATACAAGCTGTGGGCCTGATTCAGGGGACACAAGGCTCCAAAATGACTTCCGGAATCAGTGGAAGTGGTTTATGGCCCTGTTTTCCTGACGTCTATTCCCGGCACTGTCAGCATCGCTAACCTGCACAGCTGCTGTAAAGAGACAAAAAGAAGCTGCAGCTCCACAGACACTTTCCTGGCCAAAAAAAAGCTTTGCAGGCAATGAAACGCTTTGAAGTGTTTCCATCCAGGAATCACGGCTGTTGAATTGGACCCAGCAATGTGATAATGGCCGGGCAATCTGTTTTTTAGGTGTTGGCTGAGGTAAAAATTTCATCAGGGGTGGGGGGTGGGGGGGGGGGGGGGGGGGGGGGCGGTAGTGGTGGGAGAGGGGCCGGTTGGGGGGGGGGGGGGATGTCCCCGTCTGTCTTCAAAATAGCAGTGGGGTTCTTCTACATCACCCAAAGGTCAGATAGGCTCTTGCTTTAAATGGCTCGTCCCAAAAAGAGCATCTCCGACAGCGCGGCTCTCCCTCGGCACTGCGCCAGCACGTCAGCCTGTGCTTTGCTCTCGAAACCTAACCAGCCGATTGAGGCACCTTGCTCTCTGTCATCATGGAACTATGCCACGAGGCTGCCCCTGGAGACGGACAACTTCAGTTCAGTTTAATAAAGACCTCTCATTGAATACACATCGAAGAAGGCTGCTGTCCCCATAGATGAAGCGTGGTGCACAGATGTTTAAACACAAGCTCCTGAACAAGGACAAAAATGAAGCATGTCCTGTCGGGTATGGTATTGCAGGCATTGCGATGAGTGACAATGGCCCTCAGTTCATGAGCGAAGAATTCAGTCGATTAATAAAAGATTGGGAACTTCAGCGCTATGCACCACCCCTGCATCATCTTCAGTCTAATGGATAGTCTAAGGCGGCACTGAAAATCACCAAAGGATTATTCAAGAAATGGAACAAATCTGGCAGTGGCGTATAAAAGGCAATCCTTGAGTGGAGAAACACACCCACTGAAGGCATGGAGAGACTTCCTGTCCAGAGACAATTCTCACACTGCACATAACCTACTCTTCCAATAGCGAAAGACCAGAGGTAGTTGCGGTCATTTTGTTTTTATAAATTTAGAGTACCCAATTCATTTTTTCCAATTAAGGGGCAATTTGGTGTGGCCAATCTGCCTACCCAGAACATCTTAGGGTTGTGGGGGCGAAACCCACGCAGACACGGGGAGAACATGCAGACTCTGCACAAACAGTGACCCAGAGCCGGGAATCGAACCTGGGACCCTGGAGCTGTGAAGCAACAGTGCTAACCGCTGTGCTACCGTGCCGCTCACTAAAGCCAAGGATGGCAGTAGTGTAAGAATGCGTAGTGGTGCAGGGTGGGGTGTTGGGGGCACATCAACAGCTTTGAGGTAGTGTTCACTCGCATCCAGCCTGGGCCCTTTGAAGAGATCGAAATGGATCGAGAAATTAAAAAAAGGGACATAAATCCACAAGGCCCAAAATCGCCCAGTTCGAGTCGGGACGGCCCCTATCCAACGCTGGTCACATCGAAAAGTATCCACCTCCCTGGGCATGTTGCAAAGGCCCTGACCTCTGACCCACGATGCAGATGAACTCCCTCAGCGCTGGAATCCTCACGGGAAGAGCAGTGAAGGAAATTGGTGCAGGCGGCGTACCCCTTTCCTGCAGCACTCGCTGCTGTATCCCAGTAGGTTTTAAAAAGGTCCAGTATCGATACTCGCCACCGGGCAGAGTGAGTGAATAGATAGAGGGTGGTGGGTTGGGTGGTTGGGAGAGGTTAAGTGGGTAGGTTGCTGGGGTGGGCAGAGTGGCAGGCGGGAGTTTTCCATGCCTAGCGGGCACCGCCAGATTTTCCCATCCCATCCCATCGTGGTGATACAAATCCTCCCAACCCAACACACGGCAACGGCAGGCGGAGTGAATCACCGTACCATGCAAGGCTACCGACTAAATGCCGGAGAAAGGCTCGATGGCCTGCATGAACACGATGGGCCGAAGGGCCCCTTTTGTGTGCTGTGACTCTGTGACCCAGGTAAGGAAATTGGGGTGGCGAAAAGGCTGCTGTGTTGAACCTGGTAGCTTCGCCTCGCCACATCACATGGACACCTCGTGCCCCTGATAAAATACCAGCGGAGACAGGTTGGCAACAGGCACAGCATTGCCATCGTGTGCCATGGGTATGCCTCATTACCGCGGTAAAATGAATTTATCAAGGCAGGATAGGATGCCATCTGCCCAGCAACGGGTAGAAATCTGCCTAGAAACAGCAGTAGCTTGCATTCAAAAGGCAGGATGAGACGCCACCTTCTCAGCAATGAGGATCGCAGTCATCTAGGTAGAATCAGGTGTAAATCAGTCGAAACAGCTCACTGAGGTGAGAGATTTTTAAAAAATTCTTTAATGGGATGTGGGCATAGCCGACTGGGCCAGCATTCACTTCCCAATCCTCCTTGTCCATGAGAAGACATTGAAGAGTCAACCACATTGCTGTGGATCTGGAGGCAGACCAGGTAAGAACAATAGATTCCCTTCCCTGAAGAGGCAGCAATGAACCAGATGGGTTTTTACGACAACCGACACGGTCATCGTTGGTCTTTTAATTCCGGATCTTTATTGAATTCAAATTGCTCCATCTGCCGAGGTGGGATTCGAACTCGAGCCCCCAGCATATTAACCTGGGTCACTGGTCTAGTTACAAGACCACGGCTTCCCTGCAAAGTGATGGAATAGAAGCACTATTGCTTCACAGCGCCAGGGTCCCGTGTTCGAATTCCCGGATTGGGTCACTGTCTGTGCGGAGTTTGCACCTTTACCCATGTCTGCTCCTCCTCCGGGGTTTCCTCCCACAAGTCCCAAAAGATGTGCTGTTAGGTGAATTGGACGTTCTGAATTCTCCTTCCATGTTATCGAACAGGCGCAGGAGTGTGGTGACGAGGGGCTTTTCACAGTAAGATCATTGCAGTGTTAATGTAACCCTACTTGTGACAATAGAGATTATTATTATATGAATGTCAGAGCCTCTGCCATCGCTACCCATTGTGGTGATATGCATCACTGTAAATACACAAGGGGTTAATGCAAATACACTACAACAAAGTAAACACTAGAGGGAGCATCAGGGCATGCAGACATACAGCTAATGAACACATAGAATAGGATACGACCAATGGGCAGTCAAGACACCCAGAGGTGACACTACCACAAGAGGGCTGCCTATATAAAAGGACAGGGCACACATGCTCTTTCTCTTTCCACAGGCGACACTCAGAGAGACAGGGGCAGATCAGGAAGCATCACACCCACCGCATGGCTTAGAGCAGACTGGTTAGTTAGACCGAGTTACTATAGCAAGATTAGCAGGAGAGTCAAACTCAAGTAGGAGAATTGTTAACTGTTCAATAAATGTGTTAAACCTATCTCCAAGTCTGAACCTTCCTTTGTCAGAGCATACATCAAGGAAGCAACTTATGCTACATGAAGAAGCAGAACACAACACCCATAGCTCCAGACGATAGCATGTATGTAAAAGCGTGCATTGCTTAAGCAGCCTTGAGTGAATTATAACGCGTCACACTGAGCCATCTTCCCCTTGCCACCTTACCCGTGTTACCATCTTTTGTGGGCGGGATTAGATCTCCGACGTGTTGGCAAAATATTCAGGTGGATGAATCAGCACTCACACAGGGACCCAGGCGTGTATCTCTGCTTTCCAAAATTCAGGCATTGCTGAAGCCACCCTCCAGGCCACCGCGGTGCGACCCCCTCCTTGTTCAATGTGGCAGGTTGCCCTTTTTGAAACCAGAGAAACCCGGCAGGTCTGGACAGAGCAAGGGAGGAGACGTTCAGGGCTTCTTCTTCCGAAGAAGGTTCCTACGCAACTCAACATCAACCATGGCCGGGATTTTCTTCACCTCCTCCCTCGCCTCCCAATCCGGTTTGTTTTCCGACCCCGCAGGTGGTTCATTATTGGCCGTCGGAGGAATGTGAGCAGCATTTTGCGTGGCTCGCCCGTTACGCTGCCGGGAAACGGTAGGGGGGTGTAGACTTTGGTGGGATGGGAGAGGGGCCGGATAATCCAGTGTTTCTTGGTGGCGTGAGGCCAGTGGGACCTTCTGGTCCTGCCATTATCACTGCGTTTTCCCATTGATTCAACCACGTGCCGCTGGAAAACTTGTTGCAGGGTGAGCCATCGGCAGGACTGTCAGATCTCGCTGGAAAATCCCATCTTATGTCTCTCTCTCTCTCTCCTCCCTCTGTCTCTCTCTCCCTCTTTCTCTCCCTCTCCCTCACCCCCTCTCCTCTCTTTCTCCCTCTCTCTCTCTCTCTCTCCCTCTCCCTCTCCCTCACCCCCTCTCCTCTCTTTCTCCCTCTCTCTCTCTCTTCCTCTCCCTCTCCCTCACCCCCCTCCTCTCTTTCTCCCTCTCTCTCTCTCTCTCTCCCTCTCCCTCTTTCTCTCCCTCTCCCTCACCCCCTCTCCTCTCTTTCTCCCTCTCTCTCTCTCTCCCTCTCCCTCTCCCTCACCCCCTCTCCTCTCTTTCTCCCTCTCTCTCTCTCTCTCCCTCTTTCTCTCCCTCTCCCTCACCCCCTCTCCTCTCTTTCTCCCTCTCTCTCTCCCTCAAATTGTTCCTCAAATTCTCGCTGCCAAACCTTTACATCTGTGTCCCCTCATTCTTCAGCTCGAGGGAACTGATCTTCCTTATCTCCTTTACCTTAACCTGTCCTAATCTGGAACACCTCAACCAAATCTCCCCTCCATCTTCGTTGCTCCAAGAATAAACAACTTTGTAGTTATAGAATTTACAATGCAGAAGGAGGCCATTCAGCCCATCGAGTCTGCACCGGCTCCTGGAAAGAGCACCCTACCCAAGGTTAACACCTCCACCCTATACCCATAACCCAGTAACCCCACCCAACACTAAGGGCAATTTTGGACACTAAGGGCAATTTATCATGGCCAATCCACCTAACCTGCCCATCTTTGGACTGTGGGAGGAAACCGGAGCACCCGGAGGAAACCCACGCACACACGGGTAGGATGTATAAACCCTCTCATTTCTGCTGAGGATCAAAACCAGTCCACTCAGGACGTTAACGTGATCGACACCTCAGCTTTACACCCTCCAGTCCGATTATTGCAGGATGTCTTTTCCACACTGACCCCTTAAGTCCACTCCAGACTCTGGAGTCCCGTGTCCATTATCCTGTCTCCAGTATATGGCGCCCCTTCAGGTACACTTCTCCCCCCCTCCCTGTCGAACAGCCGACGAGGGTGTGGAGTGGGGACGGGGGGTCAGCCCTGAACGTATAGCCCTCAGCCTCTCTCACTGATAAGGCAGATTGTCCGACCATTTTCACACATTTCTCTTTGCTGGGATCTTGCCGTTCTCTAATTTGGCTGCCACAGCAACAGTAGCTGGCTCTCTCGCGGTACCTGGAACTTGGCGACCCCGGACTTCTGGGGTCGGTCTATCGCTCTGCTCGGCAGATGGTTTGCCGTCAGCCTTTTGTGGTACGTAACCCTCGCCGCTCTCACCGTCCGCCGTCAGGCGTACTGGACGGATTTACAGACTGGTAATCGGCCTGTATGAACGAACCTTCGGTGATCATCAAGCCCTGGGGTGGCACTCAAACCCTGAGCTTCCGTCTCAGGGGCAGGGTGCTAACCCACTGTGCCAAAAGACCTCCGGTGCACTCGTGGCTACACTTGAAAAATAAAAATGCCTAATTGGGTGTGAAGTGCTTTGGGGCGTCCAGAGGTTGCGAACAGTGCGACATAAATTAATTTATGTTGGATTAGGCAGAGTTTGGCAGCCTGGGCCTTCATTAGCAGCATATTAAGGTGTCTCACTGCTTCACCAATCCATTGGCATTGAGCGGCACTGGCCGGCGAGTTGGAAAATGATTAATTCTTCATGCTTCTGAATGTTGGCCCCAGTGTTGGACAGATGGCAACTGAGATGTTTCTCTGGCAGATGGAGGACAAGGATTGGGCAACTTGCCCATTGATCCATATGTGTACGCCGGCTTTAAAAAATCAAATCCACTCTCCAAATAATACTTCCCCATGCCTTGCAGGGGAAAGGGTCACTTTGTTACCAGAGTCATTTATAGTCCAAAAACAGGCAGTTTTATTGGCAACCCTTCAGTCCAAGTGTCCATCTGGGCATACAGGCCATGAGGAAGCCGCTGTTTAACTAGGCCTTTGCCCATCAAAATGTCTTTCAAGGCAAGTTCTTCCTCATTAGGATCCTTCTTCACGAAGTTCCTCATCGGTAACCCTCTTAATGAGGGGACATTTCCAATACGGTCTCTAAACGAGAGAGCATTTTCATCAGGGCCCCTTACCACAATCGCAATTCAATTACTTTTCACCCCCCCCCCCCCCCCCCCCGTTAAACCGTTAAATGTAAAGTTTTTGTTTGAAGTTGCCGTATTTGAGATCTTGCGAAATGCCTCCTCCCCTCCCCCCGACATCCCGGAAGCGGCTCCGGCGGCGAGTTGCTTCTGCCACCTGGGATGCCCCCATGGGGAGGGATTCTGAATTCGATACGACTCCAGCCTGGGGCCCTCCTTGAGAATACCCAGTGTGCAAGCACAGGTCGAGGCAAGTCAGCCCATGCCAGCCCTGTGAAAGAGCGATGCAATTGGACTCATTTCCCCCGCACGTCTGCCCCCCCCCCACCAATATTTTCCCTCTAAATCTTTGAAAGTCACATGACACGTCCATAAATCCTGGAACTCCCTCCCTGACAGCACTGTGGGAGTACCTACACCAACAGGGACTGCGGCGGTTCAAGAAGGCGGCGCACCGCCACCTTCTCAAGGGACATTTACGGATTGGCGATAAATGCTGTCTTTGGGTCTGACAACAGGAAAATTCCTGCCTTGGCATTCCCACCACCAAACATTCCTTTCCTGAAGGCGGGACTCGCAAGGCATGGGCTGAAGTCTACCAGGATGCTCCTGGGTAAATTGCAGCGCTCCAATTTGAGCGAGCTGCCCGTTTGTTAAAGGCACTTAAAGGAGCCAGTGCCCGGCCCTGGGAGAAAGAGTGAGGTAGCAGCCTGTGCCCCAAGTAAGAGAGATGCAAGCTCCCCATCGTAACAGAAATTGGCCATAGGATCCTGCTTCGGACACCTTGAATCCAGCTTCCAGCCTGGAGTATGTCAACAGCAAGTCTTTATTAACAATTGTTAACCATGTGCTTACGTACAGCAGATTTCGAGCCGACCTCCATTCTAGGCCTTAACGCGACTGTGCCCATCTCCAAACTGAACCTGACTCGAGGTTATGCATCTTCTTAGGCCGGGGGAACGGTACTGTACTCAGTCCCACATTAACCCTTTATATACCGTACCCTTCACCACACTGCCTAGCTTTTATTCATTGAGGGGATGTGGGCGTCTCTGTTTGGGTCAGCATTTACTGTCCCGTTCGTAATTGCTCTTGAACTGAGTGGCTTGCTGGGTAATTTCAGAATCAACCACGTTGCTGCGGATCTGGAGGATCTGGTAGCAGATGTCGGCCGGGTCAGGTAAGGACGGCAGATTCCCTTCCCTAAAGTGAACAATTAGTGACTTAATCCATGCTTAACATTCCAGGCCCAAAACACTCATTCCAGGTTAAGCAGCGTTTCACTTGCACCTCTTTCAATCTGGTCTACTGCATTCGCTGCTCCCAATGTGGTCTCCTCTATATTGGAGAGACCAAACGCAGACTGGGTGATCGCTTTGCTGAGCATCTTCGGTCTGTGCGCATTCAGGATCCTGACCTTCCTGTTGCTTGCCATTTTATTTTTATTTTTTTATTTTTTTGCTTATTGTCACGAGTAGGCTTCAATGAAGTTACTGTGAAAAGCCCCTAGTCGCCACATTCCGGCGCATGTCCGGGGAGGCTGGTACGGGAATCGAACCGTGCTGCTGGCCTGCTTGGTCTGCTTTAAAAGCCAGCGATTTAGCTGAGTGAGCTAAACCAGCCCCTAAACAAAAAGACCCTGCTCCCCATGCCCACATGTCTGTCCTTGGCCTGCTGCAATGTTCCAGTGAAGCTCAACGCAAACTGGAGGAACAACATCTCACCTTCCGGTTAGGCACGCTACAGCCTTCCGGCCTGAACATCGAATTCAACAACTTCAGATGATCAGCCCCACCTCGACCCATTTGTTTTCATTTTATTTTCACTGTCTTTTACCATTTCTTTCTTTCCTGCACCTTTCTCCTCTTTGCCTCCCCCTCCCCCCCCCCCACCCCACCCCCCACACCTACTGTTCTTCCTCTAATGTTAGTTTCTCTGCTGTTTGACCTTTCACATCTTTTGTTCTCTCTGGGGACTGCCATTAACACTCTCTCCCCTTGGTTTCTGTGGCCATTAGCACCCGGTTTCCCTGGGTTTCTGTGGCTATGACTCGTCTTTCATTCTCACTCCACAGTATAAATATTTCCCACTCCCTCTGTCTGTTAGTTTTGACAAAGAGTCATCGGACTCGAAACGTTAGCTCTTTCCTCTCCCTTCAGATGCTGCCGGACCTGCTGAGATTTTCCAGCATTTTCCTTTTCGTTTCAGATTCCAGCATCCGCAGTAATTTGCTTTTAATTAGTGACAATATCTTCCTGGTCATCATTGGACTTTTAATTCAAGATTTGTTACTATTATTTCACCATCTTCCTCGGGGGGGGGGGGGGGGGGGTGAACACGGGTGCCCAGAGCATTGTCCATGGGTCTCTAGATTCCGACACAATCGTCTCACTTCCCAACTTCAATTGCCCCAAGATTCACAAAGAGCGGAGGGGCTAGGATAGGATGGGGATGAAGGCAGGGATTGGCTGATAGTCCTCTTATCTCTGAGTGACAGGGTTTGGGGTCAGGTCTTACTCCAGGGTTCGAGTTCAGAAATCTAAGCTGGCACCCCGGCGCAGTACAGCGGGCGTGCTGCATTGTGGGCAGTTATGTCTTTTGGATGGTGTGCTAAAGCAAGGCCCCATCTCCTTGTTCAGGTGGAGGTGAATGATGCCTTGGCACTATTTTGCAGAACAGCAGAGGGGTTATTCCTCATCTCTTGGCCAACATTTATTTCGCAATCAGCATTGGAAAAAGCAGATTATGTGCTCATTATTTCGTTGCCGTTGATCAAATTGTTCGGCTTTGGGACCGTGACTTTAATTGCGGATAAGGTCACGTGACCTGTTCTGAAGTCTGCCGAGTCACACGTCTGGGTGAATTGGTTGTTAACGATTAAAGAGAGGCTCAGGTCGTTTGGCTGGTGAGAAGGTGTCAGGATTGGGCGGCACGGTGGTTAGCACTGCTGCCTCGCAGCGCCAGGGACCCGGGTTCAATTCCGGCCTCAGGTCACTGTCCATGTGGGGTTTGTATGTTCTCCCCCGTGCCTGCGTGGGTTTCCTCTGGGAGCTCCAGTTTCCTCCCACAGTCTAAAGATGTGCAGGTTAGGTGGATTGGCCATGCTAAATTGCCTCTTGATGTGCAGGTTAGGCCATGGGTTACGGAGATAGGGCAGGTGGATGGGGGAGTGTAAATGAGTAGCTCATTTGAAAGGGTCGGTGCGGACCCGATGAGTCAAATGGTCTCCTTCTGCACTGTAGGGATTCTATGATTCTAAGGAGGTAATGGCAGCAGCAAATGCGTTTACAGTGGTTAGACTGCTCATCTCCAAAGTTCCAAGAACGTGTCGAGACTGTCGGGTTGTAAAGAGTTATGTTTTAAACTGTCCATTTACTTCCAAGGTAAAAGAACGTTGGGCTCTCAAGGATAGCTAATTAACATTTCTATCTGGATGTAAGGTCCATGTGATTCAAGTTGCTACAGAGATGGACTTTGAAAATGCACAGCCATGTCAATCGTCCAGGATCTGAGAGAGGCAGCTGGAGACCAGAAGTCTCTCTGGTTCACTGTACAGAAGTGGGACTCATGCTTAGATTGAAAAGACCAAATGTGTGAGGATTTCAAATGAGACTGGAAGATTTACCTGGCTTGGAGGAAGAACACAATGAAAACCCCTCCCTGTGAAGGACAAGTCTAGGGTTAAAATTTACTCGGCTGGGAAAAGAAAAGTAAACTCCCAGGAGCTAAGAATTGCCTTGGACTGGGACCAAGAAAATCAAATGACTACTCAAGGGACAGTTTGATATATACCCGGGAGTGGATCTTTAAATGGCATTAGAAGTAAAAACGGAATGTTCTGTCCTGTAATTCAAAGGGTAAGTTGCCAATGAAAATAGTGCTTTGCCAGTAGCGCCTTTAGTCTTAAAGTTACCGTAAAATCTTATCATTCCATCCTGTCAGCTATCAACTGGAAACTTGACTTTAAATTTATCAGGCATTGTAACACGATGAACATTGGTTGTCTGCAAAATGGTTGCCTTGTTTCCCATGTTACACCTGTGAACACCCTTCAAAGGACCATCATCGTCTGCAAAGTACTTTCAGATGTCCGGTGGCCATGTCTCGTCCTCGGTAAAGACAAGTCTTAATTTGCTTCTCTTTCAAAGCTCAGATATTAAGGGAAGCAGATAAGATAGACAGAGAGAAACTATTTTCACTGGTGGAGGAGTTTAAGATTAGAGTGAATTGCCTTGAAAGATTCGAGCCAGACCTTCCAGGAATTAAGTTAGGAAACACAGAAAGGGAGGTAGAAGTTTGGGGCGCTATTTTTTTTTCATACTTCGTTGGGATGTGGGAGTCACTGGCCAGGTCAAACCCTAATGGCCCCTTGAGCAGGTGGTGAGCGGCCATCTTGAACCACTGCGGCCCATGTGATGTAGGTGCACCCGCAGTGCTGTTCGGGAAGGTGTTGCTGAAACAAATGACAATAGGCCTACGATCGTTTTAAATCTCAGATTTCTGTTACCCAAGGGGCTTTCTCCTTTCTTTCAAGGGGCAATGCTGATGTTTGTCGTCCCTCCCTGATTGCCCGAGTTTTAGGTGACACCCCCACCAGGGCCTCATGGAACGGTGGAATGGGCTCGAGGGGCTGAATGGTCTCCTCCGGCTTCTCTGCTCTTACGTTGGTGGGCCGGGTGGACCTTTGCTTTGCAAACTGAACGGGCGTCCAGATGCACGGGGTGGCCCGATTTGACCTGGGGAGCGCTGCCGCCAAAGGATCTGTGCCCCAAGGTGGTTCGGGCAAGCCCCGTCAAAAGGCAGCAAACATCTCCTGATGTGGAGAGGCTGTGTGGAAAGGATTAATCATACCGCGCCAGGCACACACACACACACACGTACACGAGGAGGTGTATCACGGTCCTATTTATAAAGGGGATTTCCCCTCCGCAAAATCCCCAGAGGAAAATGTCAAAGCAAATGTAGCAGAATGGAAAGCCGGTGCCAGAGTGTGACAGGCCCATTTCTGAGCCGGTCTTTTCCTTTTCCCTCCTCGCACTTGTGCTGAGTTTTAAAACATCCTGGTTCAGGAGGGGGCCTGACAATGGACCATTTCCGGGCCCTGCAGGTGTGAACTGGGGTTAGGAGGAGTACATCCTCTGCAAAGGGTTTCTGCAGGTGGGTGGGGCGGGGGGGGGGGGGGGGGGGGGACCTCACAGGGAGCCTGCGCCCATTTGAGACCGCCTGACGTCGGTGTTGTTTTTTCTGGTCCCGCGGAAGAGTGCGCACTCTGCAGCCGGTGGGAGCTCGGAGGCCTCCTCAGAAAGGGAGGAGCGCAGTTCAGGAGGCCCCATTGACAGTGGACCATTTTCCGGGACCATTGCAGGTGTGAACTGGGGTGGCGGGATTGTCGTACGGTGGGGGGGGGGGGGGGGGGGGGGGTTGGGCAGCTTGGGTTGACTGGGCCTGCATGCACCGGAGTGTAGAAAAACGAGAGGGGATCTCATTGAATCGGATCAAATCCTGACCGGGGCCAGACAGGCTGGATGCAGGGAAGATGCTCGCTGTGGCTGGGAGGTCCAGAACAAGGGGGGTCACAGTCTCAGCAAATGGGATAGGCCATTTAGAATTGGGATGAGGAGAAATTTCTTCACCAAAAGGGTGGTGAACCTATGGAATTCTTTACCACAGAAGGCTGTGGAGGCCAAGTCATTGAATATATTTAAGAAGGAGATTGCTTTCTCCTTCTTAAATATGGGCAACAAACGCTGACGCCAACATGCCATGAGTTAGCGTCTTCAAACAAAATGCGTGTCAAGTCAAGTCTGATTAGAAAAATTCCTGAGAGCTGTGACAAATTTGTTTTATTAAAACAGGCCGTCATTTCATGTTTCACATACACGGTCACCGGTTCTGAAGCCAAATTCGCACTGGAGGATCCCACGAGAGACAAGGATCTCCCTCCATTGCATGCTGAACGCCCACAGGCCCTGGCAGCTCTTGTCGAATTAGGCCCCAGTGCTTTCAATGATTTCCTGTAGCCACAGTGTGTCAGGGCAAAGAGAGGTCAAGGGCCGCTTTCTCATTACCTCTGACAGGAAGTGGCAGAGAACGAAAGCTTGAAGAGGAAGTCTCATACTGCGGTGCAGTTTCTGAGCGAACTATGTGCGAGCAGTCCAGCTGGGAGGGGAGGGGATTTGTTCACCTGGCGATCATTAACGATCGAGCGGATAAGGTTTCCCTCAAGAGCAATCAGCTGACAATCACTGCTGGGAAAATGTTCCCTATTTTGAAAAGGGCTCTTTGGGGTGGGAATGTTCAGTTTTTATTATAAGCAGGATTCACAACCAATTCTAAAATCCAGGCCCTTGGCCCTTATCCCGGGATTCTCCATTTCTCCAGCTTCCGTGGCGAGGTTTCTAACCCCGCTGTGGACCAATGGGTTTCCCTTGTGGTTAGCACAAATGTTTCACAGCTCCAGGGTCCCAGGTTCGATTCCCGGCTTGGGTCACTGTCTGTGCGGAGTCCATACATTCTCCCCGTATCTGCGTGGGTTTCCTCCGGGTCCTCCGGTTTCCCCCCACAGTCCAAAGATGTGCCGTTTCGGTGGATTGGCCATGATCAATAGCTGGGGTTACGGGGAGAGGGTGGAGGTGTGGGTGCAGGGTGGAGGTATGGGCTTAGGTAGGTTGCTCTTTCCAAGGGCCGGTGCAGACTCGATGGGCCGAATGGCCTCCTTCTGCACTGTAATCTATGATACATTCGATGATTCCATGATGTTGGGGTCACACTGGAGCCCCAATAGTTATTTTCTCCAATTGGTAATCATAGAATTCATAGAATTTACAGTGCAGAAGGAGGCCATTTGGCCCATCGAGTCTGCACCGGCTCTTGGAAAGAGCACCCTACCCAAGGTCAACACCTCCCCCTATCCCAATAACCCAGTAACCCCACCCAACACTAAGGGCAATTTTGGACACAAAGGGCAATTTATCATGGCCAATCCACCTAACCTGCACATCTTTGGACTGTGGGAGATAACCGGAGCCCCCGGAGGAAACCCACGCACACACGGGGAGGATGTGCAGACTCCGCACAGACAGTGACCCGAGCCGGAATCGAACCTGGGACCCTGGAGCTGTGAAGCCATTGTGCTATCCACAATGCTACCGTACTGCCCAGGTAGCCCTGATCACAAGCAGGGGTTGTGAGCTCCGAGCTGGAGGCAGACAGGAAGCCTTCTAGTTCAAGAAAAAGATGAAGACAGCAGTCCAGGCTTGCGGGGCGGAGGGGGTAGGCGGGCGGGAGAGTCTGCCTCAACCTTGAGTCTGCCTTGGACGAGTCGCAGTGGGTGACTGTTTGCCACACAGCTCAGAATTCTGACCCACATTTCAGCCTGGCAGCACAGGTCGGGGGGGGGGGCAGTGAAAATCCCTCCCGACGCCTCTCACAATCCTCTCGGTAACTCATGAAAACTGTCAGTCTTCTGTGCTCAAGAACTTGGGGAGGAGCCGACATTGAATCTGACAAATGTAGGTCAGAGAGCCCAGGGATGATGGGAGAACTGGACTCAGACCGAAATACGGACGTCACTGCCTTTGCCTAACGAGGGAACATTTATGTCGCCGGGTCTTGGGGCCTGCAAACCTTCCCTCTCAGAAAGAAAGGGTGACTGCGGACGGACCCACATCTGGATTTCATGCTTGGAAGGTGACTGGGCTGGTTTCCAGAGGAGATACAGAATGAGGCAGAGACTCAGCCTGGCTCCTTCCACAAGGCCCGGGGCCCCTTCCGTTATTTGAGCTACTGCAATGTGGAACTAAACTGCTGTTTACTTTCTTCTCCGAGTCACCTCCAACCCCAGGCTCCTCCAAGTCCGTATCCAGGCGTGTGTGTGTGTGTGTGGTTTACGATGTTGAGCCAGATGTGATCCATCCCAGAACAGCCTGTGTTATGTACAATAAATGCGCAGTGCTCTGGCTACGGGCCATACTCCCCTCCAGCTCCCCTCCATGAATAACCAGGTACGCTGATCTCCATTTCAATTCAGAGAGCTTTGAAGAGAACCAACGTCTGGCGAGGAGAATGTTTTCCTGAAGGAGTCGCCTCATGCCATGTTGCAGGTGTCTGTGCGCCATTTCCTTCCCATACCTGACCAAATGGCCCCATCCTTCGAAGGGGAGATGTTGACATTGTTGGGCAATGCTCGTTACCCAGAGGCCCAGGATAATGCTCCATGGACATTGGATTCAAATACCACCAGAGCAGCCAGGTGAATTAAAGCGCAAGTGGCTAGCACTGTGGCTTCACAGCGCCAGGGTCCCAGGTTCGATTCCCCACTGGGTCACTGTCTGTGCGGAGTCTGCACGTTCTCCCCGTGTCTACGTGGGTTTCCTCCGGGCGCTCCGGTTTCCTCCCACAGTTCAAAGACAGGCAGATTAGGTGGATTGGCCGTGCTAAATTGCCCTTAGTGACCAAAAAGGTTAGGAGGGGTTATTGGGTTACAGGGATAGGGTGGAAGTGAGGGCTTAAGTGGGTCGGTGCAGATGGGCCAAATGGCCTCCTTCTGTACTGTATGCCCTATGTTCTATGTTCTAAGTCTCGTTACAGAATCCTGGGTCAGTGTGTAGCCAATTCCAGGGGTCGCAATGCAAGTGACTGAATCAGTTATCTTAGAAAAATACGCACAGTCTTTGGTCCTTGGCTTCCCAGTAATTACAGTCACTAGGTTTGTCGGTTTACACACAATTACTATTCACTGATAACACAAGCTATGATTAAATGTGCATCGAACACAGCTGGTTAACTGTTATCTAATTCCTAATTCCCCACTTTAACTTTCCCCCAACCCTCCACACACACACACACACACTTAGGACAGACAAACACTATAGGGGAGGAGAGGGGTGAAAATCGTAAGTAAAAGAGATAAAATGTTTATCTTTCAGATGTTTGTTTACAGCACCTTACTCCTTTTCAAACTTTCCTTTCAGTTCAAAGTTTATTTTAACCGTAGGTTCACTCACGTCTCTGTAGTTTCAGAAATGCAGCACTCACAGTCTTTCTGGAGAGCGAGCGCACGTCCTGGTCTTTGTTTTCAGCCTGTAATGGTTCTCCTGCAGACTCATTCATTCAGGTTCTCTGCAGCTTTAGGAATACGGCACTCATAGCCTTAATGGAGAAAACATGGAGGAGATAGAGTAGGTCCCTGTGCTTCCTGAAAGTCAAACGGAGCTCCTTGGGACTCTGAAAACTATTCCACTGGGATAAGATGCAATCACCACCTGTTACGGGGACGAATACGACCTTTTGGCCAATTCATTGGCCACCAGCCAGTCAATCAAAGCGAGTCTCCACCCCATCTCTCTCTCTCTCTGGTGTTGAAAAGTCTGAAGCTCTTGTTCAAACTAGCCGAGACCAGCAGAGTGTTCTCTCCTGTGACTTCTGAATTCCTCACTCTTCTCTGTTGCTTGACTTAAAGACACATGTCATTAATCACCCATGGATCCAAAAATCATGACGGAAAAATAAAAGAAAATAAGCCACTGATGTTCGCAAATGCCCCTTCGGGAAGAATCCTGCCATCCTGCCGGGGTCTGGCCGATGCGCAACTCCAGATGTTTGGCGGGATTTTCCGTCTCCGCCCTCGCGGCTTGTTTCGCGGATCCAGCCCACCATTGGCCCTGCAGCGGGATCTTCCTATTCCACCGGCCTTATCTATGACTCGCAGCCTCTGCCGCCGGGGGCAAAATGGGGGTGGCCATCAGCAGGACCGGAAGATTCCAGTGGGGGGAAGGGCGGGAGAATATCAGCCGTTGACTCCGAACCTCCCTCCGAATTGGCCGAAGGAGCCACTCAGTTCCAGGGCAATTAGGGACGGGCAACATATACCGGGCCTTGCCAAAGGTGGCCGCGTCCCCATGAAACCATAAATATCCACGTGGGATTCCAGCAAAAGTGTGGGTTTTCCGCCGGCAGGATTTCCCACTCCCGCCGAAGCCCATGGGCCGTTGAATGGCTCTGCGTGTTTTCCAGCCCCGCCCTCACCGTGACGGTGTCACAAGGTTCATCCCGGGGGTTTCGTGGGCCAACTATTCATCGCAGAATAAAACAGATCGGTTGCCTCACTCAAGCAATTTCTAAACGCACTCACGCACCTTTCGTCATGAGTCAAACTGCAAAGGAGGGTCAGCAGACATTTTATACATTCGTAGTGTGGCCTGGACTCCAAACCTTCTGACTCAGAGGTGAGAATGCAACCAATTTAGTCATGGCTCACAGCCTGGGTGTAACGCAGCAAATTGGACCCTGAAGCCAAACGTTTGTCCACCCCGAAGTTTGGGGTGAACAAGCACGTTTGTTAACCCCCCCCCCCCCCCCCGCACCCCTCCAAGGTCGAAGCCATCACGGACAACATGGTGAAGGTGGCGCTGCATGCTTCCTCGTCCTCCTTGACCTTATTGGTGCATTTCACGCAATCAGTGCTCCATACTCGTCCACCTCCTCTTCCCCGTGAGGAAGCCACCCACGGGATCACTGAGTCACGGAATTTGTACCGGGGCAGGAGGAGGCAATTCAGCCCATTGTGTCTTCGCCAGCTCTCCGAGTGGGCAGCCTGCTCCGTGCCATCCTGCCTTCCGCCCTCGGCCTGCATATTGTCATGTGAGAGTACCTTTAAGAAATGGGGGTTTAAGAAATGTACCTTTAAGAAATGGGTGTTTATCAGTGATGTCAGAGTATGGGTGGAGCTGAGCTGTCTGGCAGCTTTTTACTTTCATTTTAGGCTTTTTCTGCAGGGTGTGTTTTACTTTTGTTTTCCGTGTTGGAGCTGAAGCCAGACAGAGCAGGTGTACTGTTGATCTCTCTGCCATGAAAAGACTATCTCTTGATCATTTGGTGAATTCAGAATTATAAATGTTTTCAGTAGTGAATGTAAACCTAATGTGCTTCTGTTAAAAGGGGTGTAATCTGTCTTCTGGATGTTGTTTGGGAAGTTATTAAGCATTACTTAGTGTTGTAGTCTTTGGGGGTTGTAGTTGAATTAATGGTTGCTAAGATGTTCACTGTATGTTTTAAAAAGGTTAACTTGAGTTCATAGAATAAACATTGTTTTGCCTTTAAAAAATACTTTTGCATTTCTGCTGTACCACACCTGTAGAGTGGGCCGTGTGCTCCCCATACCACAATCTATTCAAAGTTGAGGGTCAGGTGAACTCCATGATACACTTTGGGGTTCTCTAAACCTTGGCCCATTACAATATTCTCCCCCTTCAAATGAAAATAGAATTGCCTTTTGGAGTGCTTCCATTGAGCCTGTCTCTGCCATTGGTATCTGGATCTGAACCACTTGCTGGGTGGAAACGCTTTTTTCTCTGTTGCTACTTGAACTGAAAATGAAAATCGCTTATTGTCACAAGTAGGCTTCAAATGAAGTTACTGTGAAAAGCCCCTCGTCGCCACATTCAGGCGCCTGTTCGGGGAGGCTGGTACGGGAATTGAACCTGCACTGCTGGCCTGCTTTGGTCTGCTTTAAAAGCCAGCTATTTAGCCCACTCTGCTAAATCAGCCGTTGCAGATTACATCAAACCTGCGCCCTCTCGTCCTCGATCCTTCCACAAGTGGGGGCAGTTTCTCCTCATCTGCTCTGTCCAGTCCCTTCGCCATTTTGATTCCCTATACAAAATCTTCCGTCGGCCTTTTCTTCACCAAGAAAGTCCTACCTTCTCCAATCTATCTTCATATCTTATGTTCCTCCACACTGGAACCATTCCCGTGAACCTTTTCTGCGCTCTCTCTCCAAACATTAATGTCCCAAGGGGAACCTGCAATGAATCTCCCTTCCCACCTCACATGGACACCCCTGGACGATTCCAAGGTATTCAATCCTTTCCCAATGTGCACCTGCATGCTGCTCCTCAATATGCTGGGGTGGGGGAGGGGGGGGGGCTCCTTAAGTACTGTTGAAAAGAACTATCTCCACCTTTCATAGAATGATACAGCACAGAAGGAGGCCATTTGGCCTGTCATTCTTGTGCTGGCCCTTGGAAGGCTTCACGCCTTCCCTACAGCCCAATTTGGATGATTGTGATGAAGACAACCAGGTCTCATCTTAACCTCTTGCCGTAACTACAAGGACGTTGAGCAGCAGGGGACCCTGGCGGTCAGGAGCAGGAAACCTGTGGCTGATATTTACTATCGTTGACCCAGGGTGGGGTAGGGTTAATTGGGGGGGGGGATGTTGGGGGGGGGGGGGGGTGGGGCAACGACATCCTCACCGATACCATTGAGTTCGATCGGCAAACTTTGCATGGACCAGGGGTCAAAGGTGGAACTCCGAGTAGCTCACCTTGTCACCGCCATCGTCAGCTCCACAGGCTTCGGGCCTACCCGGCTCGCGGATTCCTGCTGTGGATGCAGCACCAAGCCAACCCAGAAGAAATTTATATTGGATTCCTTAAGATATACGGGAAAGAAGCAGGCCATTTGGCCCAACCAGCCAATACTGGTGTTTTTGCTCTGTTATAGCCTTCTCTGGGGCCAGGTTGTCCACCGTTTGCAGTCAGGTGAGGAGAGCCCGATGCGGCAAACAATCGGCGTCGGCCCAAAAAAACTGAATCACCTTCGGGGCATCGAGGTTCACGGTCCGCGCCCGCGGGTGAATGTAAATGGGTCAAACCGGCCCTGCTCAATTGTCCCTTAGTGACAAAATATGTGCAGGTTAGGTGGGGTTACGGAGGGAGTGGGTCTAGACTCTTTCAAAGAGTCGGCGTGGATGTGATGGGCCGAATGGCATCCTCCTGCACTGGAGAAATTCTACGGCTGTCGTGCGGTTGTGAAAAACGCAAAATGGATGCGAATTTGTTCTTTTTCCTTTGCGATACTTCTGACTGAACTGATAGGGTTTGCCGTAGAAATGGGTCTCACTCTCAGATCGCCAGGCAATTCAA
This sequence comes from Scyliorhinus canicula, assembly GCF_902713615.1. Taxonomy (NCBI): domain Eukaryota; kingdom Metazoa; phylum Chordata; class Chondrichthyes; order Carcharhiniformes; family Scyliorhinidae; genus Scyliorhinus; species Scyliorhinus canicula. The sequence goes on from NC_052170.1 coordinate 16,836,053, forward strand.
TAGAATTCACCCCCCCCCTTAAACAAGAGACATCCCCCTGCTTGCTTGCTTCTGAAAATTCAGTGATCGAGTGGGGAAACAAGGATGTTCTTTGTCACTCTGTGACTTTTAGCTGTTGGCGCTGATAAGAGGTTGTCAGGGGCAGAAATCCAACCAGGCCATTATGTGACTGGGACTTGGACAATGCCTCATTGTCCAGTTGACTGCAAGTCTCTGTTTGGAATGTCTTGCTGTGTCGTTATGCATGAATTCCATGTGGAAAACCTCAGTTAATTTTGCTCAGGGCTGGGATGAGCACACAGCACAGAAATGCCTTCAATAAAACAATTGGCACTCCATTGGCAATTTCCAAAAGGCCGCCCGATGTTTTGTCTGTAAACTGTTACACTCCAGCTTTCAGGCCGAGGTTAGAGATAAGGGATTGTTTGGGATAAAGGAGTGGCAGGGCTAATCCACATCAAATCCATACTGACCAACCTTGCAGAGCATAACAGGTTAGTGCAGAGGGAGCATTACTCTGTATCCAACCCCGTTCTGTATCTGTCCTGGGAGCGTTTGATGGGGACAGTGTAGAGGGAGCTTTACTCTGTATCTAACCCCGTGCTGTACCTGTCCTGTGAGTGTTTGAAGGGGACAGTGTAGAGGGAGATTTACTCTGTATCTAACCCTCTGCTGTACATGTCCTGGGAGTGTTTGATGGGGACAGTGTAGAGGAAGATTTACTCTGTATCTAACCCTGTGCTGTACCTGTCCTGGGAGTGTTTGATGGGGACAGTGTAGAGGAAGATTTACTCTGTATCTAACCCTGTGCTGTACCTGTCCTGGGAGTGTTTGATGGGGACAGTGTAGAGGGAGATTTACTCTGTATCTAAACCAATGCTGTACCTGTCCTGGGAGCGTTTGATGGGGACAGTGTAGAGGGAGCTTTACTCAGTATCTCACCCCGTGCTGTACCTGTCCTGGGAGTGTTTGATGGGGACAGGGTAGAGGGAGATTTACTCTGTATCTAACCCTGTGCTGTATCTGTCCTGGGAGTGTTTGATGGGGACAGTGTAGAGGGAGCTTTACTCTGTATCTAACCCTGTGCTGCATCTGTCCTGGGAGTGTTTGATGGGGACAGTATAGAGGGAGCTTTACTCTGTATCTAACCCCGTGCTGTACCTGTCCTGGGAGTGTTTGATGGGGACAGTGCAGGGAGAGCTTTACTATGTATCTAACCCCATGCTGCACCTGTCCTGGGAGTGTTTGATGGGGACAGTGTAGAGGGAGATTTACTCTGTATCTAAACCAATGCTGTACCTGTCCTGGGAGTGTTTGATGGGGACAGTGAAGAGGGAGCTTTACTCTGTATCTAACATGCTGTACCTGTCCTGGGAGTGTTTGTTGGGGCTAGTGCAGATGGTCCTGTGGTGATATGCCTCACTGTAGATACACAAGGGGTTAATATAAGTACACTTAGACTAGCTAGTCACTAGAGGGAGCACAAGAGACATGACACACAGACACTCAACCAATAGGTCAGTAAGATAGGACACGACCAATGGGCATTCACGATACACACAGAGGTGACACTGCCACAGGAGGGCATTACACCAACCCATATATAAAGGACACAGCACACATGCTCTTCCTCTTTCCAGTGGAGACACTCAGTGAGTACAGACACAGGGTTGATTCAACATCACACCCACCACGTGGATTGTAGCAGACTGGTTCGTCAGTCTGAGTAGCTATAGAAGGATTAACAGTAGTGGCGAATCTGAGGAGAAGAATTGTAAATAGTTTAATAGACGTTTTGAAGTTATCTCCACGTCTGAACCTTCCTTTGTCAGAGCGAACATCAAGGAAGCAGATTATGCTACGTCAAGAGCATAACAAGACAGGAGCTTTACTCTGTATCTAACCCCGTGCTGTACCTGTCCTGGGAGTGTTTGATGGGGACAGTGTAGAGGGAGCTTTACTCTGTATCTAACCCCGTGCTGTACCTGTCCTGGGAGTGTTTGATGGGACAGTGTAGAGGGAGCTTTACTCTGTATCTAACCCCGTGCTGTACCTGTCCTGGGAGTGTTTGATGGGACAGTGTAGAGGGAACTTTACTCTGTATCTAACCCCGTGCTGTACCTGTCCTGGGAGTGTTTGATGGGGATAGTGTAGAGGGAGCTTTACTCTGTATCTAACCCCGTGCTGTACCTGTCCTGGGAGTGTTTGATGGGGACAGTGTAGAGGGAGCTTTACTCTGTATCTAACCCCGTGCTGTACCTGTCCTGGGAGTGTTTGATGGATTGGATTTGTTTATTGTCACGTGTACCGAGGTACAGTGAAAAGTATTTTTCTGCAAGCAGCTCAACAGATCATTCAGTACATGGGAAGAAAAGGGAATTGAACAGAATTCAAGAAAATACATGAGAATACATAATAGGCAACACAAGGTATACAATGTAACTACATAAGCATTGGCATCGGATGAAGCAGACAGGGTGTAGTGTTAATGAGGACAGTCCATAAGAGGGTCATTTAGGAGTCTGGTGATAGTGGGGAAGAAGCTGTTTTTGAGTCTGTTCGTCCGTGTTATCAGACTTCTGAATCTCCTGCCTGATGGAAGAAGTTGGAAAAGTGAGTAAGCCGGGTGGGAGTGTTTGATGGGGACAGTGTAGAGGGAGATTTACTCTGTATCTAACCCCGTGCTGTACCTATCCTGGGAGTGTTTGATGGGGACAGTGTAGAGGGAGATTTACTCTGTATCTAACCCTGTGCTGTACCTGTCCTGGGAGTGTTTGATGGGGACAGTGCAGAGGGAGCTTTACTCTGTATCTAACCCCATGCTGTACCTGTCCTGGGAGTGTTTGATGGGGACAGTGTAGAGGGAGATTTACTCTGCATCTTACCTCGTGCTGTACCTGTCCTGGGAGTGTTTGATGGGGACAGTGTAGAGGGAGATTTACTCTGTATCTAACCCCGTGCTGTACCTATCCTGGGAGTGTTTGATGGGGACAGTGTAGAGGGAGCTTTACTCTGTATCTAACCCCGTGCTGTACCTGTCCTGGGAGTATTTGATGGGGACAGTGTAGAGGGAGCTTTACTCTGTATCTAACCCCATGCTGTAACTGTCTTGGGAGTGTTTGATGGGGACAGTGTAGCGGGAGCTTTACTCTGTATCTAACCCCGTGCTGTACCTGTCCTGGGAGTGTTTGATGGGGACAGTGTAGAGGGAGATTTACTCTGCATCTTACCTCATGCTGTTCCTGTCCTGTGAGTGTTTGATGGGGACAGTGTAGAGGGAGATTTACTCTGTATCTAACCCCGTGCTGTACCTGTCCTGGGAGTGTTTGATGGGGACAGTGTAGAGGGAGATTTACTCTGTATCTAACCCCGTGCTGTACCTGTTCAGGGAGTGTTTGATGGGGACAGTGTAGAGGGAGATTTACTCTGTATCTAACCCCGTGGTGTACCTGTCCTGGAGTGTTTGGTGGGGACAGTGTACAGGGAGATTTACTCTGTATCTAACCCCGTGGTGTACCTGTCCTGGAGTGTTTGGTGGGGACAGTGTAGAGGGAGCTTTACTCTGTATCTAACCCCGTGCTGTACCTGTCCTGGGAGTGTTTGATGGGGACAGTATAGAGGGAGCTTTACTCTGTATCTAACCCTGTGCTGCACCTGTCCTGTGAGTGTTTGATGGGGACAGTGCAGAGGGAGATTTACTCTGTATCTAACCCCGTGCTGCACCTGCTGTATGCGAGTTGGTAACTCTCTAAATACCTTAAATGGAAATCGTTCCCATTGCCAACGCCATCCTTGCACCTTACTGAGCATAATGGTCAGGCAAAAATGAAAATTACTTTGCTGGATGTGAACCAGGAGAACTCAATCTTCTGAGAATTCTTAATTGACATTTGTGCCGAAGAACATTTGAAACAGCTCAGTTGAATGGGCAGTCAGTGCTCCATCTGTAGACCATTACATGTACATCGTGATGTGAGGTACAGTTTCAGATGGCTGCAATAAAAGCATTCTTGTCGAGTGAGTTCATGACAACACGGGTGATCACGGGTCTATCAAGTGAGCACAAACTGTCTGGTGCAGAACAGTGACTCTACTATGTGTTCACTGCTGTCTGATTCTCTGGCAGCTTCCCACTAATGAACAAGTAGAGGAAGCAAGGAGGCTCAATAAACCAATTGGCCTCAGAAAGTCAAACAATCCGGCCCGGGGTCAGGTTTCAACACCTGCGATTCGCCAGGCGTTTCCCGCATTTTGTTTTTTAAAGAGACGCCACTTTTCGCATGGGCCTTACCTTCTGCGTACATTACCAAGCTTGAGAGATCTTGGTTGGGAGGGCAAAGCGTTGCCGTCGCGATTCACCTTCCCGTTGAGCGAGCTGTTCGGGAAGCGAGTCAGGTATGTGAATGAGCCAGCGCTCTGCCGGCGCAAATTCAGAGCAGATTCAAGGGGCTGGTTTAGCTCACTGGGCTAAATCGCTGGCTTTGAAAGCCGACCAAGGCAAGCCAGCAGCACGGTTTGATTCCCGTAACAGCCTCCCCGAACAGGCGCCGGAATGTGGCGACTAGGGGCTTTTCACAGTAGCTTCATTTGAAGCCTACTCGTGACAATAAGCGATTTTCATTCTTTCATTTCATTTCAATTCCCGGCCCAGCAGGCCTAACCGCTGGAGCCGGAGTTAGTGCCAAAGAGCCTTGTGACATGATGTAGAATGTCTAGAATATAAAGTGTTAATGTACTGTCATAATTGACCACTAGATGGAGCTAGATGCAGAACTACATAAAGCACTGACACTCAGGCTTCTGGGAGAGGGGTGGAGAGAATGCAGAGTACAGTTATAGATAGAGTGCAGAGACTACTGTTAGTAGAGTGTAGATTGCAGATTACTAGACTATTGCTTGCCACAGGAGTAAGTGGTGTAATAAATGGTAGCTTTGTTATTGAACGTCCGGGGCTGGTTTTGCACAGTGGGCTAAACAGCTGGCTGGTAATGCAGAACAATGCCAGCAGGGCGGGTTCAATTCCCATACTGGCCTCCCCGAACAGGCGCCGGAATGTGGCGACTAGAGGATTTTCACAATAACTTCATTGAAGCCTACTTGCGACAATAAGCGTTTATTATTATAGCTTCTGTGGTCTTTGTGAACACTACGACACCCATACCGATAATAAGAATCGCAAAGAACACCACAAGCCTGACAGCTGGGCCTGTTTCCAAGCGCTCCACTTACCACACACTCACTTCAGCCACCAAGATCGCTCAGAGAGGACTTGCTCCCCGTGGTCAGGCGTCCGAGGTGGACCCACTGCCCCATGTCAGTGAGGAGCAGAGGGACACCCTCTTCTCCAGGGTGGGCCACAGTCTCAAGCCTGCCCTCCTGAACACCCCCCAGGAGGTGGTAGCAGAGGCAGTCAGCACTGCCAGGTCTCACTAGGGGGGGTCAGCTGGTGATTGGATTGGATTTGTTTATTGTCACGTGTACCGAGGTACAGTGAAAAGTATTTTTCTGCGAGCAGCTCATCAGATCATTCAGTACATGGTAAGAAAAGGGAATTAAACAAAGTTCAAGAAAATACTAGAAAATACATAATAAGGCAACACAAGATATACAATGTAACTACATAAGAATTGGCATCGGATGAAGCATACAGGGTGTAGTGTTAATGAGGTCAGTCAATAAGAGGGTCATTTAGGAGTCTGGTAGCAGTGGGGAAGAAGCTGTTTTTGAGTCTGTTCGTGCGTATTCTCAGACTTCTGTATCTCCTGCCCTATGGAAGAAGTTGGAAGAGTGAGTAAGCCGGGTGGGAGGGATCCTTGATTATGCTGCCCGCTTTCCCCAGGCAGAGGGAGGTGTAGATGGAGTCAATGGATGGGAGGCAGGTTCTGGGGGTTACAGGCGAGGCCACTGCCCTGAGAGGGGCAGAGAACCAGGGAGAGTTTCAGTGGCCACGGTGGACGTGTCCGCTGGTTGGGGGTGAGCTCTGCTGATCCCCTGCTGCCTCCGCAGTGGGGAAGCGCTTCTGAGGAGTGCCCACACCTGATTGTGGCCCCTTGATTGAGCCTGGCCCCGCCCATCCCCTTCAATGATACGGCTGATGTATGACCTCACTGAAAGGGTTGTGAATCTTTGGAATTCTCTACCCTAAAGGGGAGACCAAAGATGTGCAGGTTAGGTGGATTGGCAATGACAACATGTCCAGGGATGTGCAGTGATATCTGTATGTATTAATACATGATCAGCCAGTACCGGCAACTGAACACTAGATGGCCACACTATCAGGACCTATATAAAGGTTTCCCCGCTCTTTGCAAGTGGAGAGAGTGTCTAGAGTGCAGAGAGTACAGAGCTAGAAAGAAGCTAATAGATCTCAGTAATTATCCTTATCTTATCTAATAGTTTAATCTACAGTTACTTGTTTGCTTGCTAGTTTAGTATTAAGTAAACAGAACTCATATGGTTATTTTATATTATTCATAAAATTACTTTATCATCACTGGAAGACTATGTCTATATTTCTAGGTTAGGCAAAAAGAGTAATATATATATCACAAATTAGTAATATAACAGGATGTACAGGTTAGGTGGGGTTACAGGGATAAGGTGAGAGACTGGGCCTAGCTAGGGTGCTCTTTCAGAGGGTTGGTGCAGAATCGATGGGCAGAATGGCCTCTTCCTGCACTGCAGAGATTCTATGATTCTGTGGCTGCCCCATTGTTGAATATATTTAAGGCCGGGATCAATCGACTTTTGACCTCTGAGGGAATTAAGGGATACAAGCCCAAGATCAGCCATGATCGTATTAAATGGCAGAGCGGGTTCGATGGGCCGAATGGTCTCCTCCCTGTCTCTATTCCTTATATTCTCCAGTTCTGACAGTGCATTCCAGGCCACAACTGAAGAATCCTGCTCCAGACAAAAGGAAATTACTCTGCAGCCACAGCAATGGTGTGGTGTCATGCGAGAGTACCTTTAAGAAATAGATATTTATCAAATAGCTGTAGTGGGTGTACCTTTAAGAAATGGGTGTTTATCAACTAGCTGCAGTGATGTCAGTGTGTGGATGGATCTGAGCTGTGACTCTGCTTTTACTTTCGCTTTGAGCAATAAGCTGGTGTGTGTGTGTGTGTTTGTGTGTGTTTTAGTTTCATTTTCAGAGTGGAGAGCTCCTGTGGAAGCAAGCAGATGTGTACGGATATCTCTACAAGCTAAAGAATGTACATTTGGATGATTTCAAAGTAATACCTGTTCTGTAGAGCATTTAAACCTGCTGTCTTTCTGTAAAAAGGGTATTTTGTCTTATGGATGTTGCAAGGAAAGATTAAGGGTTACTTATAGAATATTGTATCTGTGGGGATTATTGGTGTTGATAGTTGTTACGATGTTTATTGTGAGTTTATAAAGTGTTAACTGGTTTCATAAATAAACATGGTTTTGTTTTGATCGCTGTTGCATCACAACCTGTAAAGGAGGTTCTTGTGCTCCCCATAACCACAGTATATTCAGAGTCATGGACCAGGTGAACTCATTGATATACTTTGGAGGTTTCTAAACTCTGGCCCATAACAGTTGATTATTAAATGCCCCTCTGAAATGGCCCAGGACGCCATTCAGTTCAAGGGCGAGTGGTGAGGGGCAAGAAATGTTGGAGCAGCCAGTAATAGCCACATCCCATAAATGAATACAGAATGGACTGAATGCAATGCTGCAGGCAAGACCTAACACGTGCATTGTTGAGGTTTAACGAAACCTCACTGTATTTGTGCTCCATGTCCCCATCCTTGGGCGCAAGCGTCCCATAAACGTGAAAGCACGACATGAAATAAATTCAAAGGCGCTCCCTCAAAGTCTTACTTTCCAAAGAACACCCGTGCCCCTACCCTTTCCGTCTCAGTTTGCTGGTATTTGGAACCATCGGCGTTACCCAGCTCTCCGCAGTAATGATATCCCTTAGTGCACCAGGTCTGAGAGCAGCTGTACAGATGGGGTACGGCCAAGTTCTTGTGCAACGCTGACCCACGATTCTCAGCAGGGGCGGGGGGGGAGAGGGAAAGATTTGCATTTCCACAGCCCCTTTCGTGACGTCAAGGGGCACGCCGAAGCATTTTGCACCCGACGGAATTGTACTAGTTGATTTCAGGTCTCTGTGGGAATGTGGGGGGATCTGTGGCCAATAGGTGCACAGCAAGCTCCCACTGACCGGGGTGAAACGGGAACCAAACGATTTGCATTCTATTTTCTGTTAGGTTGGCCGAGAAATAAACAGCGGCCAGGACAACGTCATGAGCTGTACTCTGTCAATCCCACACTTGCATGGGATTACTGTGAGCACAAAAAATCCTTTTGGCTTGTCATGAATCGGTTTATTTCCTCTAAGACGTCAAGCCACCGAACTCCCCTTCTCACTTTCGGCACTGACATACCTCCAGGGCGGCCGGCATGAGGGAAGCGTGGAGACAGGCCCTACCTTGTCGACTTGTTCATTCATTTTCCCCCTTAGTATCAGCCTTGGATCTATGGACTCAACGTCGCACCTACAGCCAGGGTCAGGCTGGATTGTATGTCTGAAGTATTAAAATTCATTTACGTCAAGAATTCTTTCAAATAAATCGAGTATTTTTAAAAATTCATTCTTGGGATGAGGATATCGCTGGCCAGTCCAGCACGGGGAGGGGGTTGAGGGGGGGGGGGGCGCGGCACGGAGGCACAGTGGTTAGCACTGCTGCCTCACAGCGCCAGGGGCCCGGGTTCAATTCCGGCCTCGGGTGACCGTCTGTGTGGAGTTTGCACGTTCTTTTATAGCACACGCGTACATACATTCTCCCCGCCTCAGAGTGCATTTCCTTCCAAAGTCCAAAGATGTACAGGTTCGATGGATTGGCCGTGGTAGATTGCCCCTTCGTGTCCGAAGGTCAGGTAGGGTCACGGGGTTAGGGCAGGGGAATGAGTCTCGCTAGGGTGCTCTTTCAGAGGGTGGGTGCAGACTCGAAGGGCCGAATGGCCTCCTCGTGCACTGTAGGGATTCTATGATTCTATTTGTTGCTCATCCATTGTTGCCCTTGACGAGGCGATGGTGAGTCACCTTATCTCATCGCTGCATTTCCTGTGGTGTCGATTCACCCACAATGCTGTTGGGCCTGGGCCTCTGTAGAGTTAGTCCGTCAGGTTTCATTCCTTTCAGACTTAACTTTGAATCAACTGAATGGCTTGTCCAAAGGACAAAGACATTACTGTGGGTCTGGATTCACAAGTAGGCCAGACCGGGTAAGGATGGCAGATTTCCTTTTCTAAAGTGAATCAGGTGGGGTTTTTACAACAGTCGATGATAGTTTCACCACCACAGTTGTTAGACCGCTCAAATATGCGGAACAGAGGGCGGGGTTTTCTGCTCCAGGACCTCCCCCGCATACTCACCCGCCAAGTCCTGTCATGCGTGAGGTGAGTAATTCACGCCGGCGGGACTGGGCAAAACTGGAAAGCCATTCGGCCCATCGGGGCCCGAAGAATCGCCGGGGGGGGGGGCCGCTGTTAACGGTCCCCGACTGGCGTGGCGGTAATCCCTCAGTCCCCCGAAAAGCGGCGCCAGAGAATAGGGCAGCCGGCAGAGGGGCGGGATTCGCGCCTACCCTCGGGGATTCTCCAACCCGCCGCAGGGCCGGAGAATCCCCGGCCAAGATCTTCCAGTCAAGCCGCTGTCGATGGGTTTTCTCCTTCTTGGCACCCTTCGTCGCCGGGGGACCTGCGGCGGGGAGAGGGTTCGCTGTCGACAGGGGCAGTTCATCGAATTTACAGCGTGGAAGGCGCCCATTCGGCCCATCGAACCCGCACCAGCCCCTGGAAAGAGCACCCTACGTAAGCCCACACCTCCACCCCAGCCCCGTAATGCAGTAATCCCACCTAAAATGTCAGCCCTCACCTTTAACTTGCCTTGCTGCCTTGTAACAGCAGAACGACCAGTTTGAACTGGCTCCGTTGCAAGTTACACCAGCTCGTGATGTGGTCCCCCCGGAACACTTGCACACCACAATTACATAGAACAGTACAGCACAGAACAGGCCCTTCGGCCCTCAATGTTGTGCCGAGCCATGATCACCCTACTCAAACCCACGTATCCACCCTATACCCGTAACCCAACAACCCCCCCCTTAACCTTACTTTTATTAGGACACTACAGGCAATTTATCATGGCCAATCCACCTAACCCGCACATCTTTGGACTGTGGGAAGAAACCGGAGCACCCGGAGGAAACCCACGCACACACGGGGAGGACGTGCAGACTCCACACAGACAGTGACCCAGCCGGGAATCGAACCTGGGACCCTGGAGCTGTGAAGCATTTATGCTAACCACCATGCTACCCTGCTGCCCCTAATTAGTTCCTCGCTAATTAGTTCCTAGCTCTTCACAGATAAGGCCAGAAATAAAACACCGCCTTGGTAAAGTGTGCATGCCATCATAGAACTTGACGTTAAGTTTGAGGGGGACACAGATCACATAGAAGACAAGGGGCTGGATTCTCCACACCCTGACACCGAAATCGCGTCCGGCGCGGGGATGGAGAATCAATTTCCCCGCGCGGAATTGGGACAGGCGGCAGTTCCCCGATTCTGCGGGCCCCGAAAAGCGCGGTACTCTCCGGGTACGCCGCGCTGCCCAACACTTGCCTGAGGCCAATGATGGAGACCCGCTCCGCAAATCTCTGCCCCCAACCGGCCGAAGCCCCGACGGTGTGGATCTAACGTGGTCCAGCTGGTTGGGAAACTAGCGTGGTGGCTGCAAAATCAGTCCGTGGCCTCCCTGGTTGGGGGCGGGCCGATCGGAGGGCGGGGGGGGGGCTTTATACGTGGCCGGGAAATGGTTGTGCGGGCGTTGATGATCAGGTGCGTGGCCGATCGGGGGGGTTGATTTTCAGTGTCCAACTCCGCGGTCCAAGTCCGCCATGGAGCACGCGCGGCCCCTGGAGGCTGCCGCCGTGCGCGGTCTCCGACCCCAGAAGCGTGGGGGGGCCCGTATCTGCAGCAAAAGCTGCTAGATCAACGCCGGGTCCCTGCCATGCCTGATGCACCATCGATTGCACGTGAGGCGAGTGATTTACCAAAGTCAGGCTTTAATTAACTAGAACACAGCCTGGCGATCGTCTACAGTGGAAAGGGACGATCATCAGGCTTCTGAGCATTTATACCTCGTTGATAGAGGCGTGGTTAACTCAGCCTCTCGGCCAATCGGTCGAGAGGCACATGACTGACCAGGGCCAATGGTAAGCCGACGTTCTGGCCCAATGGCAGACGAGTATGCAGATCATATCATCACAATGCCCTTGCAGGGCGGGGAATATGTGGCTCTTTCACGCCGGGGGGGGGGGGGGGGGGGGGGGAGGGGGGGGTCATAGTCCCAATAATGGAGAATCCAGCCTGAGGTTTTCGAATTTAAATCAGGTTGCCTTCAAAGGAATGACACGTAAGCTGTACACGGAGTCAATATAGGAGGTATGAAGGAAATCGCTCAGCCAGCAAAGGGCCAAGAGAAAGATAATGCAGCAGGCGGAGATTCGGAGAGCAGCAAAGGAAACACTCAAGATCTGTAAAATGAAATGTATAAAAAGAAATATAAAAGCCAATAGTAAAAGTTTTGTAAACGTATTAACAGAAAGGACATGTGGGCCATTAAAAACAGATGTAGGTGCTGCTGTGGCGATAACCAGGGGATAGCAGGTTTATTAAGCGAGTGCTTTATGTACATTTTCACAGCAGAGGGAGAGAAGAGGATACCAGTCATTGAAGGGAAACTAAAAATAAATCAAGACGGGGAACTTCCTGGATTCCATACAAGTTAAACAAAAGCAGCAATAAAGCCAACAATGATAGACAAATGATAGTGTGGTGCTTTCAGAATGTAGGTATGTGGATTTTTGTTCAATTAGACTATCTATCAAGAGATTGTGAGCGAACGGGGATAAGGTTCCCAAGTGTGAGCTGGAGGGGACCCTGGAGGAGATTTCTTTTAACCCGCACACCAGCTGCCATTGTCTGACTGGTGTCTCAGACGTTCGAACAACAGCGAACCCACCGTGGATTCTGGGAAGCCTGGAACAGACCCAGAAAGCATTGGGACTATCCAGAGGACCTGGCAACATCGGCGGAGGGGGGGGGGGGGGGGGAATAGGCGTCGCTGATGTTCACGAGCGACCGTCGCCAACACTTTCGGTGCCATTTCCCCAGCGATCGACGGGGTAGCAGGTCTCGAATCGATTCGAAAAGAGTAGAGGGCGTCGATAGGCATTGAGATGGAATTTGCGGAGTGGGACATGGTTCCTCAAGGAGGCGGATGAGAGGATACAGAAGATATTGAAAGTGGCCCGTCAAGATACTCTTCCGAGAAAAACAATAAATGAAAAAAAAAGCTACGGGGGGGTGGGGGTGTGCTGTAACTATTCTATCATTCATGCTGACCTGCACCTCAATCCATTTACATTAGGTAGGGGGTGGGATGGGGACCACCTCTGGTTGTTCGAAAGGAAACTTAACTAATTAAATCAAAATGTCGTTCCCGAGGGTGATGTTGCTCTCCAGCCCCTGAGGTGCCCCACTGGCCACGGGAGGCCTGAATAATGCCGATGGACACCTTGCTACTCCCTGATCACCACCAATTCACACGGAGTCGAGTTGTATAAGAGAACAGTGGTTTTAATAAGCTAAGAAGTATGCCAGCCTGCTGCTGCCCCCGCACTGAGATCTGGCCACAGGTCTGCCAATTATATACCTCCCCCGGGGGGCGGAGCTGCAGGTGAAGCCAACAGAAGCATCAGCACAACAATCGTAGGTAACAGTGAATAAGAACAACAGTGAAAATATATACAGGGATGGATAACAGTAGGACGAATAACGAATAACGGTATATATATAGTAGCAATGTGGTTCACCACACTCCCTTTCCCACGATGCCCAGCTGCAAATGTTGCTGCAGTAGACTTGTCAAGATGTGTCGAGTCAGTAGCGCGATGAAGATAGAACTAATGTATAGTTCAGGGGCTCTGCGGATGTCGAATTTTGCACAGGTCGAGGCTTTAGGTGGCAGGGAAGTAATGGGGAAAATGCTGACCAACAATGCCCTAAATTAAGTGCTCCCTTCTGCCTCGTGACTGATGCAGCTGGACAACTTCTCAATTCAGCAACGAAAGGCCAACAGATGGTGCCAAATTTCTCCTGAATCTTTCTTTCAACAAAACCACATGATTCCCCGCTCGACGGAGGCACAGGGTTAAAAAGCAAAGGACGTTGCAATGGGTAAAACACAGGTTTAGCCTCAACTATTGGGGTGAGCTCTGAGGGCTCCACGCTGGAGGAAAGATAGGGAGGCTTCAGGTTTATTTTTAGCATGTGTGAGAGAACACCGGGCCAGGTAAATGCTTCCGCGGGGACTAAATGGAGCTCTCTGAGCCCCCCACCAGATTTTGCCAGCGGTACAGTCGTCAATGATGTGATTGATTGGCGGGGGGGGGGGGGGGGGGGGTCACCACAGATGCAGTCTGGGTTCCCTGCGAAGGCCCCACTTGTTACCGTCTGCTGCACAGAGGACTTGGCCAGGTGAGGAACCGGTTGGGGAGATCCCAGCGTTGGACGTGGCAGATTGGAGCTGGACAGGGGCAGGCTGTGTGATCTGTGATGAGGAAGTGTCTTTCAGTGGTGGCGTGTGGTTCAATTCCTACCGTCACAGGGCCTCTGCTGCCATTCTTTGGCATGGTGGCCTTAGCCAGGCAGGCCACGTGATGGGAGGCGCGCAGCAGGGGGATCGCTCAGGGCCATGCCCAGCGACAGGCTTGGGTTGGTGGCGACCTCCTCCAGGGGTATTTCAGCGCAGGAGCAAATCGAAGAGATTCACGAGACTGGTCCCTGGGATGAGGGACGTCAATTGACCCGGTTAGATTCCATTCTCTTTCGAGGAGAGGGGATTTGACAGGAGTGTTCAAAAATGGAGATATAGAGAGAAATGGATTCTATTAATGCAACGGTCCCGAGGACCCAGAAGGGAGAATGGCTCCTTCTGTGCTGTAACTATTCTATGATTCATGCTGACCTGCACCTCAATCCATTTACATTAGGCCCATGTCCCTTGTAATGAATGTAGGAATTACAGATTTATATTGTAGTATGTGTATCTGGTGCAGTAAGTGTAAAAAGCCTGGATTAGTGTGTGTGTGACTGCTGCGGTATTTTTTTTTTAAAATCCTGGTTTGCCAAACCAGCAGACACTTTGGCATAGAGAAGTGCAATTAAAGCATCTGAAAAATAAGATCATCATTCATTCCAACCATTTCAATTGTTCGCCTGAAGGAGAGCTAATGGAATTTTGTTCATATAAAGAGGGTTCCCTGAGGATTAGATGATTCGAGACACCGGGTAGGATTGCTTGTTTTGGAGACTAGGGGTGTGATTCAATGGCCTCGTCAAGCCTGACTTGGTGTCAGAGCAAGGCCGTTGAATATTATGAAGGCCTCCCGCGAGATTCGTGACGCATAAAACACCTTGCCAGATTTCATGGAGTCTAACGATACGCCGCAATCTGGATCTGGATCCTGTTCTCGCTGGACGAGATTCAGATATGCATATTTAAATGAGCCATTAGGATAGTTTAAAGATACATTTGTTGGATTGTTCCGGGGCCCGGGATTAACTGAGAGACTTCGCCAAGGCACCGTTTGGTATTGGTCAACATGAACATGGACCAATCATATTGATACATGGGAGGGGTCCCCAAGGCTATTGGAGACCCCCCCGGGTGGTCAGGAATTGGGCAGGATGGCACCCTGGCACTCCCATTGGCACTCGGGCACCGTGGCGCTGTGAGGCTGGCACCTTGGCACTGCCACCCAGGCACCCTGACAGTGTGTCACCCTGGTGCCATGTTGCCCATGCCAGAGGTCAGGCCCGGGGTTGCCTCGTTCATAAGAGGCGGGGTAAGGTCCCTGGAAAACATAAGTTGGTTGAAGTGGGGGGGGGGGGGGGTCCAGAGGCCAGGGCGGGGTCTCCGAGGAGGGGTTGAAAGATCTGCCACGATCCATGAGTAGCCTTCCTGCACTGGTGAGCCTAACTGCGGCCTCGACGAAGAATTCCTCACCGAATCAAAAAAAAGGCAAAGTGTCATGTGAGAGTACAGTTAAGAAATGGGTGTTTATAAATGGGTATGTATATAAATATCTGTAGTGAAAGTACATTTAAGAAATGGGTGTTTATTACTGCAGTGATGTCAGAGTGTGGTGGAGCTGGGCTGTCTGTCAGCTTTTTACTTTCGTTTTAGGCTGTTTGCTGCAGGGTGCGTTTTAGTTTCATTTTCAGTGTTGGAGCTGAAGCCAGACAGAGCAGGTGTACTGTTGATCTCTCTGCCATGAAAAGACTGTATCTTGATCATTTGGTGAATTCAGAATTATAAATGTTTTCAGTAGTGAATGTAAACCTGTTGTGCTTCTGTTAAAATGTGTTTTTTCTGTCTTCTGGGTGTTGTTTGGGAAGTTATTAAGGATTACTTAGTGTTGTAGTCTTTGAGGGTTATATTTGAATTGATGGTTGCTAAGATGTTCACTGTATGTGTCAGAAAGGTTAACTTAAGTTCATAAATAAACATTGTTTTGCTTAAAAAAATACTTTTCCATTTCTGCTCGACCACACCTGTAGAGTGGGCCGTGTGCTCCCCATACCACAATCTAGTAAAAGTTGTGGGTCAGGTGAACTCCATTATACACTTTGGGGTTCTTGAAACCCTGGTCCATAACAAAGTGCCGTTGGATGGCAGGGTCTAGCTCGGCACAGCAGGCACCAAGAAACACCCATTAAATGTGCCTGAGAACTGGCACAGAAATATTTTGGTCGAATCCGGCCCCATGTTCTCCTGCTGGAACTAAATTGTACCTGATTTACGCTCACGCTGGGAGCACAGATCACGAAGGGATTCCCAAACGCTTGCATGGCAGGGTTTGTGCGAGGGATTCCTGAGCGAATCCCGCTATTGGGCTTAATTTTGAGTATTAGGTCTAATAGCAAAGTGTGGTGGGTGGGTCCTCCTTGCAATGCAATCAGCCCACCCACCCGGGATTTTCTGAGTCACCCCCCCCCCCCTCCACAGTATGGGGTGACCTCCCCCACCTCAACACCCCTAGAGACCCCCGAATTAAAAAGACCCCCCGGAGGCTCCCTAATTAGGGCAACCCCCTGCAGAGACCCCCTAATTAGAGAGACCCCTCAGAGACTCCTCAGAAGAGAGACCCCACTCTGGAAGCTGGAGAGCATACCAGGCAGAAAGGCAGTGAACAGAAATCACTGCTTTAACACTCACATGGGCAGTTCACCTGCTTGCACGGGCAAAGGAAGCAGCAGCTACCAATTCCTGGTGAGAGAAAAACAGCTGTCTGTGTTTAAACCCCCTCAAATCTTTGATCTGCAAGCCATTCATTGATTTTTCTTTGGTATTGATTTTACATGGCTGTGATTGACGGCTCTCACATGCACCCATCTGCTTGCATCGTTCCATTCATCTCGCACATTGTTCACAAACATCAAGCTATGCTTGACAGCTCCTCAGTCACATCAAAGAGAGTTAAGTGCTTTCTATGAGTTTCACGGCTGACTACTTCCAAGTTACTCAAGCATGTTGAGAGATGAATGGAACAGTACGGACAGTTGTGTGTGTCAATCACAGCCTAGTAAAGTAACACCATAGAGAAATGAATGACCTCTACCACTTGGAAGGATAAGGGCAGCGGATTCACGGGAGCACTGATTGCAAGTCTCTCTCCAAAGCACACACCATCCTGATTTGAAATTACATTGGCCGTTCCTTCACTGCCACTGGGTCAGAAATGGGAGAACAATGGCATTGTGGGTGCAACTGCACCTGGTGGACAGCAGCGGTTCAAGAAGGCAGCTCACCACCACCTTCTCAGGGGCAATTAGGGATGGTCAATAAATGTTTGGCCGAGCCAGTGATGCCCACAACCCATGAAAGGATGTAAACAAACAGAGGGCGCGATTCAGCGCGAGGCCTCCATCGGGAATTGTAACGTTGGAATCTTGCGAGATTATACGGAGTATTTAAAGTGATGGACCAGTCGTGGCAAATTTGGGAGGGGGGGGGAGGGTCTTGCTGGGACGGTGAAGCCTCCAGGTCATGGGGGAGAGGGCAGTATGGCACCTCGACGCTTCTCCTTGCACATGGGCAGCATTGCAATGCCAGCCCGGCACCTTGGCACTGCCACCTTGGCATGCCAGGATGGATGGGTGGCATTGTCAATCTAGCAGGCGGACGGGCAAGGTAACAGGCTGGCAATGCCAAGGTGCCCAGGTGCCGGAGTGAGGGGTCAGACCCGGAGGTGGGGGAGAGGGGGGGGGGGAGGATGACACTTGCAGGTAAGAAATGGGGTGATGTGGGCTCGTGGACCCCGGAAGAGATCAGTGAGGTGAAGTGGGGAGTCCTCAGGGTGTGGTGTGGGGGGTAAAGGGGGGGGGGGGGTCCTCGGGCTCCGTGTGGGAGCTAAAGGGGGGGGGGGGGGGCGGCGCAAAAGATCAGGGTTGTCTTTAAAAATGGCGTCCCCATCCCCGAGGAGACTTTCTGCATTGGCGAGCTGAGGTGATCACTGAAAGAAAGGACTTAAAGAGTGGCCTCGATGGCGAGTCCCCGGCTGAACACCAACAAAACCCGGCAAAGTGCCGTTGAATAGCAGGGTCTTTCTTGGTGATGCAGGAACCCCAGAGCCACCCGCCATAAACGCACCGTTCAGCGGACATTACAATCAGTCCGCTGAATCGTGCAGAGGTGTCGTTTCCTTCACATGAAGTGGAGAAGTTGGAGATATAATAGGTATGCAACTAGTTCAGAGGCAGGGAAAGAGGAAGGGTAAAGCAGACAACGGGAGAGATTCATCAACAGAATGGATGTTTGCTGGAGGAAAACACTGGGTGGTAATGGAACAGGAAAAGATGGATCCAGTGGAGGTGTAAATGGCAACAGCAGTAAGCATTACAATAAATGTTATTCAAGAAGGAGATGTGAGCAGTGGGTACGACCTGACAGATTTTAACTCGATGTTAAGAAAATAAAGGCAATCTAACCTTTTGTCGCAGTTTCCTGCTCAAGAAAAGGCTGACATCCATATCTGGAAATGAATCAGAATTCTACAGAAAGGTAAAGGTCAGATCAGAATGAGATCTAGGGCCGACCATACAGTTTAACCACGCGATACTCCAAGAATAAACCAATCCAGCCTCACACTGTCTACAGTAATAACCCAAACCAACCTCACACTGTCTACAGTAATAACCCAAACCAACCTCACACTGTCCACAGTAATAACCCAAACCAACCTCACACTGTCCACAGTAATAACCCAACTCAGCCTCACACTGTGTACAGTAATAACCCAATCCAGCCTCACACTGTCTACAGTAATAACCCAACCCAGCCTCACTCTGTCTACAGTAATAACCCAACCCAGCCTCACACTGTCTACAGTAATAACCCAATCCAGCCTCACACTGTCTACAGTAATAACCCAACCCAGCCCCACACTGTCTACAGTAATAACCCAGCCTCACACTGTCCACAGTAATAACCCAAACCAACCTCACACTGTCCACAGTAATAACCCAACCCAGCCTCACACTGTCTACAGTAATAACCCAACCCAGCCTCACACTGTCTACAGTAATAACCCAGCCTTACACTGTCTACAGTAATAACCCACTCCAGCCTCACACTGTGTACAGTAATAACCCAATCCAGCCTCACACTGTCCACAGTAATAACCCAACCCAGCCTCACACTGTCTACAGTAATAACCCAACCCAGCCTCACACTGTCTACAGTAATAACCCAACCCAGCCTCACACTGTCTACAGTAATAACCCAACCCAGCCTCACACTGTCTACAGTAATAACCCAACCCAGCCTCACACTGTCTACAGTAATAACCCAACCCAGCCTCACACTGTCTACAGTAATAACCCAACCCAGCCTCACACTGTGTACAGTAATAACCCACTCCAGCCTCACACTGTCTACAGTAATAACCCAACCCAGCCTCACACTGTCTACAGTAATATCCCAGCCCAGCCTCACACTGTCTACAGTAATAACCCAACCCAGCCTCACACTGTCTACAGTAATAACCCAACCCAGCCTCACACTGTCTACAGTAATAACCCAACCCAGCCTCACACTGTCTACAGTAATAACCCAACCCAGCCTCACTGTCTACAGTAATAACCCAGCCTCAAACTGTCTACAGTAATAACCCAACCCAGCCTCACACTGTCTACAGTAATACCCCAACCCAGCCTCACACTGTCTACAGTAATAACCCAACCCAGCCTCACACTGTCTACAGTAATAACCCAACCCAGCCTCACACTGTCTACAGTAATAACCCAACCCAGCCTCACACTGTCTACAGTAATAACCCAACCCAGCCTCACACTGTCTACAGTAATAACCCAATCCAGCCTCACACTGTCTACAGTAATAACCCAATCCAGCCTCACACTGTCTACAGTAATAACCCAACCCAGCCTCACACTGTCTACAGTAATAACCCAACCCAGCCTCACACTGTCTACAGTAATAACCCAACCCAGCCTCACACTGTCTACAGTAATAACCCAGCCTCACACTGTCTACAGTAATAACCCAGCCTCACACTGTCTACAGTAATAACCCAACCCAGCCTCACACTGTCTACAGTAATAACCCAACCCAGCCTCACTGTCTACAGTAATAACCCAACCCAGCCTCACACTGTCTACAGTAATAACCCAACCCAGCCTCACACTGTCTACAGTAATAACCCAGCCTCACACTGTCTACAGTAATAACCCAACCCAGCCTCACACTGTCTACAGTAATAACCCAACCCAGCCTCACACTGTCTACAGTAATAACCCAACCCAGCCTCACACTGTCTACAGTAATAACCCAACCCAGCCTCACACTGTCTACAGTAATAACCCAGCCCAGCCTCACAATGTCTACAGTAATAACCCAACCCAGCCTCACACTGTCTACAGTAATAACCCAACCCAGCCTCACTGTCTACAGTAATAACCCAACCCAGCCTCACACTGTCTACAGTAATAACCCAACCCAGCCTCACACTGTCTACAGTAATAACCCAGCCTCACACTGTCTACAGTAATAACCCAACCCAGCCTCACACTGTCTACAGTAATAACCCAACCCAGCCTCACACTGTCTACAGTAATAACCCAACCCAGCCTCACACTGTCTACAGTAATAACCCAACCCAGCCTCACACTGTCTACAGTAATAACCCAACCCAGCCTCACACTGTCTACAGTAATAACCCAACCCAGCCTCACACTGTCTACAGTAATAACCCAACCCAGCCTCACACTGTCTACAGTAATAACCCAACCCAGCCTCACACTGTCTACAGTAATAACCCAACCCAGCCTCACACTGTCTACAGTAATAACCCAGCCTCACACTGTCTACAGTAATAACCCAACCCAGCCTCACACTGTCTACAGTAATAACCCAGCCTTACACTGTCTACAGTAATAACCCAGCCTCACACTGTCTGGAGTAATAACCCACTCCAGCCTCACACTGTCTACAGTAATATCCCAGCCCAGCCTCACACTGTCTACAGTAATAACCCAACCCAGCCTCACACTGTCTACAGTAATAACCCAACCCAGCCTCACACTGTCTACAGTAATAACCCAACCCAGCCTCACACTGTCTACAGTAATAACCCAACCCAGCCTCACACTGTCTACAGTAATAACCCTACCCAGCCTCACACTGTCTACAGTAATAACCCAACCCAGCCTCACACTGTCTACAGTAATAACCCAACCCAGCCTCACACTGTCTACAGTAATAACCCAACCCAGCCACACACTGTCTACAGTAATAACCCAACCCAGCCTCACACTGTCTACAGTAATAACCCAACCCAGCCTCACACTGTCTACAGTAATAACCCAACCCAGCCTCACACTGTCTAGTAATAACCCACTCCAACCTCACACTGTCTACAGTAATAACCCAACCCAGCCTCACACTGTCTACAGTAATAACCCAACCCAGCCTCACACTATCTACAGTAATAACCCAACCCAGCCTCACACTGTCTACAGTAATAACCCAATCCAGCCTCACACTGTCTACAGTAATAACCCAACCCAGCCTCACACTGTCTACAGTAATAACCCAACCCAGCCTCACACTGTCTACAGTAATAACCCAACCCAGCCTCACACTGTCTACAGTAATAACCCAGCCTCACACTGTCTACAGTAATAACCCAACCCAGCCTCACACCGTCTACAGTAATAACCCAACCCAGCCTCACACTGTCTACAGTAATAACCCAGCCTCACACTGTGTACAGTAATAACCCACTCCAGCCTCACACTGTCTACAGTAATAACCCAGCCTCACACTGTCTACAGTAATAACCCAACCCAGCCTCACACTGTCTACAGTAATAACCCAGCCTCACACTGTCTACAGTAATAACCCAACCCAGCCTCACACTGTCTACAGTAATAACCCAACCCAGCCTCACACTGTCTACAGTAATAACCCAACCCAGCCTCACACTGTCTACAGTAATAACCCAACCCAGCCTCACACTGTCTACAGTAATACCCCAACCCAGCCTCACACTGTCTACAGTAATAACCCAGCCTCACACTGTCTACAGTAATAACCCAATCCAGCCTCACACTGTCTACAGTAATAACCCAACCCAGCCTCACACTGTCTACAGTAATAACCCAGCCTCACACTGTCTACAGTAATAACCCAACCCAGCCTCATACTGTCTACAGTAATACCCAACCCAGCCACACACTGTCTACAGTAATAACCCAGCCTTACACTGTCTACAGCAATGGTTCAGTGAAGAGTGCAGGAGAGCTTGTCAGGTGCAACATCAGGAATATCGAAAAATGATGTGTCGACCTGTCGAAGCTACAACACAGGACTACTTGTGTGCCAAACATAAGCATAAGCAGCAAGTAATAGACAGACCTAAGTGATTGCACAATGAACGCATCAGATCTAAGCTCTGTAGTCCTGCCACATCCAGCCGTGAATGGTGGTGGACAATTTAACAGCTCAATGGTGGAGGAGGCTTCACAAATATCCCTGAGGTGTTGGGTGGTTACATAGACGCGAACACCCTCAATCCCTTCCACCATTTGTCCCATGATCCTATGAAACACTTCTGATGCTGAGATGATCCCAAATGGCTTTCTGTTGTAGCAATATCTTCCAAAGTGGGTATTGAACGTGCAGAGCTTTCTGCTGGATTCATCTAGCTGGATTTCCCAGAATCCTTTTGAGGCGTCGAGTTTGGTAAAGAGCTTGGCGTGAGCCATTTCACATGTGAGCTCTTCGCGCTTAGGAATTGGATAGTGCTCCCTCATAAGATCCTTGGGATCGATGCAACTTCTCAATTCCTTTACACATACCATGGAACTGACCCAGTCGGTTGGTTCCGTGACCCTGGACATCACTCCTTGGTCCTGGAGGTCTTGCAGCTGCTGCTTGAGGCGGTCCTTAAGGGGCGCTGGGACCCTGCGAGGTGCGTGCACCACAGGCGTGGCATTTGTCTTTAATAAAATCTTGTAGGTGTACGGGAGCGTGCTTATGCCCTCGAAGACGTCGTGGTACTGGTTGATAATGGCGTCGAGTTGCGCCCTGAAGGCAGTGTCTGGAAAGGCAGATGCATCAGCAGGAGAGAGGGAGTGAACCCTCTGGACTAGGTTCAACAGCTTGCATGCCTGCGCGCCAAGCAAACAAGGCTTTTGAGGAACCTACGATTTCAAACGGCAGGAGGATGGCTTTGTGTGACCGGTGCGTCACTTCAAGTTGGCATGAGCTGCGGGCAGCAATGGCATTGCCATTGTAATTTAATAGTTGGCATGCTGATGGCAGGATGGCTGGTTGGACACAAAGGCTTTGGAGGTCAAATTGGCCTCAATGAGATTAGCGGAGGCACCGATGTCCTGGTGAATCGTATTTGGGACCGGTTGACCGTAAGGATGGCACACCACTCATCATCCAGATCGATGCTGTGTATCGGCAGAGGCTGGATTCTGAGCTTCGGGGTCGTCCTGTTTTTTGTTATGATGCCGACTTGAAAAGGCGCCTTTGGGTCATCGGTGTCAAAATCAGGGGGCAGGTCTGAATCGGGCTAGGTGACTGTGGGTTGAATGGCCCGGACATCCCTGCGAGGCTGGCTGAAGCGACGAAAGCTGGCAGGTTGAGTTGATCTGCATAAAGCAGCATAGTGGGCAAGTTTGCCACATTGCAGGCATCGTGGGGATTTGGCAGGTCACTGCCACTTTAAATGGGCGGAGCCACAGTTGCCGCACGCTGTTGCTGTCGACGTCGCCGTCCCCTCGTTCTGTGCGCCCAAGCGCGGGGGTCTGCGAAAAGCGGGCGAAATGGCCACCCTTATCCAGGCTGAGGCCCTGGAGTTGTTTGATTGCTTGGACCCGTTCTGCCTCGTGCGGAGCTTGCCGCGCCCTTTCAGCCGCTTGGATGTGGGAATACCGACTGGTGGCGTGTTCATGGAGCACGCAGGTCTCGGTGGCAATTGCTAGGGTGAGTTGCTTTACCTTGAGAAGCTGCTGGCGAAGGGCCAAACACCGAAACAATCTGGTGGCGTATCATGGAGTCGGAGGTGGACCTGTAGTTACAGGACTGCGCAAGGATGCGGAGGTGGGTGAGAAAGGATTGAAAAGATTCATCCTTACTCTGCAAATGCTGTTGGAAGACATAGCGCTCGAAACTTTCATTCACCTCAATGTCGCTGTGACTGTCAAACTTGAGGAGGACCGTCTAGGATTTAGATTTATTTTCACTATCGGCGAAGGTGAAAGAATTGAAGATGTGGATGGCGTGGTCCCCGGCTGTGGAGAGGAAGAGAGCGATCTTCCTGGCGTCTGAAGCAGCATCCAGGTCTGTGGCTTGAGGGTATCGTTGGAAGCGCTGTTTGAAGATCTTCCAGTTGGACCCCAGGTTGCCGGTGATGCGGAGCGATGGCGGCCGGCGGACACTGTCCATGTTGCAGGATGGCTGTATGCTGGTGGAAGGCTGATCACTTGCAGGTAGGTCTAAGAAGTTCTAACATCCCTCAACTACTGGTACCATGATGTGTTGGGTGCTCTGGATCCGTGGAACACATACAGGCCACCAACACTTAAAATAGTACAACACTATTTTATTAAACTATAAACTGTTGAACATACTCTTACTGTGGGTTAACACAATGTTAGATTAACTAAAGACCTGTGTCTGTCCTAACCAGTCTAATCACTCAGCACATGGTGAGGATCTGTGCTGTAAACTGTGAGCTCTGTACTTCTGAGAGGCTGCCAACATCCTGGGACTCCCTCCCGAACAGCACAGCGGGTGCATCTGCACGGCAGGGACTGCAGCGGTTCAAGAAGGCAACTCACCACCACCTTCTGAAGGGCAACTAGGGATGGGCAATAAATGCTGATCGAACCAGCGATGCCTCTATCCCACAAATGAATTAAAAAAACACTGCGCAGCAAAAACCCATTGCAGTCCAATGCACAGACGTTTATATTTTGTGCGACTGTGAAGTGCAGCGAGGCAGAGGTGGTGGTCACGGTCGCAAAGTACTACGGAAAACCTCAGAACCGCTTCATTCAGATCTTTAACTGCAACCCACAACTCTGCTCAGCAACTTATTCGCTGAGTTCATTTCTTTGTTCAGGCCCTGACCCTCTCGCCTGCCCTGTCAATGTAAGTGCCCAGGTCCCAACACGTCTATAATAACGAGACGAGTGATCCACGGAGAATTTCGCAAGTCATCAAGTGGACCTCAAACCGGATGAAGAACCCTCAGAGTGATTCAGAATGATACAGGGAGGACTGAAATGAATCTGCACACTTTGAATGGTTAACCCAACATGCTTATTTTCGAACTTGCACATCACTCATCAGCTTTTGCTTCAGGCATTGAGCAGGGCAGATTCAGGGCCGCCTTTGTTGATTTTGCTTTGCCTGGGGACAGGCCTCTGCTTCACTGTCAGTGATTCCTCAGTCAAAGCAGATGGTCCAGTGGGCGGTTTCGAGGCTGCTGGCCTGAGTCAGGCTCCATTCCATTTCCCATCGATGAGAATGCATCAGGTGGTGGATTATCTGGGGGGGGGGAGCAACGGGAAGATAAAGGGTGGCTGTGGACCCTGAGGTGGCCTCTCATCTCCTAGGACGATGGCTCACACCATGGTGGCCAACTCTGTTGGAAGTGCGCCTCAGGAGCCCTCGCTCTGTCGTGGGTGCTGCACGCGTTCAGAGGAAGACACCGGGGTTGAGAAGTTGCCCGATTATCTGGTCTCCCCTTCCTCCAGGCCCCCCCTCTCCACCAGCTGACTTTTCCCGATCTGCTCACCTCTTCCATTGCCCTACCCAACAGTCAGCCCCCAGCGGTCACAGCCGTCAGCGACCATCTCCCAGCTGTCAGTGTCAATGTCTCCATCTTCATACCTCGTGGCTTGTCGTGGGGGTATGAACCACCAAGAGGTCGTGACACAGAGGCCAGTTCACCGTACAGACGTCCTTTGGGGAAATGGTCGCCACCTGTTCAATGAATGTGGCTGAGCCAGCGTAAATGTTGTCTACAGACATTGAGGCGAACAAAGGTGGCTGAGTGTTTATATGTGTGTGAGCGTAAGCGAGCACGTGTGAGTGAGTGTATGTATGTGTCTGAATGAGTGTGTGGGTGAGTGAGTGTGTGTGTATGTGAATGTGGCGACACGGTAGCACAGTGGTTAGCACTGTTGCTTCACAGCGCCAGGGACCTGGGTTCGATTCCCGGCTTGGGTCACGATCTGTGCGGAGCCTGCACGTTCTCCCCGTGTCTGCGTGGGTTTCCTCCGGGCGCTCCGGTTTCCTCCCACAAGTCCCGAGAGACGTGCTTGTTAGGTGAATTGTACATTCTGAATTCTCCCTCGGTGTACCCGAACAGGCGCCAGAACGTGGCGACGAGGGGATTTTCACAGTGACTTCATTGCAGTGTTAATGTCAGCCTACTTGTGACACTAATAAAGATTATTATTATGTATGTGAGTGTGTATGTGTGAGAATGTGTGAATGAGTATGTGCGGGTGTGAGTGTGAGAATGTGAGTGTGTGTGAGTGTGTGCAAATGTACGTGAGTGTGAGTGTGTCTGTGCTTGTGTTGGCGTTTTGCATGTGAGTCTGTGTATTTGTGCGAGCGTGTGTGTTCTTTGAGGAGAAGTGGGGGTCGAAAGAGTCAGTGGGCGTGATTCAGCGGCCTCGTCGCGCCTGACTTGGCATTTGGACGAGGTCGTTGAAGATCTTGAGAGGCCTCTCGCAAGATTTGCGACGCTCAAAACACCTCACGGGATTTAATGAAACCTCACGAGACGTCGAGATCTGGATCTTACCCTCACTGGACGTGAGCAGGATCTGCATATTTAAACGAACCATTAGGCTGATTTAAACATGAGTTTGCGGGATTCTCCCAGCCTCCGGGACACAACGGCCGCGCTTGGGAGACCTCGCCAGGACGCTGTTTAGTACTGGTTTCCACATACGTGGACCAGTCGTGATGCCACCTGGTGGCGAGGGGGGGGTGGCTTCCCGGGGTGGGGGTGGCCTTCCCAAGCCATGAGAGATTCCTGGATGGTCGAGGACAGGGCAGGGTGGCACCTGGGCACCGAGGCACTTCCAGCCTGGCAGCCATGGTGGGCACTGCCAGGTTGGCTGAGGCAGTGCCATGGTACCAGGCTGGGAGTGTCATGGTGCCCAGGTGACAGGTTGGCACTGTCAGCGATTGGGGAAGGGTGCGGGCTGGACCTTACCAGGTGGAGGGGGTGTGACTCAAGCGTGGTCTCGCCGGAAAGGCCGGAAAAACGTGCATTCGGCCCAAACGGGTCTGCTCTGCCATTCCATCACGGCTGATATGTTCACCCCGTGAGCCCAGGTGGAACATGACAGTATCTGCGTCTCCGAACCGTTGTCTCAGTTCACACCAGCGAGGGTCGAGAAGTGAAGCTAGAACCCCTGCTTCGAGTCGCCAAGTTCGATAGCAGCTGCAGCTCTTTCCCTCAGAATCCTCCCTATTGGAACTGAAAGCAGGTTATTTGGCAAATGGGCTCGGGTTTTTCCACACCCATTTAAGGGAGAAAAATAACTCTCAAGTGGTTGGACACCAATATATTCGTCCCAGTAAAAATAGAACAATTCCTTCAGATACACAATGCGTGAGACAATCCTCTAACTCTAACTACACTCTGGAAACTTTGTTAAGTCTTCAGTTGAGGGTAAGGTAAAAGTTGTTAATTCCTGAATTGATTCCAACTGGATCAAACTACACAGGAAATTAAATGATAATTACAGCAGATTCATTGTTTGGAACCTTACAATCCCATCTAAGAATAACAAGTACATTTTCTGACTGTAAGTTATGTCTATAATTACATGGAGGTTAGTACTGCTTGGGGCCTGGTAGTGATTAAGACCCAACCAAAGCCCAAAAACAACACAGAGACATTTTTAAAGTGTTGTTAAATCCCCTCGAATTGCCAACTCTAAGTTGCTGCTGAAACGCATGCAATTGTCCTCCAGGAATACTGCTCAGGCCTCATGGTCTTAGGGTGGCCGCACTGAGGTCATTGCCAGGGGGACGGTGTCAGAGGTGCTGAGGTCCTCCACCACTTAAGTGGCTCCCCCCCCCCCCACTCCTCCAGTCCTATCAGGCGTTGCTCCGCCTGCATTCACCATCGTTTTCCGTGAGATGGAACAAGTCGGGAGCAACGCCGTGAAAACTTGGGAAGCCCGATGCACGGTGGCACGGTGGATTCGCACTGCTGCCTCACAGCGCCAGGGACCCGATTTCCAATCCCACCTCGGGTGACTGTCTGTGTGGAGTTTGCACATTGTCCCCGTGGCTGCGTGGGTTTCCTCCGGGTGCTCCGGTTTCCTCCCTTTGCAGTCCAAAGATGTCCAGGTTAGGTCGGTTGTATCTTGTTATGCTCTTGGCGTAGCATAAGCTGCTTCCTTGATGTTCACTCTGACAAAGGAAGGTTCAGACGTGGAGATGACTTTAACACGTTTATTAAACTATTTACAATTCTCCTACTCGGATTCGCCACTACTGTTAATCCTTCCATAGCTACTCAGACTGACGGACCAGTCTGCTACAATCCACGTGGTGGGTGTGATGTTGAATCAACCCTGTGTCTGTACTCACTGAGTGTCGCCACTGGAAAGAGGAAAATCATGTGTGCTGTGTCCTTTATATATGGGTTGGTGTAATGCCCCCCTGTGGCAATGTCACCTCTGTGTGTATCGTGAATGCCCATTGGTCGTGTCCTATCTTACTGACCTATTGGTTGAGTGTCTGTGTGTCATGTCTCTGGTGCTCCCTCTAGTGTCTAGCCAGTCTACGTGTACTTACATTAACCCCTTGTGTATCTACAGTGATGCATATCACCACAGGTTGGCCAGGCGAAATTGCCCCTTGGCGTCCAAAGATTAGATGGGGTTCTGGGGTAACGGGGATAGGGTGGGGGACTGGGCTGAGGGAGGGTGCTCTTTCCAAGGGTAGGTGCAGACTCGATGGGTCGAAAGGCCTCCTTCTGCACTGTAGGGATTGTAGGATTCAATGAATAACGCTCAAAATCGTGTTGGCCATTTTGGGATAGGGGACAAGGTAATATTCAGACAGCTCCTGTCTGCCCATTATCTCAGGTGGGTGGGTCCATGGACCACATGCAGCAGAATAAAAGCAACACATCATCACTGACCCAGCAGTAGGGGCCCCTGTACTCCACCTCCGCTGAAGACAGCGGACATCCCTTATCCAGTTGACTATGGACTACCCATGCCAATCACATTATGGTGCGGGATTTGGCAGATGGGCACCAAGTTTGGTACCCGCTCACAAGAGCAAATGATGAGGGACGACACAAAGTGCGATTGTGACCATCGGCTGGATTTTTTTTTCTCACCCACCAGTACGCCCCCAATCCCCCGATGAACACGCCTACTGTGGGGGGAGGCGGGGAAGGAAAATACATTGGGTGCCTCCCCCACCAGCTTTCCACCCCCTCTCTCACCATCTCCCCGCATCACAACCCCCCCCCCCTCCCCCCGACCTTGAGCTGACCCCATAACACCCTGGGTGGGCGGGTACCAAACCTGGCCGCCCACCCGCCATACCCCGCGCCATAATGTGGTTGGCATGGGCAGGTGGACAGGAGTGGGCACGCCACTCATGTGGCATGGATGGAAATGGGGAGCACCTCAAAAGAGGGCTGCCCTGTCTGTGCTGCTTAAGCTGTCGCTACCTCCCACCCCCCTTCCCCCCACACCCCACCCCCCCCCCCCACCCCCGTGTCCCCACCCCCAGCTTTGTTCCTCCCCATTGGTCTCCTAAACCCGGGCCCCCACCTTCGCTCTCTTCCCCCCCTCCTTGGGTTTTCAGGCCCCTCCCTGTATTGGGGGGGGGGGGGCACGGCAGCACAGTGGATAGCTTCACAGTTCTAGGGTCCCAGGTTCGATTCCCGGCTTGGGTCACTGTCTGTGCGGAGTCTGCACGTTCTCCCCGTGTCTGCGTGGGTTTCGTCCGGGTGCTCCGGTTTCCTCTCACAGTCCACAGATGTGCAGGTTAGGTGGATTGGCCGTGCTAAATTGCCCTTAGTGTCCAACAAGGTTAGGTGGGGATACTGGGTTATGGGGATAGGGTGGAGGTGCGGGCTTAGGTAGGTTGCTCTTTCCAAGGGCCGGTGTAGACTCGATGGGCCGAATGGCCTCCTTCTGCACTGTTAATTGTATAAACGCCCGGGACTGTGAGAGGTGGATGCTCCCTTTTAACCTCACTGTTGGTCCTTGACATCAGTGTTTTATAAAGGAAAAACCAACACAGATGGCGGTTTTGGGCTCAACCACAAACATTATTCACAAGATGCCCAGGAGTGTTCCTTTGTCCAAGTGTAATGAAGTCATTCAACACTCTAAACAGCAACTTATTAATTATAGCCTCCACTACCAAAACCACAGGGAAAAGCCCAACTTCTGCCCAAACCTCAACTCAAACCCCTTCAGGATTTAGTTGCTACCCTTAAACTACCTTTAAACATCAGTCCCAATATCCCTCTGATTGGCAGATGCTTAGAACTCCACGCGAGGGGCGGGTCTTACCGAGGAACCCGCCACGTGTTTCGCATTAACTGTGTTTCTCTCTCCACAGGTGTTGCCAGACCAGCCAAGTTTATCCAGCGTTTTCTGTTCTTATTCTGTTCACCCTGACGTTGTTTGCATGACTGTAACAATGGCCTCCATCCAGGTGAGGTGACTCTGGCTCGACGTGTGTGATATAGTCTAATTCTTCTCAGCTGCTTCTGAGGATTGTCACGTGGCAGTTGTCCGGGAGCCATTAACTCTGCCGATCTCTCAGCAGGTCGGAGGCTGGGAGTCCCGCGGCGAGTAACTCACCTCCTGACTCCCCCAAAGCCTGTCCACCATCTACCAGGCACAAGTCGGGAGTGTGATGGAATACTCTCCACTTGCCTGGATGAGCGCAGCTCCAACAACACTCAAGAATCTCGACACCATCCAGGTCAAAGAAGCCCCGCTTGATTGGCACCCCATCCACAAACATTGACTGCCTCCACCACTGACGCGCAATGGCAGCCGTGTGTACCATCTACAAGATGCACTGCAGCAACTCTCCAAGGCTCTTTCAGCAGCACCTCCCAAATCTACCACCGCTACCATCTAGAAGGACGAGGGCAGCAGACACATGAGAACACCAAAACTTGAAAGTTCCCCTCCAATCCACTCACCATGCTGACTTGGAAATATATCGGCCGTTCCTTCACTGTCACTGGGTCAAAATCCTGGAACTCCCTCACTAACAGCACGGTGGATGTTTGTATACCAATGGACTGCAGCGGTTCAAGAAGGCAGCTCAAGGGGGCAATTAGGGTTGGGCAATAAATGCTGGTTTAGCCAGCGACACCCATGATTGAATTTTGATAAAATCTATGTGCTGAGCAAGGCTTTGGCTTGAGAAAGTTAAGCGAAAAGAAGATTTGCAAAATTATGAAAGGATTCGAGGGTGGAAACGGCTGAAGCAAGTTCACACACGACAGAAAAAAAAACATTGCAGCCAATTGCTAAGCGATTGAGTTGCTCAGTTGAACCCCGAAAACCACAAACTTGTTTGCTGCATTGGACAGGGCTGTGGTTCAGATCGGGGTCATGGTAGAAGTGGCAGTGTATCATGGGTGTTTGTTTGAGAATACGGCAGGCAACCTTTTCTTACCCCTTGCACCTAGCTACTTCCTCAGCAGGTACCGGGGTCAGGTACAGTGCAGGGTAAGTTCTTCAGCCCCTGTGTGGGAACTGCGGTGTGCCTGGACTTTCATTCATCGGCTATGCACCACACTTAAGCCCACGCCCGCAACTCAGTAACCCCACCTAATCTTTTTGGACACTGAGGGCAATTTATCACGGCCAATCCACCTAACCTGCACGTCTTTGGACCGTGGGAGGAAACCGGAGCACCCGGAGGAAACCCACGCAAACAAGGGGAGAACGTGCAGACTCTGCACAGACAGTGACCCAGCGGGGAATTGAAGTCCCTTGCGATGTGAAGCAACAGTGCTAATCACCGTGCTACCATGCTGCCCTGCACATCTGAGGGCTCTGAAACCCCCCCCCCCACTCCCCAGCGGTCATCACTGACCGATTCCCCCCCCCCCTTAATTTCCACTCTTCCCCTCCCACCCCCTCTGCACCCACCACTCCGTCATGTGAGAGTACCTTTAAGAAATGGGTGTTTAAGAAATGTACCTTTAAGAAACGAGTGTTTATCAGCGATGTCAGAGTGTGGGTGGAGCTGGGCTGTCTGTCAGATTTTTACTTTCATTTTAGGCTGTTTGCTGCAGGGTGCGTTTTAGTTTCGTTTTCAGTGTTGGAGCTGAAGCCAGCAAAGCAGGTATACTGTTGATCTCTCTGCCATGAAAAGACTATCTATTGATCATTTGGTGAATTCAGAATTATAAATGTTCTCAGCAGTGAATGTAAACCTGATGTGCTTCTATTAAAAGGTCTTCTGGATGTTGTTTGGGAAGTTATTAAGGATTACTTAGTGTTGTATTCTTTGGGAGTTGTATTTGAATTGATGGTTGCTGTGATGTTCACTGTATGTTTTAAAAAGGTTAACTTGAGTTGATAGAATAAACATTGTTTTGCTTTAAAAAATACTTTTCCATTTCTGCTGTAGAGTGGGCCGTATGCTCCCCATACCACAATCTAGTAAAAGTTGTGGGTCAGGTGAACTCCATGATACACTTTGGGGTTCTCTAAACCCTGGCCCATAACAACACATACATGCATTCCCTCATGGAGCTGCCACTAGGGTCCTTCCATGTCATTGTCCCCTGGCAGAGGTTGGCACTGTCATTCTGGGCATGTCCCTCTACCCGCACCACCTCTCCCTGTCCCCGGGGAATACAGTTACCTCTGAGCCCTGGAGCGATCCCCTAAACTGCTTCACACCTGGCCAGGCTTGGTGCTAATGCGTTATATCGCGCTGGCAGAGGGTCGAGATTCCTGAAGTGCGGGAAGGTCTGGAGTGAGGTCCGGCTAATGACGCTCTAATGTATTAAAATCAGGTTCTCGGGCTTACGGCACATGGCCCGCGCCTCTCCACTGGTGAGGGAGGCGGGGGGGTGGGGGAAACAGGAAGATTCCAAATACCAACCATGCCGGACAGAATCACGGTTTTTCGCATCTCTCCGGAATTTGATCCCGAGCCGGACAGAGAAAGAGAGAGCTCAAAATCGCCCCCCTAACTGCGCAAACAGCCTAATTTCCAAGACTTTTGAAATACCTTTGCCATCACAAAATATCTCCTCCCATGTCCAGCTCACTTTCTGGGTGCGGGATCTTCCTGTCCTTCCTGCCAGTGAGATGTTCCGGTTTCGCCGCCCCCCCCCCCCCCCCCCATTGTCACGGTCAGCAAACGTGCAAACGTGTGAGCTCCACGCAGACAGTCACCCCAGGCCAGTATCGAAGCCGGGTCCCTGGCACTGTGATGTGGCAGTCCGTGTCTCCGAATGCTTTACAGCCCACAGAATACTTTAGAAGTGCAGTCGCCCGGGTAACGTAGGAAGCAGAGAGAGAAATTTGTGCACAGCAAGCTCCCGCAGGCAACAAAGAGAGAACGACCAGAGAGTCGAGTTTTCTTTTCAGTTGAGGAATAAATATTGACCAGGACACGAGGGATAATTGAAAAATTGAATTGAAAATCGCTTATTGGCACGAGTAGGCTTCAATGAAGTTACTGTGAAAAGCCCCTAGTCGCCACATTCCGGCGCCTGTTCGGGGAGGCTGGTACGGGAATCGAACCGTGCTGCTGGCCTGCTTGGTCTGCTTGAAAAGCCAGCGATTTAGCCCGGTGAGCTAAACCAGCCCCTAATAATGCAAGAACATAAGAAACAAGAGCAGCAGGAGGCCATTCGGCCCTTTGAGACTGTTCCGCCATTCAATTAGATCACGGCTGATCTTCCAATTTCAACGGCATCCTCCTGTACGATCCCGCACCTCCTCGGTGTTTTTGATATTTAGAAATCTATCGCTCTCAGCCTTGGACATACTCAACGAACGAGCCTCTGGGACAAAGGTTTCCAAAGTTTTACCACAACCCGAGTGAAGCGATTCTACCACATTGCAGAAACCCCCAGCTAGGGGGAACCATTTTTCCTGCAGCACTCACCTACTCGTCTTCAAATAGAGCCATGGAATCTGTTACGCTGCCAGAGAGAACAGACTGGAAATTGGTTTGCCATCACTTCTGCAAGATGGCATCTCCAACACTGCGGCACTCCCTCAATGCTGCACTAGAGTATTCATCTGCAAATTGTCTTCTGGAGTTGAACTTAAACCCGGAACCTTCTACCACGGACACACCCTTACCTGATCAAACAGAATAACAAGAATATATACCATTTTCCTTCTGATGCAGAATGCATAGAATCATGCAATCCCTACAGTGCACAACAGGGCCATTCATCCCGTCGAGTTTGCACCGACTCTCTGAAACAACACCCTACCTAGGCCCACTACCCCGCCCTATCGCCGTAACCTTACCTAACCCGCACATCTTTGGATTGTGGGAGGAAACCGGAGCTCCCGGAGGAAACCCACGCAGACACGGGGAGAACGTGCAGACTCTGCACAGACAGTGACCCCAGGCCAGGATCGAACCCGGGTCCCCAGCGCCGTGAGGCAGCAGTGCTAACCACCGTGCCACCTGATGGAAAAACAATTCTTCTCCGCATTTAGGATTTCTTTTCACATTTTGATGAAAAATCATCCAATTGAAATGTTAACGGTTTCTCTCCACAGCGAACCTATTGGATCTTCCCCGCAATTTTGTTTTCATGACTATATTTATACTCATGCGGGAACACCACCAACGAGAAGATCCCCTCTAGGTCAGTCACCATCCCGACTTGGAAAGATATCGGCCGTTCCTTCACTGTCGCTGGGTCAAAATTCGGGAACTCCCTCTCTAACAGCACTGTGGGTGTACCTACATGGACTGAAGGCGGCTCACCACCACCCGCTCAAGGGGCAATTAGGGATGGGTAATAATTGCCGGCCTAGCCAGCGAAGCTTGCATCCCGTGAATTAATTTAATAATGTATTTGTTTCATCTCTGTTATGATTGGGATGGAGTTTATTTAACTGCTTTTGCTGACTCAATAGATCTACCGCCAGGCATGCAAATGTGCAACAGTGAGGCATCTGGGACTGATTTGTGGCGTTGTTTTGACCCAACGAGTATTTTGGTCTGGTTAACAAGCTGTCATGATGTTTTTCATTATCGTCAAGCAATTAGAGTAACGTCGAACATTTCCCCTCGCCTCCCAGATTGCCCTGCTCTCGTCCTGACTTGTCCGACTGCTTCTCCGCCATTCAGGATTTAATGGGCAGCAATTCCTTCCAATTGAGTATTGAGAAGGCTCGGGCCGGGGATTTGATCCCAGCTCCTAACCCCGTCCTCCTGGCTGATGACTTAATCCCTGGCAACAGTCTGCGCTGCCCCCGACCATTCCTCGCTGATGGGTTTGACCCCAAACATGTGAGCATCCGAAAAAATGAGTTTGCAATTACTGAACCATCCCACGGCCAAGAGGGCCGACCTTGCAGTCATCAAAGCAAAATACTGCACAGGCCGGAAACCTGAACTACAAACAGAAAACGCTGGATAGACCCAGCAGGTGGCAGCATCTGTGGAGAGAGAAACAGAGCTAATGTTTCGAGTCCATGTGGCTCCACTTCAGAGCTGAAGAGGGATAGAAATGTGATGGTGTAGTTTGGGGCGGGGGGAAGGGTTATTATGGAGCAGAATAGAAGGTCAGGGATAGGTCGGGGATCAGGAGAGATTGACAAAGATGCCATGGTTCACAAGACAAACTGGGTTTTAATTTATTTATATTTATAGAATTTACAGTGCAGAAGGAGGCCATTCGGCCCATCGAGTCTGCACCGGCTCCTGGAAAGAGCACCCTAGCCAAGGTCAACACCTCCACCCTATCCCCATAACCCAGTAACCCCACCCAACACTAAGGGCAATTTTGGACACAAAGGGCAATTTATCATGGCCAATCCACCTAACCTGCACATCTTTGGACTGTGGGAGGAAGCTGGAGCACCCGGAGGAAACCCACGCACACACATGGGGAGGATGTGCAGACTCCGCACAGACAGTGACCCAAGCCAGAATCGAACCTGGGACCCTGGAGCTGTGAAGCGATTGTGCTATCCACAATGCTACCGTAATGGGGGCATTCAGGACTGAGGAAGTGCTAATAGTGGCACAGAATGGGACAGAACCATAGAATTCTTACAGTGCAGAAGGAGAGCATTCGAGTCGACATGGACTCTCTGAAAGAGCACCCCACCAAGGTCCACTCCCCCACCCTATCCCCGTAACCCGATTACCCCACCTAATCTGCACATCTTTGCGCACTAAGGGGCAATTTAGCGTGGCCAATCCACCTAAACTACACTTCCTTGGACAGTGGGAGGAAACCGGAGCACCCGGAGGAAACCCACGCAGACACGGGGGAGAATGTGCAGACTCCGCACTGTCACCTGAGGCCGGAACTGAACCCGGGTCCCTGGCGCTGTGAAGCAGCAGTGCTAACCCACTGTGCCACTGTGGAAGGTGAGACAACAGAATGTGTTCACAGGAGGACAAAGGTCAGTGTTTGGCGAAAGCAAAACGAGACAAGTGGCCCTGTAGGGGCCGGGAGGGGGGGAATGTTGAGGTAGGGCAGGTGGAGGGGGGCGGGGGTTGTATTGGGGCAAACCAAGGAATCAAAAACCTAGAAGGGGGGGCCAAGATGGAGTGGAATGGTCACAGTCAAAGGTGTTGAACTCAGTGTTGAATCCAGAAGGCTTCAACATGCGAACCTCTGCTATTAGAATATCACAATAAGAAGTCTTACAACACCAGGTTAAAGTCCAACAGGTTTGTTTCAAACTCTAGCTTTCGGAGCGCCGCTCCTTCCTCAGGTGAATATCAACCAACCCTGAACTGGTCTCATCTCATCATTCACTGAAACGTTCATCCATCCTTCTGTGACGCCTAGCCTTGACTCCACCAATACCTTCCCTGGCTGGCATCCCATTTCCCAGCCTCCAGACATCTGAGCTCCCCCAGAACCCTGCTGTCCATATCTTAACCCCCACCAAGCCTCGCTCAGCCGTGACCCCTCTCCTCACTGACCTAAACTACCCCAGGCCTATCTATGCCGCCATTTTAATATCCTCGCAGTTTCCCAGTGGTTATGAGGGGGGGGGCTGCCGCAGATCCGGGGGTGGGTGGGGGTGTGTGGTTGGGACCCTACCTCCCAGGCACACCGGCACACCCCCCCCCCCCCAGTTTGGGG
The DNA here is from genome assembly GCF_902713615.1 of Scyliorhinus canicula. Classification (NCBI taxonomy): domain Eukaryota; kingdom Metazoa; phylum Chordata; class Chondrichthyes; order Carcharhiniformes; family Scyliorhinidae; genus Scyliorhinus; species Scyliorhinus canicula. The sequence continues at coordinate 16,873,042 of NC_052170.1, forward strand.
ATCACTCTGACGACCCTCCCGACCTGGTGTGAGTTCCCCCTCCCCAATTTTTCCATACTGGGATCAGACTATTTTCCTCTTAAGTGCTGGGTCTTGACCCTGGGGTTGCTTTCTGCCCTTCAGGAGGTTGGGGGGTGGGGGGGGGGGGGGGGGGGGCGGTGTCGATGTTGACAGTCTTTTGTCCGTAGTCTTGGGGCAGGGTAATGGGGGTGTCGGGCGGGTGGGGGGGCGGGGGGGTCATTTCTTCATTCTTGGCGCTTATCCTTGCTGCCTTTTTACTTTGTCTGTGGGAGACCATGGATTGTTAACATGGGCCTGGTTGTCCCCGGTCCTCTCTTTGAATTTCTCGTTGTCTTTTGCCGCTTTGAATGCGCGAGTGGCTGATTGCTCCAGTAAGACTCTCGAGGAGAGTAGAACTTGTGCCGTCGGAGTGAGATGAATTTCCCTCAGCATTGGGATTATTGAATACTATCTTCTTTTCTGTAATTCTTTTAAAGTTTTGGGTGTAATGTTCCCAGTTCTTCAGCACCTAAGGCCATAAGGTATCGGACCAGAATTTATGCCGTTCGGCCCATCGTGTCTGCTCTTCCATCCAATCATGGCTGATATTTTTCTCAACCCCATTCTCCTGCCTTCTCCCAATAACCCCTGATCCCCTTATTCATCGAGAACCTATCTATCTCTGTCTTAAAGACACTCTGTCTTAAAGGCAAAGAGTTCCACAGATTCACCACCCTCTGTTTTAAAGGATCGTCCCTTCAGTCTGAGGCTGTGCCCTCGAGTTCTAGTTTCTCCTACTAGTGGAAACATCCTCGCCACGTCCACTCTATCCAGGCCTCCCAGAATCCTGCACGTTTCAATGAGATCCCCCCATATTTTTCGAAACTCCTTCTAAGCTCCATCGAGTACAGACTTCTAAAATCTCCTTGTAAACTCCGAGTACAGAGTCCTCAACCGTTCCTCATACGACAAGCTCTTCATCCCAGGGATCATTCTTGTGAACCTCCTCTGGACCCTTTCCAACGCCAGCACATCCTTCCTTAGATACGGGGCCCAAACTGCTCACAATACTCCAAATGGGGTCTGACCAGAGCCTTAGACAGCCTCAGAAGTACATCCCTGCTCCTGTATTCTCGTCCCCTTGACATGAATGCTAACATTGCATTTGCCTTCCTAACTGCCAATTGAATCTGCACGTTAACCTTAAGAGAATCTTGAACCAGGACTCCTAAGTCCCTTTGTGCTTCTGATTTCTGAAGCCTTTTCCAAATTAGAAAATAGTCCACGCCACTTGGTTTAGCACACTGGGCTAAGTCGCTGGCTTTTAAAGCAGACCAAGGCAGGCCAGCAGCACGGTTCAATTCCCGTACCAGCCACCTGAACAGGCGCCGGAATGTGGCGACTAGGGGCTTTTCACAGTAACTTCATTGAAGCCTACTCGTGACAATAAGCGATTTTCATTTTTCATTTTGTCCTATCAAAGAGCACAACCTCACTTTTCCACATTGTATTCCATCTGCCACTTCATTGCCCGCTCTCCTAGCCTGTCCAAGTCCTTCTGCAGCCCCCCTGCTTCCTCAATACCACCTGCCCCTATACGGATCTTTGTATCATCTGAAGACTTAGCAACGCTGCCCTCAGTTCCTTCTTCCAGATCGTTGATGTATGTAGTGGTGCCAGCACTGACCCCTGAGGCACACCGCTAGTCACCGGCTGCCATCCTGAAAAAGGCCCATTTATCCCCACTCTCTGCCTTCTGCCAGTCAACCAATTGGGTGGCTTGCCAGGCTATTTCAGAGGGGCATTTAAGAGTCAACCACATTGCTGTGGGTCTGGAGTCACATGTAGGCCAGATCGGGTAAAGAAGGCAAATCCTTCCCTCGAGGACATTACTGAACCAGATGGGTTTTCAAACTACAATCAATGAACATTTTATGCTGACCCTTAGAGACGAGCGTTATAACTCCAGATTTTAGGAGCTGAATTTAAATCCCGTGGTGGGATTTGATCCCCTGACACGGAGCAACAACCTGGTTCCCTGGATTACTAACCAGCCCCCCCCCCCAGACAATGACATTACCACAACACCACCACCCCTGCCCAAAGGGTGCTATATTAACCTTTTGATGTCTCCAATCTTTGGAATGACAAGTGTTTCACCCACCCCCCCACCCCCTCAGTTTAACTCCTTTACCTTGACGCACATGTTTAAGAATAAAAACCACGGCGCTGAGGACCCGGGTTCGAATCCCGGCCCCGGTTCACTGTCCGTGTGGAGTTTGCACATTCTCCCCATGTCTGCGTGGGTTTTGCCCCCACCACCCAAAGATGCGCAGGGTAGGCGGATTGGCCGTGCTAAATTGCCCCTTAATTGGAGAAAAACAATAATTGGGTCATCTAAATTCATTAAAAAAAAAGAATAAAAATTCTGGTCACTTTCCAGAGGAAGAGCAGAACAGCCTCTGTTAGCATCCAGGCCGAGGTTACTGAAACAAAAGGCTGGCCATGCCAACACGCGGCAGCCGTGATGTCTGTTGTGCTCGACAGAGCTCAGACACGGAGGCTCCCCAAACTGACCTCAATTGTCCAGACCACTGACAGATTAATGAGTCACAGCAGTGGCAGGGGGGCCGTTAGTTTATGGGGTCTTTATGCAGAGGGGAAACTTTCCTCTCCGGGAGTAGGCACACTTCTATCGACTCGGCCCTGCCAATAGACTCAGGGTCAGGAAGCAGCACAGGAAATGGCCTCATCAATTGTGTCAGCCCATCACAATGAAAGTCCAACTCCTTTTGCCTGAACGAAGCAGGTCTCATTGTTCTGTTGTTAAAAATACAGCCTTTGGAGAGTCGGATGGCTCTGCGGGGACGAGCGCCTTTTTGTTGTTGCTGTGCCTCACGAGCGGGCCGAGACAGTGTGTCCCCGAACCGTGCTCAATGTCAAAGGGCCCAGCCTCAATTTCTGGGTCAGAGAACGGAACACGGGTGGCAGTGCAAGCGACGACTGACTACTGCCCCTGCCGAAGCAAGGGAGAACAAGAGTATTCAAACGGCTAGGTGGGGGGGTGGGGGGGGGAGGGGGGTGGGGGCGCTTTTTCCCTTCTTTCTACCTCTCCCCTGAACTTTTCTTTTCTTTCTCTATTTCCTTCCTTCTTTGTCCGCCACTCTTTCCTCCTCCCCTCTTTCTCCGCAACTCTTTTCTCCTCCGCTCCCCTCACACTCTTCTTTTCCCCACCCCCCTGGTCTTCCTCCCTTTTTTATTTTCACGGGTGCTTCTTGCGAACGGCACTGGTGACGACGTCGCCATGAGAACGAGACGTTAAGCCAGGGGCCCCAGCTTCCTCCTCGGGTGAATGCGAAAGATCCCGGCTGACTTACTGTGAAGAGGGGCGCGGGGATAAACCCGGAACTCTTGCCCAATATTTACGCCTCAGCCAGTTTCGTCAACAAAGATTATTTGGTCACTTGTTGCATTGCTGCCTGTGCGACCTTACTGAGAATTGGTACATCATTGGTTGGAAAGAAGTTTATGAAATCCGGTGATCTTGAAATGCAATTCTTCCCATTTGTCTATTTTTGGGAGTCCTCAATGGATATAGCATGGAAATCGTTACTCTGCTTCTGATCCATGCTCAACATACCCCAGGACGTTTGATGGGACAGTGTAGAGGGAGCTTTACTCTGTATCTAACCCCGTGCTGTGCCTGTCCTGGGAGAGTTTGATGGGGACAGTGTAGAGCGAGCTTTACTCTGTATCTAACCCCGTGCTGTACCTGTCCTGGGAGTGTCTGATGGGGACAGTGTAGAGTAAGCTTTACTCTGTATCTAACCCCATGCTGTACCTGTCCTGGGAGTGTCTGATGGGGACAGTGTAGAGGGAGCTTTACTCTGTATCTACCCCGTGCTGTACCTATCCTGGGAGTGTCTGATGGGGACAGTGTGGAGGGAGCTTTACTCTGTATCTAACCCCGTGCTGTGCCTGTCTTGGGAGTGTCTGATGGGGACAGTGTAGAGGGAGCTTTACTCTGTTTCTAACACTGAGGGGCAATTTAGCGTTGCCAATCCACCTAACCTACACACATAGATTACATAGAACACACAGTGAAGAAGGAAGCCATTCAGCCCATCGAGTCTGCACCGACCCACTTAAGCCCTTCACTTCCACCCTCTCCCCATAACCCAATAACCCCATCTAACCTTTTTTGGACACTAAGGGCAATTTACCATGGCAAATCCACTTCACCTGCACATCTTTGGACTGTGGGAAGAAACCGGAGTACCCGGAGGAAACCCATGCAGACACGGGGAGAACATGCAGACTTCGCACAGGCAGTGACCCAGCGGGGAATCGAACCTGGGACCCTGGCGCTGTGAAGCCACAGTGCTATCCACTTGTGCTACGTGCTGCCCTGTGGACTGTGGGAGGAAACCGGAGCACCCGGAGGAAACCCACGCAGGCACAGGGGAGGACGTGCAAAAAACCCACACAGACAGCCACCCGAGGCAGGAATTGAACCTGGGACCCTGGAGTTGTGAGGCAGCAGTGCTAACCACTAGGTTATGGTATTCAGACTCTTTCTGTGTCTATTAAAGTTGTAATTAAGAAGTCGTAAAACGTGAGGTAACCATGGTTTCTAACCAGTTACTTGTCTAAAATAGAGGGCTTATGGGATATTGTTTTGATTGCTGGAGATTCCCTGGAGAGCTGATAATTTATGTGGGGTTATATTTAGTCCTCGCTAAGCAGGTCATGTGACACCTCAGTGGTGTAGTGATGCGGGGAACAAGGCAGGGGAATGGTGCTACGTCATGATACCCGTTCAGAGAGAACCAGTGCAGGCGCAGTGGGCCGAATAGCCTCCTTCTGCACCCGTAACAATTCTGTGATTCTGTTCTGTGATCTGCCCTAACCTCTCCGTATTTGACTGTCAAATATTGTTTGAAAATGTTCCCTGGGAACGCTGCATCTGTCAAAAGTACGAGCTGTTCCATTTAGTTACTGTTGAGCTGTTCTGATCGAAGGGAGGCTAAATGCAGACATCCTTCGGAAATGATGGGGTTAACGCCGACCTCATTAAGGATATTGTGTACGGCTGTCTGCCTGTAGCCTGTCGAACAGACGATCACTGTCAGATTTATAGATAGGAGGCGAGTGACAAAGTAAACTTTATCCCATGTGTGGGCAGCCAAGCTCGATGTGGCGTCTGTTTGCTTTGCATGTTATTTAATGCCCCTGAGAAGGTTTCCTCCCACTGACAGACGACAAACTCAATGCAATTGAAAACTCTGTAAATGGAACATGAAAAAACAAACAAGCGAGAATCAGGCAAAATAAATATCATGACTGATCTGTCTGTGTGAAACAGCAATGATCCACTTGATGAGAGATAGATTGGAGGGGCTCCAACCAGATTATTGAAACGGAGCTCAGACTACACAGAAATTCTGATATAACCCGCACCCCTCACTGTAACACTGATATACCCCACACCCCTCACTGTAACACTGATATACCCCACACCCCTCACTGTAACACTGATATACCCCACACCCCTCACTGTAACACTGATATACCCCACACCCCTCACTGTAACACTGATATACCCCACACCTCTCACTGTAACACTGATATACCCCACACCCCTCACTGTAACACTGATATACCCCACACCCCTCACTGTAACACTGATATACCCCTCACTGTAACACTGATATACCCCACACCCCTCACTGTAACACTGATATACCCCACACCCCTCACTGTAACACTGATATACCCCACACCCCTCACTGTAACACTGATATACCCCACACCCCTCACTGTAACACTGATATACCCCACACCCCTCACTGTAACACTGATATACCCCACACCCCTCACTGTAACACTGATATACCCCACACCCCTCACTGTAACACTGATATACCCCACACCTCTCACTGTAACACTGATATACCCCACACCCCTCACTGTAACACTGATATACCCCACACCTCTCACTGTAACACTGATATACCCCACACCCCTCACTGTAACACTGATATACCCCACACCCCTCACTGTAACACTGATATACCCCACACCTCTCACTGTAACTCTGATATACCCCACAGCCCTCACTGTAACACTGATATACCCCACACCTCTCACTGTAACACTGATATACCCCACACCCCTCACTGTAACACTGATATACCCCACACCCCTCACTGTAACACTGATATACCCCACACCCCTCACTGTAACACTGATATACCCCACACCTCTCACTGTAACACTGATATACCCCACACCCCTCACTGTAACACTGATATACCCCACACTCCTCACTGTAACACTGATATACCCCACACCCCTCACTGTAACACTGATATAGCACACACCTCTCACTGTAACTCTGATATACCCCACAGCCCTCACTGTAACACTGATATACCCCACACCTCTCACTGTAACACTGATATACCCCACACCCCTCACTGTAACACTGATATACCCCACACCCCTCACTGTAACACTGATATACCCCACACCCCTCACTGTAACACTGATATACCCCACACACCTCACTGTAACACTGATATACCCCACACCCCTCACTGTAACACTGATATACCACACACCTCTCACTGTAACACTCTCTGATATACCCCACACCCCTCACTGTAACACTGATATACCCCACACCCCTCACTGTAACACTGATATACCCCACACCTCTCACTGTAACACTGATATACCCCACAGCCCTCACTGTAACACTGATATACCTCACGCCCCTCACTGTAACACTGTATACCCCACACCCCTCACTGTAACACTGATATACCCCACACCCCTCACTGTAACACTCTCTGATATACCCCACACCCCTCACTGTAACACTGATATACCCCACACCTCTCACTGTAACACTGATATACCCCACACCCCTCACTGTAACACTGATATACCCCACACCCCTCACTGTAACACTCTCTGATATACCCCACACCCCTCACTGTAACACTGATATACCCCACACCTCTCACTGTAACACTGATATACCCCACACCCCTCACTGTAACACTGATATACCCCACACCCCTCACTGTAACACTGATATACCCCACACCCCTCACTGTAACACTGATATACCCCACACCTCTCACTGTAACACTGATATACCCCACACCCCTCACTGTAACACTGATATACCCCACACTCCTCACTGTAACACTGATATACCCCACACCCCTCACTGTAACACTGATATAGCACACACCTCTCACTGTAACTCTGATGTACCCCACAGCCCTCACTGTAACACTGATATACCCCACACCTCTCACTGTAACACTGATATACCCCACACCCCTCACTGTAACACTGATATACCCCACACCCCTCACTGTAACACTGATATACCCCACACCCCTCACTGTAACACTGATATACCCCACACCCCTCACTGTAACACTGATATACCCCACACCCCTCACTGTAACACTGATATACCCCACACCCCTCACTGTAACACTGATATACCCCACACCCCTCACTGTAACACTGATATACCCCACACCTCTCACTGTAACACTGATATACCCCACAGCCCTCACTGTAACACTGATATACCTCACGCCCCTCACTGTAACACTGTATATCCCACACCCCTCACTGTAACACTGATATACCCCACACCCCTCACTGTAACACTCTCTGATATACCCCACACCCCTCACTGTAACACTGATATACCCCACACCTCTCACTGTAACTCTGATATACCCCACAGCCCTCACTGTAACACTGATATACCCCACACCTCTCACTGTAACACTGATATACCCCACACCCCTCACTGTAACACTGATATACCCCACACCCCTCACTGTAACACTGATATACCCCACACCCTCACTGTAACACTGATATACCCCACACCTCTCACTGTAACACTGATATACCCCACACCCCTCACTGTAACACTGATATACCCCACACTCCTCACTGTAACACTGATATACCCCACACCCCTCACTGTAACACTGATATAGCACACACCTCTCACTGTAACTCTGATATACCCCACAGCCCTCACTGTAACACTGATATACCCCACACCTCTCACTGTAACACTGATATACCCCACACCCCTCACTGTAACACTGATATACCCCACACCCCTCACAGTAACACTGATATACCCCACACCCCTCACTGTAACACTGATATACCCCACACCCCTCACTGTAACACTGATATACCCCACACCCCTCACTGTAACACTGATATACCACACACCTCTCACTGTAACACTCTCTGATATACCCCACACCCCTCACTGTAACACTGATATACCCCACACCCCTCACTGTAACACTGATATACCCCACACCTCTCACTGTAACACTGATATACCCCACAGCCCTCACTGTAACACTGATATACCTCACGCCCCTCACTGTAACACTGTATACCCCACACCCCTCACTGTAACACTGATATACCCCACACCCCTCACTGTAACACTCTCTGATATACCCCACACCCCTCACTGTAACACTGATATACCCTACACCTCTCACTGTAACACTGATATACCCACACCCCTCACTGTAACACTGATATACCCCACACCCCTCTCTGTAACACTCTCTGATATACCCCACACCCCTCACTGTAACACTGATATACCCCACACCCCTCACTGTAACACTGATATATCCCACACCTCTCACTGTAACACTGATATACCCCACAGCCCTCACTGTAACACTGATATACCCCACACCCCTCACTGTAACACTGATATACCCCACGGCCCTCACTGTAACACTGATATACCCCACACCCCTCACTGTAACACTGATATACCCCACACCCCTCACTGTAACACGCTCTGATATACCCCACGCCCCTCACTGTAACACTGATATACCCCACACCCCTCACTGTAACACTCTCTGATATACCCCACACTCCTCACTGTAACACTGATATACCCCACACCCCTCACTGTAACACTGATATACCCCACACCCCTCACTGTAACACTGATATACCCCACACCTCTCACTGTAACACTGATATACCCCACAGCCCTCACTGTAACACTGATATACCCCACACCCCTCACTGTAACACTCTCTGATATACCCCACACCCCTCACTGTAACACTGATATACCCCACACCCCTCACTGTAACACTGATATACCCCACACCCCTCACTGTAACACTGATATATCCCACGCCCCTCACTGTAACACTGATATACTCCACACCTCTCACTGTAACACTGATATACTCCACACCTCTCACTGTAACACTGATATACCCCACACCCCTCACTGTAACACTGATATACCCCACACCCCTCACTGTAACACTGATATACCCCATACCCCTCACTGTAACACTGATATACCCCACACCCCTCACTGTAGCACTCTCTGATATACCCCACACCCCTCACAACAACCAGAATTCTGCCTTTTTCCCCTCCCCCCTCCCCCACCGCCCACCATCAGCAGCTGCAATCTGTTTTGTGACTATCCTGTGGGGTGGCACGGTGACGCAGTGGTTAGCACTGCTGCCTACGGCGCTGGGGACCCGGGTTCGAATCCCGGCCCTGGGTCACTGTCCGTGTGGAGTTTGCACATTCTCCCCGTGTCTGCGTGGGTGTCACCCCCACAACACAAAGATGTGCAGGATAGGTGGATTGGCCATGCTAAATTGCCCCTCAATTGAAAAAAAAATAATTGGGTACTCTAAATTTAAAAAAAAAAGAAATTGTGAATGCCCTGTCTTGCCTATTCCCAGATGCTCCCTCGCTTTATTTCAGTTTCACAACTCGTGGCAAGTCTGAACCAATGTTCCTGAACGTGCCTCTCACAATGCTATCCAATTGCAGCGTTCATTCACATCGCTGCTCTCTGGGTGCCCTGGTGTCTGCACTCACCAGACAGAACCGCAGACAAATAGCATGAGAGCTTTATCCAAATAAAGTCCGAGACTCTCACTTATTCTCGTGGGAAAGCAGGAGATCAGGGCACACTCCACCATCTCACCTTTTGCCTCTGATTTGCAGCACTCCCTCAGTACTGACTGCCTGACAGTGCGGCGCTCCCTCAGCACTGACCCTCTGACAGTGCAGCACTCCCTCAGTACTGACCCTCTGACAATGCAGCACTCCCTCAGTACTGACTGCCTGACAGTGCGGCGCTCCCTCAGCACTGACCCTCTGACAATGCAGCACTCCCTCAGTACTGACCCAGACAGTGCAGCACTCTCTCAGTACTGACTGCCTGACAGTGCCGCACTCCCTCAGTACTGACTGCCTGACAGTGCCGCACTCCCTCAGTACTGACTGTCCAACAGTGGGGCACTCCCTCAGTACTGACCCTCTGACAGTGCAGCACTCCCTCAGTACTGACTGCCTGACAGTGCAGCACTCCCTCAGTACTGACTGCCTGACAGTGCCGCACTCCCTCAGTACTGACTCTCTGACAGTGCCGCACTCCCTCAGTACTGACTGTCCGACAGTGTGGCACTCCCTCAGTACTGACTCTCTGACAGTGCCGCACTCCCTCAGTACTGACTGTCCGACAGTGTGGCACTCCGTCAGTACTGACTCTCTGACAGTGCAGCACTCCCTCAGTACTGACCCTCTGACAGTGCGGCACTCCCTCAGTACTGACCCTCTGACAGTGCAGCACTCCCTCAGTACTAACCCTCTGACAGTGCGGCACTCCCTCAGTACTGACCCTCTGACAGTGCAGCACTCCCTCAGTACTGACCCTCTGACAGTGCGGCACTCCCTCAGTACTGACCCTCTGACAGTGCAGCACTCCCTCAGTACTGACCCTGTGACAGTGCGGCACCCCCTCAGTACTGACCCTCTGACAGTGCGGCACTCCCTCAGTACTGACCCTCTGACAGTGCAGCACTCCCTCAGTACTGACCCTGTGACAGTGCGGCACCCCCTCAGTACTGACCCTCTGACAGTGCGGCACTCCCTCAGTACTGACCCTCTGACAGTGCGGCACCCCCTCATTACTGATTGTCCGACAGTGCGGCACTCCCTCAGTACTGACCCTTTAACAGTGCGGCACTCCCTCATTACTGATTGTCCGACAGTGCAGCACTCCCTCAGTACCTCCCCTTTGACAGTGCGGCACTCCCTCAGCACTGACTGTCCGACACTACAGCACTCCCTCAGGACCTCCCCTTTAACAGTGCGGCACTCCCTCATTACTGATTGTCCGAAAGTGCAGCACTCCCTTAGTACCTCCCCTTTGACAGTGGGGCACTCCCTCAGTACTGACCCTCTGACAGTGCAGCACTCCCTCAGTACTGACTGCCTGACAGTGCAGCACTCCCTCAGTACTGACTGCCTGACAGTGCCGCACTCCCTCAGTACTGACTCTCTGACAGTGCCGCACTCCCTCAGTACTGACTGTCCGACAGTGTGGCACTCCCTCAGTACTGACTCTCTGACAGTGCCGCACTCCCTCAGTACTGACTGTCCGACAGTGTGGCACTCCGTCAGTACTGACTCTCTGACAGTGCAGCACTCCCTCAGTACTGACCCTCTGACAGTGCGGCACTCCCTCAGTACTGACCCTCTGACAGTGCAGCACTCCCTCAGTACTAACCCTCTGACAGTGCGGCACTCCCTCAGTACTGACCCTCTGACAGTGCGGCACTCCCTCAGTACTGACCCTCTGACAGTGCAGCACTCCCTCAGTACTGACCCTCTGACAGTGCGGCACTCCCTCAGTACTGACCCTCTGACAGTGCAGCACTCCCTCAGTACTGACCCTCTGACAGTGCGGCACCCCCTCAGTACTGACCCTCTGACAGTGCGGCACTCCCTCAGTACTGACCCTCTGACAGTGCAGCACTCCCTCAGTACTGACCCTCTGACAGTGCGGCACCCCCTCAGTACTGACCCTCTGACAGTGCGGCACTCCCTCAGTACTGACCCTCTGACAGTGCAGCACTCCCTCAGTACTGACCCTTTAACAGTGCGGCACTCCCTCATTACTGATTGTCCGACAGTGCAGCACTCCCTCAGTACCTCCCCTTTGACAGTGCGGCACTCCCTCAGCACTGACTGTCCGACACTACAGCACTCCCTCAGTACTGACCCTCTGACAGTGCAACACTCCCTCAGTACTGACTGTCCGATCGTTCAGCGCTCCCTCAGTTTAGATTGAGACAGAATGCTTGAGTGTTAAAATTTGAAGTGGATCCAACAGTTTATTTTACCTGTAGCTTTGCTACAACTAACACTTTGATATTATCCCCATTCACTAAACATATTGATCCCTGCTCTTTTTGCCCTGTTGAATATGCCCCCCCTCCCAGGCTCCTGTCTGATTCCCGACACACAGATTATCCCTGGTGCTGGGGTGCTATCCCAATCCGTGTTTTATTCCACGGAGCCCATTCCGTGGCCACATGAACACTCCCGGTCATGTGGCTTCATGGAGACGGCGAGTTGGGATAGAGCGGGCCTTACCCCCCCCCCCCCCCCCCCCCCCCCCCCCACCCCCGCCCCCCATGCCCCTCCCTGGGATTTGTTTTTGCTTCGGAATGTTAAACCAGAGAAAGCAGAAAAGGAAAGTAACTGATGTCCGAGGAAAAGGGCTTCCAGTGAAACAATGAGTCACACCGTGAGCTTCAAAGGAATGCAATCTTTTCTCGGAACTTTCCTCCTGAATAAAATGCCAAATGATTATTGGCATCCTTTTCACCGCCTTGTCTTTCGGGCCTGACAGGAAAATAAAGTGGCGTGGCTGAGGATAGCTGCAAAGCGCCAGGCCCCTTTGGCCCAGAATTTCCGCCCTCCTTGTAAAATGGTAACATCCCCGCCCACGCCTGGGGGGATTCCCGGCCCACCACCTCCCAGAGTGGAGGAAAAGAATCGGGACGGAGCTGGACACCTCGGGTTCCATCGCCGGGAACGAGCCGGAGCCAAGCGTCAACAGCGGGAGGAGCGGGCGACAATCCGGGCACCCCTACCCACGCCCCACCCAATCACTCCTCCAAACCACCGCCTGCACCCCCCCCCCCCCCAAATCCCTCCACCGTCCTGTGACAGAGGCCGCAGGCCACGCGTTGGCCACCTCAGTAACCCGAGGACCATTTTTAGTGGGAGCAAGTCACCCTCGGGCCTCGAGGGGCCGCCTCAGGAGAAGACGTCGGGTGCAACGGAAACCAGTTCGCCCCCGATTCCGGATTGTTCCGCGGGCCCCCGCTCCCTCGTGGTTGAGCGTGTCCTGGCTGCGAAATCTGTGGGGGCGGCACGTCGCGTTATCCCATCCCGTTCCACCCCTGGGGCACGGATCGCCAGCCGAACCAGCTGGCGGGCTGGAGATATTTGAAGAAGGGTTAAACCAGGGGTGGGCAAACTACGGCCCGCTGGCCGCATGCGGCCCGCCAAAGGTCTTTATGCGGCCCGCCAAGTCATTAAAAAAAAAAAAAATTTTTTTAAACATTTTTAAAAAAATTTTTTAATTATTTTTTTAAGGTTAATGGGGGGGCTGTTGGGTTACTTACTGGTATAGGGTGGATACGTTGACTTGAGTAGGGTGATCATTGCTCGGCACAACGTCAAGGGCCGAAGGGCCTGTTCTGTGCTGTACTGTTCTATGTTCTATATGAGGCGCCCAGAATCATAACCGGGTGAAGTAATTATTTTACTTAATATACTATGCGGCCCTTTAAAATTGTGAATTTCTGAATGTGGCCTCTGCACGGAAAAGTTTGCCCACCCCAGGGTTAAACCCACCTCCGTCTCGGCCCACGGAATGCACGGAGGAAAAAATACACGTTGCCGTAGCTGCCTCGTGCTCCCTCAATCTGTTCTGCCCTGGCGTAAGCAGGCCCCAGAGGCGAGGGGAGCCAGCAGGCTCCACTGGCGGGGCTGGACAGTGAGCATAAAGTCGCAACCATTGATCTATGACTCAAAAGAGCTACTTCACAACGGACCTGCAAATGAGTAATATTACCCAGTGGGGTTTTCCAGTGCCAGAGTTAGCAGCTTTCGCTACTGCTGTGACGTTTCAGTTTCCGAAGCCTGCAGTCACATTCTCACTGGTGTTTACTGCCACCGAGGAACCACCGGCCGTTAGCACACAGCACGGTCTCGTGGTGAAGCCACGCTGCTGTGATAAAGAGGCAGTGGATAGCGGATGGTAAACAGGAGCTAAGATCTGTCATAATGATGCACTGGGAATGTAGTAATGATATAGGCAGCATCCTGTCCTGAAGGGCCAAGAATGACTTTGAGATGGAGTTTGAGACTTTTTTGGCTCAAGTGAAGAGACATTTTCACAGCCAGCCGTGAAATCACACCAGATTGTTCGAGAAGGACTTAGATTACGGCGAACAGCGTTCAACATTCCCTCCGCTCTCCCTCCCTCTCATTCTCCCAGTCTCCCCCCCCGAATATGGCTCTGCAAGGTGTGCTTCATTGGAAATTCACCCCTGCACGCCCCCTCTCTCCCTCTCCACTCTTCTCCCTGCCTCCCGCTATCTTTCTCTCTTTTATCTTCCCCTCCATTTTTCTCACCCTCCCTGATTCTCTGCCCCCCTGCTCCCCCTCTGGGGCAGCACGGTAGCATGGTGGTTAGCATAAATGCTTCACAGCTCCAGGGTCCCAGGTTCGATTCCCGGCTGGGTCACTGTCTGTGCGGAGTCTGCACGTCCTCCCCGTGTGTGCGTGGGTTTCCTCCGGGTGCTCCGGTTTCCTCCCACAGTCCAAAGATGTGCGGGTTAGGTGGATTGGCTGTGATAAATTGCCCGTAGTGTCCTAAAAAGTAAGGTTAAGGGGGGTTGTTGGGTTACGGGTATACGGGTTACGTGAGTTTGAGTATAGCGATCATTGCTCGGCACAACATCGAGGGCCGAAGGGCCTGTTCTGTGCTGTACTGTTCTATGTTCTATGTTCTTTGCCCTGCCCCCTTTCTCGTGCTCCCTCTCTTCCACTCACACCCTCTCCCCTGCCCCTCCCCCCCGTTTCTCCTCGACCCTCTCTTTCCCTATCCAATTTCTCTCTCCTTCCCTCCCTCCCTTGCCTGCTCTCGCTCTCCTCTTCCCCGCTATCTCCTGCTCTCCCTCCCTAATTCTCCCTCCTAACCAATCTCCCGTTGTTCTTGTTCCGCCGCCCTCTGATGAAAGACCACAGGAGAATTTCCTCCGGGACGTTCGCCCTTGGTCGCATTGTTTGCTCCAATCAAAAAAAGTGGTCGTGGGGCCGAACGTAAAACAATCTTTGGCTGGATTCTCTGTTCCTGAGACTAAGGGCCGGATTCTCCGACTGCCGAAGCCGGGTCCGGGTTCGGCCGGAGAATCCGTATTTACACCGGAATCGGGGGGGGGGGGGGGGGGGGGTGGGTTGCCGTTTTCCGGCCCCATCCGAAACAGCGTCATCGCCGAGTACATCGCTGGGATCTCGCCTGAGGCCTTCCTCTGATGCTCCATCTCGGATGGGCCGACTTCCCGACGGCGTTGGTCGACCACAAGCAGACGAGTCACAGTCGGGGTGGGGGGGGGGGGGCTTCGGCGGGGGCTGGGGGGGGGGAACTGCTGGAGGGTGGTCCATGGGTGGTGAGGGGAGTTACAGGGGTGCACTATCTGGCAGGCCGGGTCCGCAGACGGCCGGCGCCATGTTGTACGGTGTGGCCGCAGCAGGTCGCTGCCGTGCACATGCGCGGCCACGTACCCGGCAATTCTCCGTCCGTGTCGGCAGGTACAGCGGGGGGGGGGGGGGGGGGGGGGGGGGGGGGGGGGGGGGCGTGGCTGCTAGCTCCCCCCACTGGGCGGAGAATCGGTGCGGGGACGCCACCGACTTTTTGGTCGTAAGACTAGACACACACTTCGGACATAGCCTCAAAATCGGAGACCCCAGCCCCAAGTTGTCATAATATACACACAAGTACATGATGGTGCCTGGACAGACACTGACCGACACACTGAATGACCAATCAACACACAGAACACAGCAGCCAGTCACCAGACAGGACACGGCCACTATAAAGCCAGAGGGAACCGGTTTTCCCGCTCTCTCGGGATGCAGCCCCTGAGACAGCCAGAGCTCGTGAGCAGCAACACGAACATCTACCATAGTGTCAACCCACAGTGCAAGTATGTTTAACAGCTTATAGTTCAATAAAATAGAGTTGCATATCTCCAAGTGTTGGAAGCCTGTCTCTCTCACTGCTCTGGTAAACGCAGTCCTCGCAGACCCAGCTCACCCCACACATCACAAGTGGGGCAGGATTTGTGGGCTTCCAGAAAACTGGTGCCGCACCTGGGCCGAAATGTTGAGGGCCCAACACCAGCTCTGTGTGCAGTTTGGACTGAAACATCAAACCAGACCTTAAAGAACAAAGAACAAAGAAAACTACAGCACAGGACCAGACCCTTCGGCCCTCCCAGCCTGCACCAATCCAGATCCTTTATCTAAACCTGTCTCCAATTTTCCAAGGTCTACTTCCCTCTGTTCCCGCCCGTTCATATACCTTTATCTATACCTGTCTCAAGGACGGGATTCTCCAGTCCCCCATGCCGAAATCGCGATCGGCCGGAGAATCCCAGTCTGCGCCAAAATCGGGGCCGGCGCCACTTTTGCGATCTCCGGCCGTTTCCGTGCCTGGCTAGCCCACCGGCAGATGCAGGATTGGCGTAGCTGTTGCGCCATTTTATCTGGCGTAAAACGCAGCTGTTCCCACGCTGGTGTCAGCACTTAAGTCTGCAAATCGGAGAATCCAGGCCTAAATGTCTGGCTTTAGTAATCATGGCCGTGCTGGCCTTTCTGACCAATCCCCACGAAGAAGGTGCTGATGGGTTTTCTTCTTGAAACATTGGCGTGGGGGTGGGAGCCACACATAGGGCCCGGACCACTGATCGTCTTCCCTGAAGGGCTTCAGCGAATCACATAGACCTTCGCAACAATCATGGCCCTCTCAGACCGACGGCAGGCTTAGCTTCCACGGGCGACATCTGACCTCAGGTTCCTCGGGGTCATCGACTGGGCTCTCCGGGTTACGATGACAGGGCTGCACCCCGGGCGGCTGGCTCCGGGGTCAGTCCCCTGACGGGGAAACGGACTCAGAGTCCGGATCGGTCCCCGAGAGACTGCTGGGCAGGCAGCGTACTGGACGGAACAAGAATATCGCCCTCTCCTCGCGCCCCCTCCCCCTCGCCGTGTCAAGGTTCTGTGAAGCGCGGCGGTTTGGAAACCCAGTAGAAAGCAGCTTGAGGTTATACATAGCTGCAGGGTGAAGCCCCAATAAAGCTCGGTGACCCACAACGGGGGAACCACTTTACCAATGTGGATTTCCACCCACACACTCGTCTGCTTGTGGTCGGGTGAAGCGGCCCTGCTCAGTTAGAACGATGGTAGCTTTGTGCAACGCTTGTGTTGGGAATCTTTTACATTGTGAGCAGTCGTCAGCATCGTCGAATTCGATTGGAGAAACGGCCATTCGACCCCCTCGATCAATGGCTGGGTGGATAATCCCCCAAATCTCCTCACGTTCCATTTTATTTACCACACTCTATTGACGTCTCCCCTTGTTCCCTTTTTCCCGGGTGCGCTTCTTTTTAGAATTTTATAGAGAAATACAGCACAGAACAGGCCCTTCGGCCCACGATGTTGCGCCGAACTTTTGTCCTAGGTTAATCATAGTATTTTGGGCAATTTAGCATGGCCAATCCACCTAACCGGCACATCTTTGGACTGTGGGAGGAAACCGGAGCAACCGGAGGAAACCCACGCAGTCACGGGGAGGATGTGCAGGGCATGGTGGGGTTGGAAGGTGTTGTTTAAAGGGCCTTGGCGCCCAACACCTCATCCACAGGCCGGTGCTCCCGACAGTGCGGCGTTCCCAGAGACCGGATGACTCCGGCCCCTCGCCGGAGGCGCGATTCACTGGTCCCGTCCTCAGCACAACCCCGCCGCAGATTTCCCGGGAATTCCCATGGACAGCGACGGGACCAGCGGGTCCCGCCCTCAGCGAGCCGTGCGCCGCCTCTCGCCGCCGAGAATCACGCGGCTGAAGAATCCCTCACGCCCTCAAATCCCAAGGAATAGAGCCTGAAGCTCCCGTCCTCCTGACTCAGAGTGTCACCAGCGAGGGGATCATGGCTGCGCTGCGCTGCGGGGCGGCACAGTGGTTAGCCCTGCTGCCTCACTGCGCCAGGGGCCCGGGTTCGATCCCGGCTTCGGCTGACCGTCTGTGTGGAGTTCTGAAAGAGCTCCCTCCACGGGCTCACTACCCACCCCCCCCCACCCCCCTCCCCCCACGCCCGCCCTATCCCCATAACCCCCCACCTAACCTGCACATCTTTGGTCACTGAGGGGCAATTCAGCATGTCCGATCCACCTACCCCCCCCCCCCCCACATCTTTGACACCATGTTCCTTGGCAGCGATCTCAGTCGCGAGTGCCACAGCTGAGCGACGGGGCAGCGTTGATCTGGTAAATCAGCCGGCCGCAACAAAGGCAGGAAATTCGTTTTGATCCGATTCCATTGCCATGCGGGTTTATTGGGATTTGCGGCGGCTAAATCTGCAGCTAATCAGTGGGAATAAAGGAACAGCAGGGCCCCTGTGAGAAGCATCTCATCTTTGCAAGGCCCTGCGAAGCCTTTATTGTTCATCCCCTTTCTGTTTCCCAATTCGCTGACGTTTTTCTGTAAAGTCTGCTGTGGGAAATTAATGTTTCTGTGGTTTTTTTCCCAGTCGGACCAGGCAAGCTGCACTCTTTCCTGAGCAGATCGGGATGGATTTTGCTGTTTAACTGTGTATCCAGGCGTCAGCCATGATCCCCTCGCTGGTGACACTCTGAGTCAGGAGGACGGGAGCTTCAGGGTCTATTCCTTGGGATTTGAGGGCGTGAGGGATTCTTCAGCCGCGTGATTCTCGGAGGCGAGAGGCGGCGCGCGGATCGCTGAGGGCGGGACCCGCTGGTCCCGTCGCTGTCCATGGGAATTCCCGGGAAATCTGCGGCGGGGTTGTGCTGAGGTACGGGACCAGTGAATCGCGCCTCCGGCGAGGGGCCGGAGTCACCCGGTCCTAGGCCGGCACTCTGGGAACGCCGCACTGTCGGGAGAACCGGCCTTGTGGATGAGGTGTTGTACTGAGGCCTTGCCTGCTCCCTCAGTTGGGCGCCAAGGCCCTTTAAACAGCACCTTCCAACCCCACCATCATTGACATCGAGGACAATGGGCAGCGGACACTGTGGAACCCCACCGCCCGGAGGTCCCCCTCCGAGCCACTCACCATCCTGACTTGGAAATATATCGACCGTTCCCTCACTGTCGCTGGGACAAACTCCTGGAATTCCCTCATAGAACCATAGAAGGAGGCCATTCGGCCCATTGAGTCTGCACCGACCCTTGGAAAGAGCACCCTCCTCAAGCCCACGCCTCCACCCTATCCCCGTGGCCCAATAACTCCATTTAACCTTTTTTTTTTGGACACTAAGGGGCAATTTAGCACGGCCAATCCACCTAACCTGCCTGTCTTTGGACTGTGGGAGGAAACCGGAGCACCCGGAGGAAACCCGGAGTGGGGTGGGGGGGGGGAATGTGCAAAGTCAATACACCCTGATTTATAGATTGCAATGTAAGGTTGAAAAGAAAGAGATCGGTAGAGATTCAAAACGATTTAGGGAAGGAACAAAAGGAGCCAAATCAGCCTAATGGAAATCCACTTATACTCCGCACTTATACTCCGCACTTATACTCCGCACTTAACCGAGGCAGTCGTGCAGGGCAGGTTGGCTTCAATCCCATTCCGATAAAGATTTCCACACCGACAACCGCCTACTCAACAAGAGCGACTCTTAGAATCATAGAATCCCTCCAGTGCAGAAGGAGGCCTTTCGGCCCATCGAATCATCTGCACTGACCCTCTGAAAGAGCACCTCCGCCCGGAGCACCCGGAGGAAACCCACGCAAACACGGAGGAGCACGTGCAGACTCCGCAGTCACCTGAGGTAGGAATCGAACCCGGGTCCCTGCCTCTACGAAGCAGCCACTCTAACCACTGCGCCACCGTGTCGCCCTGTTTGAGACCAGCTGTTCCCTGCTGCCCGTTCCACCAACGGAACCCCCGCATTTCCTGAAGCTCACCGGCAGCCGTGCGCCAGATTCCTACAAGGCTCAGGTGAGCCAGACAGTCACGGGTTCGACTCCCGCAGGGACCCGAGCACATACTGCACGTGTGCAGCGCATCCACACGGACTGCACTGGTTCCCCACCTGCTCGAGGGCAATTAGGGACGGGCAACGAATGCTAGCCTAACCCAGAGCGACGCCCACAACCCGTCAATGAATTATTCAAAGCAATAGCGCCTCGTGAAGTGAAGTTAGGATTGATGAGCCGAAAGCTTGATCAAAAGGGGAGACTTCTCTTTGGCAGCTGCGAGGGAAAGAATGACATAGACTAGAAGGAGGCCATTTGGCCCATTGCTGTGCTGTGCCAGCTCTTTGAAAGAGCTGTTCGATCAGCCTCGATCCGTGCATTCTCTACCCAGAGCCATGTAAAATGCAGCCTTTGCAAGCAAACATCCATGCCCAATTTGAAATCTTGGTGTGTCCTCGGCCCCCCCCCCCCCCCCCCCCCCCCCCACCTCCCCACCCCCACTTTCAGTCAGCGCATCTCAGATTGTACCCCTCCTTGCCGAAGACCTCAAACCTGCCCGCCTCTGATGATCTCTCGCCACCGGAAACAGTTGTCCCTTACCTGCTCCAGCGACCCCCTTCAGAATTTTGAATTTATTTAATTCCCAAGCTGGCATGACGTCCCCAGTCTCTGAAATATCGGCACCAGCTCACTTCAGGGTCAGTTCAGGCAAGGTTACCATGGCTCTGCCCTGCCCCCCTGGTGGAGGGAATCGCGGCTGAGAGCCACCTGAGGGTTCGGCCTGCCCCAGTCACACGGCCTTGCCCGGCAGCCGCAGGCTCGGAGCCCGATTGGCAGGGGGCAACGGCCTTGCTGCTCCCCCATCCGGTCTGGGTGCCACGCTGGCTGCGGTTAGGCTCCGCCTCTCGCCTTCCAAACGTCGAGCCCAGATCGCACCCCACCCCCTCTCACACCCCCCCCCCCCCCCCCCCAGCCCGTCCTTCATGCAAATTTCCTGGGAGCACCAATATAGATCACACGTGCGCCTTTGGATTGTCATCGTCTTGACAAGCGGTTTCTGACACTGGGAGCAGGAACTCCTGCCACTCTGGGTTGCAAGGTCATGTGTTCAAGTCCCACTCCGGAGTTCTGAGGACTCCATCTCGGCCGGCGCCCCTGGTGACGGAATGCTGCAGTGTCAGAGGGACCGCCTTGCACATGGGAAAGTTCTGCCCGTGCTCTCACGTTCTCCCCCACGCGCTCACATTCACCCCGTGCTCTCACGTTCCCCCCCCCGTGTCCGCGTGGGTTTCCTCCGGGTGCTCCGGTTTCCTCCCACAGTCCAAAGATGTGCAGGTGGAGGTGGATTGGCCATGCTGCATTTCCCCTTAGCGTCCAAAGGTCAGACGGGGTTAAGGGGGTAAGGCGGGGAAGTGGGCCTAGGTTTGGGGGTGCTTTCTCGGAGGGATGGTGCGAACAGGATGGGCCGAATGGCCTCCTTCTGCAGTGTAGGAATTCTATGATTCGATGAAGACAACTAAGCTGAATGTGGAAGACCCCCCCCCCCACTCTTTTGATGAAGATCGGGGGGGTTTTCCTTGGGGTCCTGGTCAGTATTTACCCCTCAGCTAACTTCACTAACACCAGATTATCTGATCCTTGCCTCAATCACTTTACGGGATCTTGCTGTGTGCAAAGCGGCTTCCGCGCTCCCCGTTGCAACTGCGATGTCGCCAGTGGCCATTAAGCACTTTTGACGCAGCTTGACATTCCAAAAACATCGACTGAAGCATGGGATCTTCCTTTCGCAGTCAGGCTAATCTAGCATTCCCTCAGATTTCCCCCTTCCGAAACCAACTCCGACAGGAATGTGGCGGGTGGACCCCCAATTGTGGACCCCCAAACCGGCCAGATGGCACCTGGTACAAAGCAAAGCCCGGAAGTGGCCATGTGGGGAGGGGGGGGGGGGGGGGGGGTAGGAGGGCAGCACAGCGGTTAGCACTGCTTCCTCGCAGCGCCAGGCAACTGCCTGTGCGGAGTCTGCACGTTCTCCCTGTGTCTGCGTGGGCTTCCTCCGGGTGCTCCGGTTTCCTCCCACAGTCCAAAGATGTGCGGGTTAAGTGGATTAGCAGGTTCAGTCAGCCATGCAGAAATTGCCCCTCAGTGTGCAGGGATGTGCAGGTTAGGTTAAAGAGGTGTGGGGATAATAATAATAATCTTTATCAGTGTCACCAGTAGGCTGACATTAACACTGCAATGAAGTTACTGTGAAAAGCCCCTAGTTGGCACACTCCGGTGCCTGCTCGGGTACGCAGAGGAAGAATTCCGAATGTCCAAAATACCTAAATTACCTAACGAGCCCGTCGTTAGGGACTTGTGGGAGGAAACCGGAGCACCCGGAGGAAACCCACTCAGACACGGGGAGAACGTGCAGGCTCCGCACGGACAGCCTCCCAAGCCGGGAATCGAACCCGGGGACCCTGCCGCTGTGAAGCAACAGTGCGAACCACTGTGCTACCGTGCTGATACCGTGGGATAGGGAAGGATAGGTGAGCCATGGACCCAGGTTGAGTGCTCTTCCGGAGGGTCGGTGCCGATTCAATGGGCCGAACTGCCTCCTTCCGCACTGCAGGGATTCTATGACATGGTGCCGGAACCCCCAAGGCAGGAGATCCCACAGCCCCGGCCTGGTGGAAGATTGGGTGGGCCGATATGTCTTCTCTACTGACGCACACCTGCAACCCCAAACCTGAATCAAAGCCTGCTCCCCCTGAGGAAGACGGTAAAATTTTACTCTCGCCACCACAACCCCAGCACCCCAAACTCACACTTTTATCACTCACTGCTTCACTGGCGCATATTGGGGTTTACTCGTGAACAACAACAATTATATTGGGTGTAGCGGTGATCGTGTGGTACAGGATCTGTGTTGCTATGGCAGCATGCATCCTTTATGCTGGTGTTCTATCTGGAGCTATGGATAGTGATGTTTTTTCTTTCATGGGTAGAAACTGCCAATTATTACCCATCCCCACATCCCCTCGAGCTGGTTGGCTTGTTAGGCCATTTTTGTCAGGAAATTCGACCACATTGTTGTGGATCTGGAGTCACCTGGGGGCCAGACCGGATAAGGTTGGCAGATTTCCTTCCCTAACCGGGACATTAGCGAACCGGGTGGGTTTTTGCAACAAAGGTTTAATGGTGACCGTGACTCAGATTAGGAACATTGGAACACAGGAGGTTGGATTCTCCGCCCTAACCGCGCAACATTTCCGTTTCACCCCGGCCGGCGGGATACTCCGTTATGCCGGCTGGTCAATGGGGGTTTCCCATTGTGGGAAAACGGAGAATCCCGAATGCTGAGAATCCAGCCCAGGAATTAGGAGCAGAAGTCGGCCATTCAGCCCCTCGAGCCTGCTCCGCCACTCAATCAGATCGTGGCTGATCTCTTCCTGGTCTCAAATCCACCCCCCTACCTTATCCGTTAACCCGCTTTATCAAAAATATATCTCTCCCCTTCGAAAAACTGTTTAATGACTCAGACTCCACCGCACTGTGGGGCAGCGAGTTCCACAAATTCTCCACCCTCTGCGAGAAGTAGTTTCTCCTCATCTCAGTTCTGAATCTAACGTCTCTCAACCTATATCCGCGACCTCTCGTTCTAGATTCCCCCACAAGGGGGAACATTTGGTCCACAATTACGTAATCGATCCCTCTTAGTATTTTATACACCTCAATCAGATCCCCTCTCATCCTTCTAAACTCCAGTGAGTTTTAATCTCTCCTCATATGTCAACCCTTTCGTCCCCGGAATCAATCTGGTGAAGCTCCTCTGATCTGCCTCCAATGCCACCGCATCCTTCCTCAAATCAGGAGGCCAAAACTGGTTTGTATCCCGGGTTTTATGAACTGAAATTAAATCCCACCTGCGGTGAGATTTGAGGCTATGCTCTTGGAGCATATCATCCCGGGCAGCTGGGTTACCAGCCCAGTGGCATTACCCCTACCCCACCCTCTCCCCCCAACTTATTTTCCATTACATATCTGACTAGGAATTTCACCCACACTTATCACCTGGCCACGACGCATTGGAAGGATTTACAGGCTGATGCCTGATGACTGATGATTAGGGGCAGCACGGTAGCATGGTGGTTAGCGTCAATGCTTCACAGCTCCAGGGTCCCAGGTTCAATTCCCGGCTTGGGTCACTGTCTGTGTGGAGTCTGCACGTCCTCCCCGTGTGTGCGTGGGTTTCCTCCGGGTGCTCCGATTTCCTCCCACAGTCCAAAGATGTGCGGGTTAGGTGGATTGGCCGTGATAAATTGCCCGTAGTGTCCTAAAAAAAAGTAAGGTTAAGGGGGGGTTGTTGGGTTACGGGTATAGGGTGGATACGTGGGTTTGAGTAGGGTGATCATTGCTCGGCACAACATCGAGGGCCGAAGGGCCTGTTCTGTGCTGTACTGTTCTATGTTCTATGACTACAGCATGACATCAATAAAAAGGAACTGTGTCACGCGATCCAGGTTGATTTACACTTCTGATTTTGAGCAGAGTATACAACAGTTCAAATGCCTGTAAGGTTTATACTTTGTATATCATAGATTATCATAGAATTTACAGTGCAGAAGGAGGCCATTCGGCCCATCGAGTCTGCACCGGCCCCTGGAAAGAGCACCCTACCCAAGGTCAACACCTCCACCCTATCCCCATAACCCAGTAACCCCACCCAACACTAAGGGCAATTTTGGACACTAAGGGCAATTTATCACGGCCAATCCACCTAACCTGCACATCTTTGGACTGTGGGAGGAAACCGGAGCACCCGGAGGAAACCCACGCAGACACGGGGAGGATGTGCAGACTCCACACAGACAGTGACCCAAGCCGTAATCGAACCTGGGACCCTGGAGCTGTGAAGCAATTGTGCTAACCACTATGCTACCGTGCTGCCCATGTTCGCATGTACCTGGTCCGCAACATTGTGGCGCAGTGGATTAGTGACGCTGCCTCTGAGTCAGAAGCTGCCGGTTTCAGCCCCACTCCAGGACGCGGCCAAACAGGTTGAGGGTGTCAACCTGCAAAGGCCTTCCAAACACGCCAATGGCGGGCGGTAAGGGCGGGAGAGACTCCTGGTTGCCCGCGCTTGATGTGGAGTGGCGCCCCTCACAATATAAGCCTCTGGCGACAGACTAGTGACCTGTTCCAGGTAGAGACAGATAGAACATAGAACATAGAACATAGAACAGTACAGCACAGAACAGGCCCTTCGGCCCTCGATGTTGTGCCGAGCAATGATCACCCTACCCAAACCCACGTATCCACCCTATACCCGTAACCCAACAACCGCCCCCCTAACCTTACTTTTTAGGACACTACGGGCAATTTAGCACGGCCAATCCACCTAACCCGCACATCTTTGGACTGTGGGAGGAAACCGGAGCACCCGGAGGAAACCCACGCATACACGGGGAGGACGTGCAGACTCCGCACAGACAGTGACCCAGCCGGGAATCGAACCTGGGACCCTGGAGCTGTAAAGCATTTATGCTAACCACCATGCTACCCTGCTGCCCCCAAAAGTCTTCCTTGCGCACGACTCGGCGATGGGAAGGAAAACAACAACAACATGGTGGCGAGTGACTGACCCGCGGTCGTGGATCCTCCCCGCAGTGAGTGTCAATTCATGGACGCGACAGGGAGAGGAAAGCTGGGGACATCTTGCTTGCAATATTATTACTTTATTTTGCAAATGGTGATGTGAATGTCGCTGCGTTTATTGGCCATCCCAATGCTCTAGTCCATGGGTTCAAATCCCACCAGTGGAGCTGGTGGCATCTAAATGCTGTTGATAAATCCGGAATTGCAAACCAGCTCAAAAAAATAGTGACCATGACAATTATCCTTTATTGAAAAAAACCCAACTGGTTTACCAATTCCCCTTTAGGGTAGGAACTCTGCCGTCCTTACCCGATCGGGCCTACACGTGACTCCAGGCGCCAGGGCGATGCGGTTGGACTCTGACCTGCCCTCTGAAATAGCCCAGCAAGCCACTGAGTTCCAGGGGAAACGCTGACCTTGCCAACAATGATTACCCCCCCCCCCCCACCCCTGCCAATCACTAACCCCGCCCCTCTGTGCCACCCCAGCCAATGGGAGAAGAAAGAAAACAGAATCCAGAGCTCAGGGCCGAGACACCTGAAGGCATTGGCTACAAGAGACAAGGAGGTGTGTGCCGGAGGTCAGAACTGGAGGTGTGCAGAGATCTTGGGTTGGGCAGGGGAGCTGGAGGAGACGGCAGGAATAATGGTGTCAGGAGGGCGGTGGGCGTGGGGGTGGGTAACGATGAGGCCCTGAAGTTTTTTTCACAAACAGGGATGAGAATTTTAAAAGTGAGTCTTGGCCAGACCAGGAGCCACTCTGCACGGAATGATGGATGACTGGGGCTTGGATCAAGATTGAATAAGAGCAGCTTGTGAGAGGTTGAGATTAAGGATGTGGAGGGTAGAGACGAGACTCTTGAGTGGCCGGTGATAGGGGTCCCTCTCTTTAAAAGGCTTCACTCAGATATTACTTTGTCGAGGTCTCATTGGCAATCAATGAACAGGAAGCCTTTTTCCCCACTAGAGGGAGCTGTTGTCTCACTCGGCCCTCAATCCCATTGCAACTCCCATCGCCTTTTCCCATTTCCTCCCTAGTTCCTGTCCACCTCTCTCTTAAAGCTGCCCACACGTGCCTGCTTTGGCGTTTTTCCGGGATACGTGACCATGGGAGACGAAGACCTTGCCCTCGGGCCTGACTCTACCCCCACCTGACATCCAGAATCACAGAATTGTTGCAGTGCATTCGGCCCATCGAGTCTGCACCGGCTGGCCGAACGAGCATTGTGACGTAGTGCCCATTCCTCTGCCTTTACCCCAGACACATGTACATTGTTTCTGTTCAATAATCATCTGACATCCTCTTGCCCGGCTTGATTGAACCGGTCTCTATCAGACTCCCAGGCAGTGCATCCCAGACCGCTCAATGGGTGAAAAGGTTTTTTCTCACAATCACATTTGCTTCTTTTGCAAATCATGTTAGATCTGTGCCCCCTTGTTTTCGATCGTTTTACAAGCAGGAACAGTTTCTCCCTGTCTACCCCATCCAGACCCCCATTCATGATTTTGAACATCTATCTAACCTCCTCTCGGCCTCATCTCCGTGGGGAACTGCCCCTCACATACTCTCCCTCTCACAGACTCACTCTCTCGCTCTCTCACTCTCTCACTCTCTCGCTCTCTCACTCTCTCACTGTCTCACTCTCTCGCTCTCTCACTCTCTCACTCTCTCACTGTCTCACTCTCTCGCTCTCAAACTCTCTCGATCTCTTTCTCTCGCTCTCTCTCACACACTCTCCCTCTCACAGACTCGCTCTCTCACTCTCTCACTGTCTCACTCTCTCGCTCTCTCACTCTCTCGCTCTCTCACTCTCTCGATCTCTTGCTCTCGCTCTCTCTCACACACTCTCCCTCTCACAGACTCGCTCTCTCACTCTCGCTCTCTCCCTCTCACAGTCTCTCTCTCGTGCTCTTGCACTCTCACACACACTCTCTCTCTCATTCTCTTGCTCTTTCGCTCCCTCGCTCTCTCGCTCACTCTCTCGCTCTCTCTCTTTCACACACTCCCTCTCACAGACTCGCTCTCTCACTTTCTCACTCTCTGCCTCTCACAGTCTCTCTCTCTCGCTCTCGCACTCTCACTCTCTCGCTCTCTCACTCTCTCGCTCTCGCTCTCTCCCTCTCCCAGTCTCTCTCTCACGCGCTCTCACTCTCTCTCTCGCTCTCTTGCTCTTTCGCTCTCTCGCTCTCTCACTCTCACAGTCTCTCATTCTCTAACTCTCTTGCTCTCTCACTCTCTCGCTCTTGTTCTCTCCCTCGCCCAGTCTCTCTCTCGCGCTCTCTTCCTCTCAGTCTCTCTCTCTCTTGCTCTCCCACTTGCTCGCTCTCATTCTCTCGCACTCTCACTCTCTCGCTTTCGCTCTCTTTCTCTCCCAGTCTCTCTCTCTCTCTTGCTCTCTCACTTGCTCGCTCTCACTCTCTCGCTCTCTCACTCTCTTGCTCTCGCTCTCTCACTCTCTCACTCTCTCGCGCTCTCCCTCTCCCAGTCACTCTCTCGCTCTCGCTCCCTCTCTCTCTCAGTCTCTCACTCTCTCGCTCTCTCACTCTCACTCTCTCGCTCTCGCTCCCTCTCTCTCTCAGTCTCTCACTCTCTCGCTCTCTCACTCTCACTCTCTCGCTCTCGCTCCCTCTCTCTCTCAGTCTCTCACTCTCTCACTCTCTCGCTCTCTCACTCTCACTCTCTCGCTCTCGCTCCCTCTCTCTCTCAGTCTCTCAGTCTCTCACTCTCTCGCTCTCTCACTCTCTCGCTCTCTCTCTCTCTCAAGGGGCTGGATTCTCCGCATCCCTGCGCCGAAATCGCGTTTGGTGCGGGAACGGAGAATGAAACTTCCCGACGGAATTGGGCCGGGCAATTCCCCGGCCCCGAATACCCGCGCGTTTGTGAATTACACCGCACAGCTGGGGGGGGGGGGGGGGGGGGGGGGGGGGCATTGTCAGACGCCCGCCCATCGAACCTCCGTCCCCCGACCGGCCGAGCTCCTGTCGCTGTGGAAGTAACATGGTCTGGCCGAGCTGGACTCTCGCGTGGCGGCTGCGGATGCAGTCTGTGACTGGCCTGGTGGGAGGGGGGGGGGGGGGGGGGGGGGGCTGGGGGATCTGGCACCGGGGGGGGGATCGGGCTGGACGGATCCTCCGACCCGAGGCCGATCGAGCGGGGGCTCGTTTCTTTGTGTGGGTCCGCGTTCCGAGTCCGCCATGGTCCTCGGCGCAGACTCGGAACCGGAGGTGCGGGGGCCCGTAACCGCAGCCAAACGCTGCTCTAAGCCCCTGCCAGCCTCCTGAAGGTAAGTGAATCGGCTGCTATTGCTTTCAGGAAACTCAGGAGCGCAGCGCCAGAGTTTTAACCCTGGCGTGGGGACATCGCCCCATTTCAGGAGAATCCAGCCCAAGATCTTTAATCCAGACCCTGCCAGCCTTGCACAATTGTGGCAAGTGTTGGCGCGGTTCCTTTCGTTGTCGGAGGAAGCCTCCTTCTGCCTGTCGGACGTACTCGGATGTCCTGTTAATCCTTGGTTACCAGGCCTGGTATGAGTTTTTTGCAGCAGGGTGGGAAGCCGTGTCTGGGGTTTACTGCCAATCTGGATAGGGCCAGGCCGCATTGCAGTGGGGTGGATCTGCAGGGTGACAGGGCTGTGGCAAAGCCCTCTGTCTATTTTAGGGAGGCCTTTGACGTGTTGGGCTGGCTGGGTCGACGTGGACTGCACTTGATGCAGTGTAGCGAGAGACAGACAGGTCGGCGCAACATCGAGGGCCGAAGGGCCCGTACTGCGCTGTAATGTTCTATGTTCTATGTTCTAACACTGGAGAAGATCCAACACGATTTTATTTAACGTCTTAACTAATATACATGTTCAACTGTGGGTTGACACTATACTGAACTGACTGGAGACCTGATGCTAGCCTGACCAGACTTACTGGCTGCCGCATGGTGTTTGCTCACGGGCTCTGACTGTCTCAGAGGCTGGATCCCGAGAGAGCGGGAAAACTGGTGCCCTCTGGCTTTCTAGTGGCCGTGTCCTGTCTGGTGATTGGCTGCTGTGTTCTGTGTGCTCACTGGTCATCCTGTGTGTCAATCACTGCCTGTCTGCTCTCCATTATATACATGGATGTATATTATGACAGCCTTTACAGTGTGCCCCCCCGCTTTGGGACCCCACATTTGGCTCTGGGTGTCTCAGGGAGCTAGTCCGGAAGGTGGGTGTGGTGGGGAAGTGCGGAAAGCATTCAGTTGAAAACCGTGGACCGAAGGTACTGGGAGAGGGCTGACATTCTCCGCTGAAATGCTTCCAGTGTCCAGGTGAATCCAAACGATGGGCGATTGAATCTGCCGACGGGGGTGATGAATGTAGTCAGCAGGCCTGGACTCTTCGTCGGTAGGGAGAAGATGTTGTTGGTGTCCTAGCTTTGGGAACGCCCCGCTCTATGAGGCTGTGGTCGGGCTGTCGACCACTGAGCCGGTGGGATGTGCTTCTCTGGCCAAGGCTTTGCTGAGCTGTGTCAGGTCGGCGCATAAACGGATCGACCCGTTCACACCGTGTGGTCGGCCGTGTGACTGGAGAAGGTGATTTCAATGTTTGTCAGCTCGTCCACTTGTTTCACGAGTCAATGGGGAGGGGTGGCAAGGCAGCGCAGTGGGTAGCGCTGAGGCTTCACAGCTCCAGGGTCCCAGGTTCGATTCCCGGCTTGGGTCACTGTCTGTGTGGAGTCTGCACGTCCTCCCCGTGTGTGCGTGGGTTTCCTCCGGGTGCTCCGGTTTCCTCCCACAAGTCCCGAAAGACGTGCAGGTTAGGTGGATTGGCCATAATAAAATGCCCTTAGTGTCCAAAAAGGTTTGGAGGGGTTACATGGATAGGGTAGAAGTGTGGGCTCAAGTAGGCAGCACGGTAGCATGGTGGTTAGCATAAATGCTTCACAGCTCCAGGGTCCCAGGTTCGATTCCCGGCTGGGTCACTGTCTGTGCGGAGTCTGCACGTTCTCCCCGTGTCTGCGTGGGTTTCCTCCGGGTGCTCCGGTTTCCTCCCACAGTCCAAAGATGTGCGGGTTAGGTGGATTGGCCATGCTAAATTGCCCGTAGTGTCCTAAAAAGTAAGGTTAAGGGGGGGGTTGTTGGGTTACGGGTGTAGGGTGGATACGTGGGTTTGAGTAGGGTGATCATGGCTCGGCACAACATCGAGGGCCGAAGGGCCTGTTCTGTGCTGTACTGTTCTATCTATCTATCTATCTGGGTGCTCTTTCCAAAGGTCGTTGCCGACTCGATGGGCCAAATGGCCTCCTTCTGCACTGTAAATTCTAATTTGTTATGGGCCAGGGTTTAGAGAACCCCAAAGTGTATCATGGAGTTCACCAGACCCACAACTTTCACTAGATTGTGGTATGGGGAGCACACAGCCCACTCTACAGGTGTGGTACAGCAGAAATGGAAAAGTATTTTTCAAAGCAAAACAATGTTTATTCTATGAACTCAAGTTAACCTTTTTAAAACATTTAGTGAATATCTTAGCAACCATTAATTCAAATACAACCCCAAATAATACAACACCGAGAAATCCTTAAGCTGTCCTTTTAACATCCATAAGACTTTAAAAAAAAAAATTCAACAGAAGCACATCAGGTTAAAGTCAGTACTGAGAGCAGTTATTAGTTTTAAATCACCAAAGGATCGATTTACAGTATTTTGATTAGAGAGAGAGACTAATACCCCTTCTGGCTGTGACTGCAGCTATCCAGCTCTGAAAACGAAACTAAAACACACCCTGCAGCAAACAGCCTAAAACAAAAGTAAAAAGCTGACAGACAGCCCAGCTCCACCCACTCTCTGACATCACTCATAAATACCCATTTCTTAAAGGTACATTTCTTAAACACCTATTTTTTAAAGGTACTCTCACATGACAATTTCTATGTCTGTGTCTCACAGCCAGGGACCCAGGTTCGATTCCAGCCTCGGGTGACTGTGTGAAGTTTGTACGCTCTCCCCGTGTCTGCGTGGGTTTCCTCCGGATGCTCCGGTTTCCTCCCACAGTCTGAAGATGTGCAGGTTAGGTGGATTGGCCGTGCTAAATTTCTCCATGGTTTCCAAAGGTTCGATGTAGTTACAGGGTTACGGGGATAGGGTGGTGGACTGGACCCAGTAGGCTGCTCTTTCAGAGGGTCAGTGCAGAGGCGATGGACCGAATTGCCTCCTTTTACACCCTAGGGATTCCATGAAATGTACCTGTTGTGCATATGGTGTTCCGACTGCCTAACAATGGATGGCCTTCTCGAGGATTGGGTCTTCCTTCGCTTGCAGTATGCCTGAGAGCGCATCATCCGCTGTCCCTCTAACAATTAAAACCTCAGTAAGTTCAGGCAGCACGGTAGCCTTGTGGATAGCACAATCGCTTAACAGCTCCAGGGTCCCGGGTTCGATTCTGGCTTGGGTCACTGTCTGTGCGGAGTCTGCACATCCTCCCCGTGTGTGCGTGGGTTTCCTCCGGGTGCTCCGGTTTCCTCCCACAGTCCAAAGATGTGCAGGTTAGGTGAATTGGCCATATCAAATTGCCCTTAGGGTCCAAATTGCCCTTAGTGTTAGGTGTGGTTACTGGGTTATGGGGATAGGGTGGAGGTGTTGACCTTGGGTAGGGTGCTCTTTCCAAGAGCCGGTGCAGATTCGATGGGCCGAATGACCTCCTTCTGCACTGTAAATTCTATGAGATGTTAGGTCTCCATAGTCAGTCGGCCTGTACAGATCATTAATGGATGGGGGACAGTTTCTCCTGATTGCTGGGCGCACTTATTAAAATTAGCACTTTCGAGCAGTTTGTTACTTCCTCGGTTAAAGTGAATGTTGAATGACCTCAGTACTTCAGATTCAGCACATTCATTGTTTCCTCGTGTGACACTAATATTGTTCACGACCGGGCCCACCGAATAAAGCAGTGTGTTGACTCGTTGAAATGATCTCTTTGTATGCCTCATGGTAGCATGGTGGTTAGCATCAATGCTTCACAGCTCCAGGGTCCCAGGTTCGATTCCCGGCTGGGTCACTGTCTGTGTGGAGTCTGCGCGTCCTCCCCCTGTGTGCGTGGGTTTCCTCCGGGTGCTCCGGTTTCCTCCCACAGTCCAAAGATGTGCGGGTTAGGTGGATTGGCCATGCTTAATTGCCCGTAGTGTAAGGTTAATGGGGGGATTGTTGGGTTACGGGTATGTGGGTTTAAGTAGGGTGATCATTGCTCGGCACAACATCGAGGGCCGAAGGGCCTGTTCTGTGCTGTACTGTTCTATGTTCTATGTATCCAGACCTGGTTTCAAAGGAACTGTTTATCCACAGTCCCTAATTATCTGACTGATCTGAGCCTTAGATAAATCCAAATTGATCAGGAAGGGTGGATTCCAGTTCCACGGTTAAGTGTCGATACCGCTTTAAGAAGTATTTGAAATTCCGGATGGCACCAACATTCTTTGAAGACCGTGCTTATGGTTTTGATGGGCTCCTACTGTAATGTCTCTCTCACGCACAGCCTTGGGATTCTAAACAATGGCTGCTTTCATCGACTAGCCGCAGATTTCTCTGTTTCAGCGCCTGTGCTTCAGGGTCTCAAACACATCAAATCCTGGCCTGTGCTGACCTTTAATGCTGATTCTTTCACCGCAATTCTTCAGAGCTAAATGTTTTGCTCTCTTCTGATTGGGCTGGGACGCCATGCGTTC
This sequence comes from Scyliorhinus canicula, assembly GCF_902713615.1. NCBI lineage: Eukaryota > Metazoa > Chordata > Chondrichthyes > Carcharhiniformes > Scyliorhinidae > Scyliorhinus > Scyliorhinus canicula. The sequence continues at coordinate 16,906,513 of NC_052170.1, forward strand.
AGGCGCCTCCTGAATCTGGTTTGAAAACAACAATTTCTGACCACTGAACTATTTAGAAGTTCCTCAGGGCCGACTGAATGCTGAAATGTAATCGTTTTAGCTCAACCCTGCTTGGGTCTGCTGTCTTTGCACTCCGGCAATTGAAGCTGGACTTCCAAGAGACACCATGAAGCCTTCTGCTGAAGTGAGGAATTTAAGATTTCTGCCTTCAGCTTCCAAGCCTTTCTTTGGAGCTCTTCGCCAGCGATCTTCCTCCGCATGTCTGCTCCTTGAGCCATTCTTCATGGCAGGCAAGAGGCACATGAAGTTCGAAGCAGAGAAGCGTGAGGTGATCCATTTTGGCAGGCTGAATGTGGAGGGACCGATTAAAACAAAGGGAGATACTCTACAGGAGTTGCAGGAACAGAGGGGCTTCAGTACATAAGTCATTGAAGGTGACAGGACACATCGAGAGAGAGGTTAATAAAGCAAAAGGGTATCCTAGGTTTCATTAATAGGGGCATTGAGTACAAGAGTAAGGAGGTCATGTTGAATGTGTACCAGACACGGGTTAGGCCTCATCTGGAGGCTGCATCCAGTTCTGGGCTCCATACCCGAGGAAGGGTGCAAAGGTATTGGAGAGGTTGCAGAGGAGATTCACAAGAATGATCCCAGGGATAAAGAACTGTGGCTAGGAGGACAGATCGGAGAGGTTGGATCTGTCTTCCTCCGAGGAAATGGGTAGACGTGACGTGGGGAAAGGCTATCTCACCCCAGAGGGTGGATGGAGTCTGGATCAGACGTCCCAAGAGGGAAATTATAATAAAGACAAATTCCTCGAGGTTCGATTTAAGGAATATTTATTTACACAAATATATTTGCGGAGAGAGAGTGTTCCAGCTGCAAAAGCCAGTGCATTGCACTCTGAGACTCGATTGAAGACAACATATTTTTATAGTCTGAAATAACAGCTTAAAGTAAACAGGCATGTTTATATATAATAAACCTTGGAAAGTATGTAAGATGAAATACGTAGTACGTATGTTCTTGCCCTTGACTGAAAACAACTCGAGTACACATTTTGTTATCTTTCGGAGGACAACGTGTTTTCATAATAAGGCCGAGACCAGAATATTAAGCAGTATTTCATTTATGTTACCCTGACCTACTTATTTTCATTCAAAAGCAGTGTTGAACTACAGCATGCTTCTAAGTTGGCAACTCATTGATTTCCCTTCCACAGAAGCGGAGGCGGGTTCGAGCGAGGTATTCAAAGGGGGCCTTGGGTTTCGATCTGAGCAGGGGTGACGGGGGGGTAAGGTAGGGGAGCGGCGCGCTCCTTCAGAGAGCCACTGCAGGCTCGATGGGCCGAATGTCCCCCGCCTGTGCGGTGAAGATTCTGCGTGATTCTGTGTTTATGCATTACAAGACCCGAAGAATTATGCGCGGGGAAGGGCTCGAGATAGGCTCTACCCCGATGCTTGCGAGTGCACACAGATATGTCGAAGCAACTCCGAAATCACTTCAGAGAGTGATGCAGGCAGCAGGCTGACAGCATTAAGCACGACAGCAGGGGAACTCTTTCAATTCCACTTGGGCGAAAAGACATAAAGAGGTAGCGGTGTGTGTGTGTGTGTGTGTTGTTCACTGATGTTCAATACTTTATTTCTCTGAACAAGCAGATTTCCAAATCCTTTTCATCTTGTTATTTTAAGCAACGTTTCAAGCCACGAGCCTGTCCCTTCTTTGCAGCGAAGCCTCCCTCGGATGCCGAGTGGGAAAGAGGGATTGAACCCTCGGCCTGCCGGCCGGGTGAGAGGCAGGCTCCTGGCTTTGTGTCCGTTCCCTCTCCCCATCAGGTGGCGCTGCCCCCTAATGGGACATCAAAGCTTTTGATGACCAGCCCAGGCAAAAGGCCCCCCCCCCCGCCCCCCCCCGCCCCCCCCCGCCCCCCCCCGCCCCCCCCGCCCCCCCCCCCCCCCGCCCCCCCCCCCCCCCCCGCCCCCGGCTCAAGGTCCGAAACCGTCCACCCTCGTTCTGCGGCTGGGATTTTCCGGTGCTACTGATAGTGAATGGAGATTTGGCCGGAACGGCAAATTCCCTGTTCTCGCTCGTCATGGGTCCCACCACGGATGCCCCATGTCTCTGTAGACGCAGGACGCCTCCGGTCTGGAAGGCAAAAGACACTTGGGAATGACTGGCCGCACGTGCACACGGCGATGACTTACAGCGGTCGCGCCATATCACACGGCACCGACCGCGCGCGGAACCGACCTGCCAGATAGTGACGCCCGGACACCCCCCCCCCCCTTGCCACCCCAGCCCCCAGCAAAGGCCCCCCCGGTCAGCGGCACGGCTCCCCCCACCCCCGATTCTGGAGGCCCTGAATACAGTCCGCAGCCGCCATGCGAGGTTGACGAAAACTCACGAGTGATCTGCGCCATCGTGAACTCGGCCCATCGGGAGCGGAACATCGGTGGGGGGGGGGGGAATTCCTGAGGCCTTTCCAACGGCGTGCAGCGTACTCTCCGATGACGCCACTTTGGAGGGGGCAGAGCCTCCGAAAATAGGCGCCGCCCCACCCCGATTTCGGCGTCAAAAAGGGATTCTCTGGCCGATCGCCGATTACGACATCGGCGTTAGAAAAAGGAGAATCCCGCCTAGGGTCTGGTGGGTTCTTTTACATCCAAATGGGAGGAGAGGTGAGTTAAAGGTCAAGTAAAGGGCTTTATCTCAGTTCTGGGAGTTGGGTGGGACGGAGGGTGAATCCGATGGTGAGGAGGCCCACAGCGTATATCTTGGTCGAGGAGTCTTCACTTTTGCGCCTTCCATCTCCTTGCAAAAAAAAATTAAAAATTGGACGGTGAATTCTTCTCAGTGTTCCTAATCAGACACCAGGACCCAGGGATGAAGAACCTGCACTATAAACCCCAGCTATATGAGCCCCTGAATATTCCTATTGGAGTCCTGACTCATAAGAGGAGTCTTATTTACAGAGAAAGAGGCCTAATAAGGTCTGGTTCAGGTGGGCATTTCAAATAGGCCCCTTTCAATAAAGGCCTCTCTGTTAGGCTCCACATTCCGGCTGTTTGGGTTTTGAAATGTAACCTGTCCTATCGGGTTTTCCGTAGACATGTGACTATGCCAAGAGGCTGCGTCTGGAGGTAGACATCTTAAGAGAAGTTCAGTAAAGTTTCTCACTAAGAACAAACTAAATAAGTACAGCTGTGTAGCGCTAACAATTATACTCAAAGACGAGAGACTAGTACAATTGAGGCTTTATTGCTGTGCGATGCTATTCCTCCATCTGCAACTGTAGACTAAGGTCTGAGTGACTCACACGCATATTTATACACAAGCTCCCTGTGGGCGGAGCTAGCCGGCAGGGGCTTACCGAAGGAACCTGTATTACAGGTACAGGCATATATCCCCCTACTGCAAGTACTCATGACTACAGTGGTTATATCACCACATTCACCCCCTGTAAAAATGAGTCCGGCGGGGGTGACGTGTAACTATAATACAAAGGAAGAGCTATTTACAAGAGGGTCCAAACAAAGAAAACCAAGAGTCCATCCGGTTAGCAGGTTATAGGTTGAGCCGAATCGGCGGTCGAACGTTCCGCTGTGATCGGCGTAGCTGTGGTGGCGACGTCGACACAGGCGGTGATGGCAACGATGGTGCAGGTGCAGTAGCGGGCGATCGGCGGTCGAGTCAGATGAGCCCAACGAGGAGCGGTAGCGACCCGTGTCCAATGGCCCCGTCCCGGGGAGGACAAAATGGCGGCATCTGGAGTACCTGTGGGTAAAATGGCGGCGCCCATGGAGCGCACGTTGTGGGGTCGGGACAAAATGACGGCGCCCATGGAACGCACATGGCGGTGGTGGATGAAGATGGCGGCGCCCATGGAGCGCACGTGGCGGGGGCAGCGAAAGATGGCGGCGCCCACTGATCGCACGTGGGGTCGGGGGAAGCGGACGGCGGGACCCATTGAGCGAGCGGCTGAGGCAAGGGGACCGGGGGCGCAATAGCGGCAACCGTCAGGGACTGACACACCACTGCAAAGTGGCCTTTCTTGCCACAAGCTTTGCAGGTCGCGGTGCGGGCCGGGCAGCGCTGGCGGGGGTGCTTCTGCTGATCGCAGAAGTAACAGTAGGGACCCCCAGGGAGGGCGGTGCGGCGGGCAACGCAGGCATAGTGCGCAGGGCTGGCTGCTGGGGAGGGGGCGTTTGCGGGGTCCACGAGGGGTAGGACGGGTGGGCCTGGGGGCAGTTTGCAGGGTCCACGAGGGGTAGGATGGGTGGGCCGAGTGGCTAGCGGAGTAAGTTCGCGCACTACGCGAGGCGGCCATCATGGAAAGCACCAGGGCCTTTGCGGCCGCGAGGTCGGTGGCGGCCCCTTCCAGCAGTCGTTGCCGGATGGGGTCCGAGTAGAGAGTTGATGCCTCGCAAACAGGGTGTTCGCCGACTGTGCATAGTTCTCCTTGAGCAGTTCCATAGCTGTGGTGTAGTCAGTCGCATCTCGAATTAGCGCAAAGACACTGGAGCTAAGTCTGGAGTACAGGAGTTGCTTTTTCTGAGCCTCCGTCGGGGGAGGGTCCGCTGAAGAGATGTAGGCCTCAAAGACTGCGAGCCAGTGAACAAAGTCTTTCCTGGCGTGAGGCGACTGCGGATCCAGCTGCAGACGGTCAGCCTTGATTCTGATGTCCACGGTGAACGGAAAATCACACAGCAATAAATTGTAGCGCTAACAATTATACTCAAAGACGAGAGACTAGTACAATCGAGGCTTTATTGTTGTATGATGCTGTCCCTCCATCTGCAACTGTAGACTAGGGTCTGAGTGACTCACACACATATTTATACACAAGCTCCCTGTGGGCGGAGCTAGCCGGCAGGGGCTTACCTGAGGAACCTGTATTACAGGTACAGACATACATCCCCCTACTGCAAGTACACATATCTACAGTGGTTATATCACCACAAGCTGACTTTGTGCATGAAACATAAGTCATTAACACTTAAGTTGATTGACTTATTGAACCCTTTCAATTTAGAAAATCTCCCTGGATAATTATCAAATTTTGGGAGGGCATCGAGTCAACCATTCAATAAAAATTACAGCACATGTCTCCTGCTTTGATAAGGTCACTAGCTTGAAATATTTAATAAGGTTTCCCTCACGACAGGCATGCAGAATGTTTCCAGACTTTTCTGTGCAAATTCACATTACTTGCTTGGCCATAAGACATAGGAAGAGAATTAGGCCACTCGGCCCATCGAATCTGCTCCGCCATTCAATCATGGCTGATATTTTTCTCATCCCCATTCTCCTGCCTTCTTCCCATAACCCCCGATCCCCTTATTGGTGACATGGCAGCACAGTGGTTAGCACTGTTGATTCACAGCGCCAGGGGCCTGGGTTCGATTCCCAGCTTTGATCACTGTGTATGCCGAGTCGGCACGTTCTCCCCGTGTCTGCGTGGGTTTCCTCCGGGTGCTCCGGTTTCCTCCCACAAGTCCCGAAAGACGTGCTCGTTAGGTGAATTGGACGTTCTGAATTCTCCCTCCGTGTACCCGAACAGGCGCCGGAGTGTGGCGACAAGGGATTTTCACAGTAACTTCATTGCAGTGTCACTGTAAGCCTACTTGTGATATTAATAAAGATGATTATTATTAATCAAGAACCTATCCATCTCTGTCTTAAAGACACTCAGTGATTCGGCCTCCACGGCTTCTGTGGCAAAGAGTTCCACAGATTCACCACCCTTTTTTCAAATCACGAGTCAAGTACTTTAAGGTTGGATGCAAATGATTGGAATAAATTGTGGTAGTTCGGCCCCTTTAAGGGGGAGGGCCTGGCACCCAACGTGACTGGCTTGGGCCAATTGCTCACCAGCGTGTGAACGCTACCCAATCGCGAGTTAGCGCTGGGCCCTGGGAATAGGGGCACAGGCAGTGTGGACCCCAGGGCCTGAGAGATAACACCCATCCTACTGTGTTCTGTACCGGCCTTTGCTTTCGTTAATTAAACCCCTTCTGTTACTATTGGAAGCCTCCAGACGGTTGTCTCAAGTCAACACATTAGGGCAGCACAGTGGCCTAGTGGTTAGCACAACCGCCTCACGGCGCTGAGGTCCCAGGTTCGATCCCGGCTCTGGGTCACTGTCCATGTGGAGTTTGCACATTCTCCCCGTGTCTGCGTGGGTTTCGCCCCCACAACCCAAAAATGTGCAGAGTAGGTGGATTGGCCATGCTAAATTGCCCCTTAATTGGAAAAAATAATTCTATTATTAGATCAAATTCTAACTGGGTTACGGGTATAGGGTGGATACGTGGGTTTGAGTAGGGTGATCATTGCTCGGCACAACATCGAGGGCCGAAGGGCCTGTTTTGTGCTGTACTGTTCTAAGTTCTAAATGAAAGAAGCTTTTCAGAAGTCAGAGCCGTTGGTCCATTACAATCCCAAGATGAATGACCAACTTGCTTGCGATGCCTCATCCGATAGGGTTCGTGCAGTCGTCTCCACATCACACCTTCAGTAGAGGGATGACCATTAGCAAGCGGCGCAGTAGCACAGTGGTTAGTACTGTTAGCTCCAGGGTCCCAGGTTCGATTCCCAGCTTGGGTCGCTGTCTGTGCGGAGTCTGCACGTTCTCCCCGTCTCTGCGTGGGTTTCCTCCGGGCGCTCCGGTTTCCTCCCACAAGTCCCGAAAGACGTGCTTGTTAGGTGAATTGGACATTCTGAATTCTCCCTCCGTGTACCCGAACAGGCGCCGGAGTGCAGCAATCACACGAACCACTTTTGATTAAAAATTTGTTGAATATCCCACAAGTTAGACAGAGACAGGGTAAATTTAATCAACAAATTTAAAAACCGCTGGATCTGAGGGAGTGAATGGCTGAGTTGGCGGATGGGGTTCCAATCAGGTGGGGTTGATTGTTGGAGCTGCTCTCACTCAGGCAAGTGGGGAGGATCCCATTGCACTCCTGACTTGTGCCTTGTAGGTGGCAGACAGGCTTTGGGGAGGCAGGAGGTGATTTACACGCCGCAGAATCCTCAGCCTCTAGTCTGCTTGCTATAACCTGCATCCGCACGATACGTGTGGGCATAAACGATTGTATTCCCCGTGCCTCTTGTGGAATATGGGCTTCCCCACTAAGGGGTGGAAGAAGCTCGCTGACCATTGTATATATGGTCGACCAGTTCGGGACCAGTTGGGTATCACTGGGAGCAGTGTACCTTGAACCTTGTAAATAAACCTTTGTTTCTTTGGTTACAACTCAGTGTGGACTCCCCATGTTTTGGTGAAACCATTCTTGGTAGCTATAGAATTTAACTGGCTGGCGATGTACAACCAGGGTGTTGATGTTGAGTAATTATATAATGACTTAACCCCATCCCTGGCTTCAATTATTCTTCATTTCAAATTCAATTTAAAAGCAAAACATTTTGAGCGAAAGCAATTAAAGAATGCAAACTATTTACTCGGAGGGCTTCAACAGACCTTGCTCAAGTGGTGTAAGCCCGAGATTCAGCATTCCTGTCGACGTCTCTCCCCATTGGAGTCGATCGACATAATCTGACACAAAACGCGGGGTTGATGTAACGTTTGATCATGCCACAGGACTGACTGCCTGACATCTTGGCAGTCTCCTCCTGCGCGAGACACATCCGCGTTTTCTCAGCTTCAAACCTCTTCCCGCCCCCTTGGTGGGAAACAGACTCATTTTACATTCCTGCAGACGGATACGTGTTCCAAAGTCAGGCAGCTCATGGCACACAACATCGTTTATACAGGAGCACGCTGGGGAGATCGGATGTGTTTCTGCTCATTTTTTATTGATCAATCATTCACTTACTCAATAAATAGCTATAACTCTCCATAAATGGTTTGTGAAGTGCCCACATTGTAGGGCGGGCAGCGTGCAAACCAGTCGCACCTCCGTTTTATATTAGTTATTGATTTTCACTTATGTTTCGTGCCGTTATTTATTGTTGCTAAGCATGGGCTCTGGACGATGGAGCTGCCGAGGCAAGCTTATTGTTTCTATGACACTGGTTCAATTCCCGGCTTGGGTCACTGTCTGTGCGGAGTCTGCACGTTCTCCCCGCGTCTGCGTGGGTTTCCTCCGGGTGCTCCGGTTTCCTCCCACAAGTCCCGAAAGACGTGCTGTTGGGTAATTTGGACATTCTGAATTCTCCCTCTGTGTACCCGAACAGGCGCCGGAGTGTGGCGACTGGGGGATTTTCACAGTAACCTCACTGCAGTGTCACCTACTTGTGATCAATAATAAAGATTATTATTATTATGATGGTTCAGCTCCTGAAAGGGTTGCTCACCACACATCCCTCCGTTCACCATGGCTCCTGGGAAATGGTGCTGAGTGGGCAGTGGGACGATTTGCTTTTCATTCTCTCACGGGAGTTGTTTACATGGGAAGCGGTCGGACGCTTCACTGCCCCTCCGAAATGGGCCAGCAAGCGACTCAGCTCAAGAGCAATCAAAGATGGCAGCAAATGCTGGCCTTGTCAGCCACATACCGTACCAGCCTCCCCGAACAGGCGCCGGAATGTGGCGACTAGGGGCTTTTCACAGTAACTTCATTTGAAGCCTACTTGTGACAATAAAGCGATTTTCATTTCATTTCAAAGGTGAAGAAAAGGGTTAGAGGTAGGCCACCCTGTGGAGAAATTCCTGTCCCCGCCCCTCCCCCCCCCCCCCCCCCCCCCCCCCCCACACACACACACAATGTGGGGTCCGGCTGTGCCATTTTCTTGACTGAAAGTTGGAGAGAGAGAGAGAGAATCTCCATTTTGAAGCGCCCCCTCTCGTTACTCACCTGTCACAACGGTCCACTTCTCCTATCATGCTGGAAGCACGCTTTATTGGCTGTTCCGCTTTGAGGGCCCTGAATTGAACAGAAAAACCTGCCTTCCTGCCAACTAAAGGGAGACCTCTCTGATAATACCAATAACTAAGCCATTTCCCCCATGGTCGAGTTCCGGACCGCAGAAACATCCCGACTTCTTCCCGCCTCCCGAGGTGAAGACCCGGGCATCAGGGCTGTAATGTTCTGACGGCAGTCACGGTAGCGCAGTGGTTAGCACTGTCGCTTCACTGCTCCAGGGTCCCGGGTTCGATTCCCGGCTTGGGTCACTGTCTGCGTGGAGTCTGCACGCTCTCCCCGTGTCTGCGTGGGTTTCCTCCGGGTGCTCTGGTTTCCTCCCACAAGCGCTGAAAAGACATGCTATGAGGTAATTTGGACATTCTGAATTCTCCCTCTGTGACCCGAACAGGCGGCAGTATCTGGCGACGAGGGGATTTTCACAGTAACTTCATTGCAGTGTTAATGTAAGCCTACTTGTGACAATAAAGATTATTATTATTATGTTTGTGTCGGATGGCCTGATTTATATTGCAAGAACATGTGTAGTTAAAGCTATGAACGATTTATTAACATTAACTGTGGGCCAAATTTATACAAAACAATAGACTAATAACAGTATGAACAGGCACATGTCACTGTCTCTCTCCCAGCTCCTCAGTCAGTCTGAGGTCACCTGACTCTTACATTCGCTTATATACTAATGAGACTCCTGGTGGTTAGTCAGTGAATTACAACACTCCAAGGTCTGGGATTTTCAATTGCCCTTGGAAGTGGGGTGGGGGGAGCATAACATTTTAAAATGGGGCTCCTGGATGGGGTGCAAGTGTCTCATTGCTCCTGTGACATGTGCGAATTTTCAAAATGATGGCAAAGTTGTTCAGGGATGGGGGGGAGCACTGGGGGGGAGAGGAAGGAGAGTCGGAATTGTGCATGCTTCCCATTCATGGCCTGTTAAGCTTGTTTAAGGGCTTGGAAGGATGAGGAAATGATTTAATACAGCCAGACGTAGAACGTAGAACACAGAACATACAGTGCAGAAGGAGGCCATTCGGCTCATCGAGTCTGCACCGACCCACTTAAGCCCTCACATCCACCCTATCCCCGTAACCAAACAACCCCCCTGTCCTTTTTGGTCACTAAGGGCAATTTATCATGGACAATCCACCTAACCTGCACGTCTTTGGTCTGTGGGAGGAAACCGGAGCACAGACAGTGACCCAGCGGGGAATCGAACCTGAGACCCTGGCTCTGCGAAGCCACAGTGCTAGCCACGTGTGCTACCGTGCTGCCCAAGTGAAGATTGATTTTTATTCCGAGGACATTCAGATCTCGGGATCTTGTCCAGGCGAGAGCTGGTTGCTTTGGCCAATTATCCACGCATTGAGGCTGCTCGCTGACCCGCGAAAACACTGCCTCCACTCTCCTGCAAGACAGCAACAGGCCCCATGATGGCTGCTGCCTTCCTTTGTTGCTCACGCTGGGCAGGCAGCTCAATCCTCCTGGTAACTCTCAGAGTGCGTAAACTGGGCAGCACCTCCAACCCCCTTCATGCATTTGAATTTGAGCGATAGTGAAGAGTGGGTGACACAATAGCAGTGTGGTAACCCGCAAATCATCCAAATTGAAAATTTGTGCCCCAGCAAGAATCATTTCGAATTTTTTTGACCAAACCACTTCCCCTATCCTGCCCATTGTTCAACATTCCAAAGGAATAAACTCCTTAAAATTCCCTCATTAGGTTTGGAATTCCAAAGGGACAGTTCCCTTCCATTTCTCTCCGATTGATTGGAAATCTACCCGATCCCATTCTTCCCCATTGCATGGGAGCCCTGGTCGCACAGTGGTTAACACAGTTGCTTCACAGCGGCAGGGTCCCAGGTTCGATTCCCGGCTTGGGTCACTGTCTGTGTGGAGTCTGCACGTTCTCCCCGTGTCTGTGTGGCTTTCCTCTGGGTGCTCCCACAATTCCCGAAAGACGTGCTGTTAGGTGAATTGGACATTCTGAATTCTCCCTCTGTGTACCCCAACAGGCGCCAGAGTGTGGCGACTCGGGGATTGTCACAGTAACTTCATTGCGGTGTTAATGTCAGCCTACTTGTGACAATAAAGATTATTATTATGAAAAAAGCCTTCCTCGATGTACTCCTGGTCAAAGTGCAGAATGAACTAATTCAGAACAATTAAATCCACGCTTCTGATGCAAGCATAAATCATGCTCAGTTTTTAATTTCAACAACTAAATATAATCATTGGGGCTGTCAACTCCCCCTGTGAGACAGTATCCCATTGTTAGAAATCTAATTATTTTTGTGCAAAAGATGGCTTTTCCTGTTCGATTTGTTTGTTGAAATCGATTTGCTGAGTGGCTGATTAAATGGAGTGTGAGAAAAGGATCTGCAAATTGGTTCTATTTATCTAAAGTTTATAGAAATTTTTAACGAGATGCAATGAGATGGAAATGTCTGTTTTAGCTTTTTTTGATTTTCCTTTTTTGGCAACCGTTAACTTGGAGCAATGTTAACCTGCAACTGTTATACTGTCCTGCCTCAATGTCGCTCGCGTCCGTCCAATTGAACCTCCCCTCTCTGCTTCTCTCACAAGTGCAGAAGAGCTTAGAACACCCCCCCCCCCCCCGCCCACCCGCCACCTCCCCCCAGAGAGGAAGGGTCACAGTTTCAGGACAAGATGGCAGCCATTTCATTGAACCTACAGTGCAGAAGGGAGGCCATCCGGCCTGTCTTCTGAAAGAGCACGCTGCCCAGGCCCACTCCCCCACCCCATCCGCATAACCCCATAGCCCCACCTAACCTGCACATCTTTGGATGCTAAAGGGAATTTTAGCATGGCCAAACCACCTAACCCACTTTTGCACTGTGGGAGGAAACCGGAGCACCCGGAGGAAACCCACGCAGACACGCAGCGAACAGGCAAACTCCACACCGACAGTCACTCGAGGCCAGAACTGAATCGGGGTCCCTGGCGCTGTGGGGCAGCAGCGATGTGCCACCGTGCCCTCCCTGAGCTTGAGAGAAATTTCGGACTGAGCTTGGGAGAACTTTCTTTGCTCGAAGCCTTCCGGACTGCTCAAGACCTCTAATGCAGAGGGTTGCTGATCTTCAGTCTGACACCACCACTTGGACATCCCCCTCCAGACCACTCACTATCCTGACTCGGAAATATATCAGCCGTTCCTTCACTGTCACTGGGTCAAATTCCTGGAACTCTCTCACTAACAGCACAGTGGGTGTACCTAGACCACATGGACAGCGGTTCAACATGGCGGCTCACCACATACATCTAAAGGGGCAATAAATGCTGGCGGAGACAGCAACGTCACCATCCCTTGAATGAATAAGTCAAAAAATACATGTTTAAGACAGAGATTCCATGATACCAAAGCAATCAAGAGATAGGGGAGGAAGGTGGAGTTTCGATCAAGTTTCAGATGAATTTATTGAGCGATGGAGTACACTCAGAGGGCCCACTTCCGTTGTTATTTCTTCTGCTCTTATTCTGTAACTTTATAAATCCAAAGCATTAGCTACACCCTTGAGTTTTCACAATAGCTTATTCCATCCATCATATCTTCCATGCCTCCAGGCACTTGCAAAATAAGCCTGTTGCCTTAAACTCTTCTCCCCTTATTCCAAAAACAAAGCAGCCCTTTTGCTGCTGTGATGAATGTCGGAAATGTTCACATATATTGTGTTGTGTGTCTGTTGCAGCCATAATATTAAAAGAACTGAGGTTAAGGCATCTAGATCATTTGTCTGCTAAAGCTGTGATTAAGGGGTTAACAGCTCAGCAGGCTGTGATGTCACTCATGGGCGGGGCCTGGTATGTTTTTTTTATTTTGTTTTCAGCCCTGCGTCGTGCCTGTTGTTTTTAGTTTTGTTTTCAGCCCTGCCCCGTGTCTGTTGTTTTTAGTTTCATTTTCAGCCCTGCTCTGTGTCTGTTGTGTTTAGTTTCATGTTCAGCCCTGCCCTGTGTCTGTTATTTTTAGTTTCATTTTCAGCCCTGCCCTGTGTCTGTTGTTTTTTAGTTGCATTTGAAAGGTTACACTCTGGGTTCTGAGGAAAGGAGTTGTGTTTCTCAGACTGACTTCTGTAAGCTTCTCTCCCAAGGACTTTGTGAATAAATGTGTGAGCCGCTGAATGTTAACTTTATTACTAAGTGGCATTTGACCTGTGTGCGTGGATTTTGCTTAATCGAAAGTTTCGAAGTAGAAGGGAAAGTAAGATCAAAGACCTTTCTTTATTTTATAAGAGCTGTTTAACTGTAAATTGAAAAGCTGATTTTTCCTTGAAAGTTAATGGGTTAATAATGAAGTTTGTTTGAATATAAAAGATCCCTGGTTGTCAGTGGAAACTCTCCGAGAGCGAAGTATCATTTCCTCAGTTTAAAAATTGAAAAAGTGTTGGGGTCTCTTCAAGTTTCCCAATATAAACTGGGGTGTGGTCCGTGTGCCGTAACACTACCCATAGATGCAGCAAAAGGGTGATTAATAGTTTGTTGAGACCTCGAAATGCCAAGCCTATTTCAGTTTTCTCACTCCGATCGCTGAGACAGGAGAATGACGCTTCCGACCATTGGAGAGATAACATTTCGGAGTATGACACTGAGGGGGTGCCACACTGCCGAAGACACAGATCCCTTGGGCGCAGGTTGAAGCTGAGATGACTGGGAGATGTTGAGGTAAATGTGAAGCCTCCCATGCCGTACACCTCAAAATGCTTCAGTTTTGAGAAACCCATTGAAAATTCCCCTCTGTCGTTGCTATTTTTAAGGTGCAATGGAGGGTCTTCGCCTGACCCGAGCCTTTCCGTGCTCAACCTGCTCAGTACACAGCTCCTACTTCTAGATCGTGGCCAATAAAAAAACCCACCCGAGGCCAATTTCAGGGGAAAAAAGTATCCTTCCTTACTCCATGAGGTGATCAAGGAACCATTGATCCAACATAATGAAATGACCTTTTGTAACCAAGAGGTCACTCCGGTAAGGCGAGATCATACGCACAATGTTCAGCACTTCCAGTAGCCCTGACAGGAATTCGATGATAGGCACACCTGGGGTTTGGTCAGCAGTATTAAAACAGTACAGCTGCACTATGGCAGACGGGGTTGGATTAAAATGTTGCCCCGCTAATTAAACCAATTCGTCAAAAGATTTAGTGCCTGGGGCCGCTGGATAAGTAAGGCTCCATATCATGCCAAGCATCTGCATGCCACAAGCAGTAACCAAAATGACTACCTGGCGGTCGTTCTCAGCGATATTATTTGCCCGGAAAAAGTAACGCCTCTGTGGTGATATGATCTGCATACTCGTCTGCCATTGGGCCAGAACGTCGGCTTACCATTGGCCCTGGTCGGTCATGTGCCTTTCGACCGATTGGCCGAGAGGCTGAGTTAACCACGCCTCTATTAACGAGGTATAAATGCTCAGACGCCTGACGATCGTCCCTTTCCATTGTAGACGATCGCAGAGCTGTGTTCTAGTCAATTAAAGCCAGACTTTGGTAAATCACTCGCCTTGCGTACAATTGATGGTACATCAGCCTCCTCTCTGCGTACTGATTCCAATCTTCCAGTGCAGGATCAAACACCTCCAATTGACCGAAATGAGGCAAGGTGGATGGTAAACTCCAACCTGTGTCCATGAAAGGTGGAGCGGTGATTCAGCAGCATCAAAAGTGAATCAGGATTTTATCCGTGTCGCCAATTTTGTAAGGGGTAACAAAGAGTCCAACGCCGAGTTGTCGAGAAAACAAAACTTATTTTATTTAACATTAACTATGATCCCTATATTACCTATAAACATTAACTGGGCTCTCTTCACCTGGCCAACTCTATTTATACACAGGTGTTAAGGACGGATCGTTAAGGGTCCTCAGCCGCCTTATCAGGGGTGAGCTCATATTCTGTCAGATCCACAGGGTAGTGAATTAGCCCTACCCTGTGAGACCCTTGCGGGTTATAATATGACCCCTCCCAATCCCAGAAGTTCCAGTTTACTTCCCATCTTTCACAGGATTGGCGATGGCCACCTTAATTGATTGATCGTCTCATTTTGCATCACCGTCTTCAAAGAGCACGGTGAAAGAGGAGAGACAGAGTGAGCAAGAGAGAGAGGCGGAGAGGTAGAGAGGTTTATGAAGGGTATTTGAGAGCTCTGGGCTTCGGGAAGTACTGTATTTAGCTTTCACATTTATGTAGAAATCTAGTGCTAGGAAACATATCGTTAACAGTAACTTGTTTTTAACTTTTAAATTTAGTTTACTAATTAATTGATGCAATGTCAATCAGAGGGATGCAGTGCTCTGACTGTGAGATGTGGCAGGTCCGAAGGCTTCCAGCATCCCGGATGGCTTCACCTGCAGAACGTGCACCCAACTGGAGCTCCTCACAGACCGTGTGGTTCGGTTGGAGCAGCAATTGAATGCATTTAGGGGCATGCAGGTGGCAGAAAGCGTCATAGTTAGCAGTTATATAAATGTGGTCACACCCAAGGTGCAGGCAGAGAGATGGGTGACCACTAGAAGGGGCAGGCAGTCAGTGCAGGAAAACAGCAGAAGCCAGAGCAGTGGCACCATGGCTGGCTCTGATGTTCAGCAGGGAGGGTCAAAGTGCAGAAGAGCAATAGCCATAGGGGACTCTATAGTCAGGGGCATAGATAGGCGCTTCTGTGGACGTGAAAGAGGCTCCAGGATGGTATGTTGCTTCCCTGGTGCCAGGGTCCAGGATGTCTCAGAACGGGGAGTAGGCATCTTGAAGGGGGAGGGCAAACAGGCAGAGGTCATTGTACATATTGGTACTGATGACAGAGGCAGGAAGGGGCATGAGGTCCTGCAGCAGGAGTTCAGGGAGCTAGGCAGAAAGTTAAAAGACAGGACCTCTGGGGTTGTAATCTCGGGATTACTCGCTGTGCCACGTGCCAGTGAGGATAGAAATAGGAAGATAGAGCAGCTAAACACATGGCGAAACAACTGGTGGAGGAGGGAGGGTTTCCGTTATCTGGACCACTGGGAGCTCTTCCGGGGCAGGTGTGACCTGTATAAGAAGGACGGGTTGCATCTAAACTAGAGGCATAAATATCCTGGCCGCGAGGTTTGCTAATGTCACACGGGAGGGTTTAAACTAGTATGGCAGGGGGGTGGGTACTGGAGCAATAGGTCAGAAGGTGAAAGCATTGAGGGAGAAATAGGGAATAGGGCCAGTATGGCTCTGAGGCAGAGCAGACAGGGAGATGTTGCTGAACACAGCGGGTCTGGTGGCCTGAAGTGCATATGTTTTAATGCAAGAAGTATTATGGGTAAGGCAGATGAACTTAGAGCTTGGATTAGTACTTGGAACTAGGATGTTGTTGCCATTACAGAGACCTGGTTGAGGGAAGGACAGGATTGGCAGCTAAACGTTCCAGGATATAGATGTTTCAGGCGGGATAGAGGAAGATGTAAAAGGGGTGGCGGAGTTGGGCTACTGGTTAGGGAGAATACCACAGCTGTACTGCGGGAGGACACCTCAGAGGGCAACGAGGCTATATGGGTAGAGATCAGGAATAAGACGGGTGCAGTCACAATGTTGGGGGGTCACTACAGGCCTCCCAACAGCCGGCAGGAGATAGAGGAGCAGATAGGTAGACAGATTTTGGAAAAGAATAAAAAGAACAGTGTTGTTGTGATGGGAGACTTCAACTTCCCCAATATTGACTGGGACTCACTTAGTGCTCGGGGCTTAGATGGGGCAGAGTTTGTGAGGAGCATCCAGGAGGGTTTTTTAAAACAATATGTAGACAGTCCAACTAGGGAAGGGGCTGTACTGGACCTGGTATTGGGGAATGAGCCCGGCTAGGTGGCAGAACTTTCAGTGAGGGAGCATTTCGGGAACAGTGACCACAATTCAGTAAGTTCTAAAGTGCTGGTGGATAAGGATAGGAGTGGTCCTAGGGTGAATGTGCTAAATTGGGGGAAGGCTAATTATAACAATATTAGGCGGGAACTGAAGAACCTAGATTGGGGGAGGATGTTTGAGGGTAAATCAACATCTGACATGTGGGAGGCTTTCAAGTGTCAGTTGAAATGAATTCAGGAACGGCATGTTCCTGTGAGGAAGAAGGATAAATACGGCAAATTTCGGGAATCTTGGATAACGAGAGATATTGCAGGCCTTGTCAAACAGAAAAAAGAGGCATTTGCCAGGGCTAGAAGGTTGGGAACAGACAAAGTCATTGTGGAATATAAGGAAAGTAGGAAGGAACTTAAACAAGGAGTCAGGAGGGCTAGAAGGGGTCACAAAAAGTCATTGGCAAATAGGGTTAAGGAAAATCCCAAGGCTTTTTACACGTACATAAAAAGCAAGAGGGTAGCCAGGGAAAGGGTTGGCCCACTGAAGGGCAGGGGAGGGAATCTATGTGTGGAGCCAGAGGAAATGGGCGAGGTACTAAATGAATACTTTGCATCAGTATTCACCAAAGAAAAGGAATTGGTGGATGTTGAGTCTGGAGAAGGGGGTGTAGATAGCCTGGGTCACCTTGAGATCCAAAAAGACGAGGTGTTGGGTGTCTTGAAAAATATTAAGGTAGATATGTCCCCAGGGCCTGATGGGATCTACCCCAGAATACTGAAGGAGGCTAGAGAGGAAATTGCTGAGGCCTTGATAGAAATATTTGGATCCTCACTGTCTTCAGGTGATGTCCCGGAGGACTGGAGAATAGCCAATGTTGTCCCTTTGTTTAAGAAGGGTAGCAAGGATAATCCAGGGAACTACAGGCCGGTGAGCCTTATGTCAGTGGGAGGGAAATTACTGGAGAGAATTCTTCGAGACAGGATCTACTCCCATCTGGAAGCAAATGGACGTATTAGTGAGAGGCAGCACGGTTTTGTGAAGGGGAGGTCGTGTCTCACGAACTTGATAGAGTTTTTCGAAGAGGTCACAAAGATGATTGATGCAGGTAGGGCAGTGGATGTTGTCTATATGGACTTCAGTAAGGCCTTTGACAAGGTCCCTCATGGTAGACTGGTACAAAAGGTGAAGTCGCATGGGATCAGGGGTGAGCTGGCAAGGTGGATGTAGAACTGGCTACGTCATAGAAGGCAGAGAGTAGCAATGGGAAGGTGCTTTTCTGATTGGAGGGCTGTGACTAGTGGTGTTCCACAGGGATCAGTGTTGGGACCTTTGCTCGTTCGTAGTATATATAAATGATTTGGAGGAAAATGTAACTGGTCTGATTAGTAAGTTTGTAGAGGACACAAAGGTTGGTGGAATTGTGGATAGCGATGAGGACTGTCAGAGGATACAGCAGGATTTAGATCATTTGGAGACTTGGGCGGAGAGATGGCAAATGGAGTTTAATCCGGAAAAATGTGAGGTAATGCATTTTGGAAGGTCTAATACAGGTAGGGAATATACAGTGAATGGTAGAACCCTCAAGAGTATTGAAAATCTGAGAGATCTAAGTGTGCAGGTCCACAGGTCACTGAAAGGGGCAACACAGGTGGAGAAGGTAGTCAAGAAGGCATACGGCATGCTTTCTTTCATTGGCCGGGGCATTGAGTATAAGAATCGGCAACTCATGTTGCAGCTGTATAGAACCTTAGGCCACACTTGGAGAATAGTGTTCATTTCTGGTCGCCACACTACCAGATGGATGTGGAGGCGTTAGAGAGGGTGCAGAAGAGATTTACCGGGATGTTGCCTGGTATGGAGGGCATTAGCTATGAGGAGAGGTTGAATAAACTCGGTTTGTTCTCACTGGAATGATGGAGGTTGAGGGGCGACCTGATAGAAGTCGACAAAATTATGAGGGGCATAGACAGAGTGGATTGTCAGAGGATTTTTCCCCAGGGTAGAGGGGTCAATTACGAGGGGGCATAGGTTTAAGGTGCGAGGGGCAAGGTTTAGAGTAGATGTACGAGGCAAATATCTTTCACAGAGGATAGTGGGTGCCTGGAACTCGCTGCCGGAGGAGGTGGTGGAAGCAGGGACGATAGTGACATTTAAGGGGCATCTTGACAAATACATGAATAGGATGGGAATAGAGGGATACGGACCCAGGAAGTGTAGAAGATTGTAGTTTAGTCGGGCAGCATGGTCGGCTCGGGCTTGGCGGGCTGAAGGGCCTGTTCCTGGGCTGTAGTTTTCTTTGTTCTTTGAAGTTGAAAGAGGAGGGTGAAGGTATCACGGGGGATTGGAACGCTGGAGGAGATCGGGAAGCGTGAAGAATGCAGGGAAATTTGGTTGTCCCAAGATACAATTACACGCCTGTCAGATCCCAACCTCAGGAAGTCCAATTTCCAGTGATAGGAATAGGCACCATCGCCTTCATATACAGTATTGCTCATTTGCTTTGCGTCTTGGGACAGGCGACCCTACATCAATGTCAACAGGGGATTAAGCAAACAAAGGAGTCTGTTTTTACTCTTGTAAATAATTCATCTATTTTGAGCACAGTTGATTAATTTAAACATTAAAGTTGTGTCAAGGAAGTCAAGAGTTGAAGAGTATTGAAAGGGAAGATCTTTATATTTCTGACAGGGCTTAAACCTCTCAGTCAATACGTTTTGCAAAGCAGATTACCGACAGACTCACTATATTTTTCCTTGCGGCTGTCAGCATAAATTATTTCTGGAGGTTGTTGATTTATTTCGGTGAATAAAATAGGAAATAGAATCCATGGAATCCCTACAGTGCAGAAGGAGGTAATTGGCCCATCGGGTCTGCACAGATCTTCTGAAAGAGCCCCCTAATCTAGGTCCACTCCCCCACCCTATCCCTGTAACCCTACCTAACCTACATATCCCTGGACACGAGGGTTCAATTTAGCATGGCCAATCCACCTAACCTGCGCATCTTTGGACTGTGGGAGGAAACCGGAGCACCCGGAGGAAACCCACGCAGACACGGGGGAGAAGGTGCAGACTCCGCACAGACACCCAAGGCTGGAATTGAGTCCGGATCCCTGGCGTTGTGAGGCAGCAGTGCTAACCACTGTGACACCATGTTGGCAATGTTGAAATGCAGCTGGCAATTTGCATAATAACAATAATAATAATCTTTATTGTCACAAGTAGGCGCACATTAACACCCGCATTGAAGTTACCGTGAAAAGCCCCGAGTCGCCACACTCCGGCGCCTGTCCGGGTACACAGAGGGAGAATTCAGAATGCCCAAATTACCTAACGGCACGCCTTTCGGGACCTTTGGGAGGAAACAGGAGCATCCGGAGGAAACCCACGCAGACACGGGGGAGAACGTGCAGACTCCGCACAGACAGTGATCCAAGCCGGGAATCGAACCTGGGACCTTGAAGCTCTGAAGCAACAGTGGTAACCACTGTGCTGCTGTGCCAGTATGGAAAATGACCAGGTAATCTGTTTCAGTGATGTTTTTGGTTGAGGGAAAGGAATTGATTAGAATGAGGCATGGGGGGGGGGGGGGCGGTGGGGGAAAAAACCTTCCGGCTCGCTCCCAGTCGGTGCTAAAATCTTTCTCCTGGGCACAGGGGAAAGCCTGCCTTTGCCCAGCAGTCACTCGTTATTCCACTGGACTATCAGCCAGCATTACACACTGAGGGCTTTAAAGGTGGTCTCTAAAGTCAACCCTTGACCTTCGAAGTCTAGAGTCAAGTATGCCACCCGCTGGGCCCCAGCCTTATGTTTCGGGGGGGGGGGGGGGGGGGGGGGGGGCGGGCGTAGCAAGTAGCGAGTTGGCCTAGTGTTCAATGCTTCTAAACACTGAGCACATTGCATGATAATTCTTCAAACAAAAAACTCCGATTTGAAAGTTGTTGCAGGCAGGTGAGAAGGCGGTGGGTGGTGGGGGGTGGGGGGTGGGGTGCCAACTGGGTTCCCCTCTAATCAGCCTCCGAGGTCAGTCGCGGAACAGGTTTAAGTTGCCTTTGCACCAGGACAGGCCTCTTCCGCGTCAGAATGCATTTGCCGATTCCTGCAGTGAACTAAAAGGAGCCAAGGTTCTCCCGAGTTAAATAGAAGAGCAAATTTATTAACCGCTAATCCTGAGACGTTAGTAATAAGGATGCAACTTCTCACCCCTGCACTCACAGGTACCAGAAATAATGGCACTTATAGCCCAATAAAAGAAAATGATAGAATATACCACAAAGCGTCCTTTGCTTTTCCTTCAGGTGCAGAATTTAAACGCTGCGTCTCATCTCAGTCCGCTGGACTCTTCGATGCAGTCAGATGTAGGAGGTGCAGCAATGACTATGAGGTCTCGGCTTGCTGGCGGGTTTCTAGTAGTTGTTGTGGTGATATGCATCACTGTAAATACACACGGGGTTAATGTTAATACACTACAACAAAGTAAGCACTAGAGGGAGCACCAGAGACATCATGACATGCAGGCATACAGCTAATGAACACATAGAATAGGACATGACCAATGGGCAGTCAAGACACCCAGAGATGACACTACCACAAGGGGGCATTTACGCAACCCATATCAAAGGCCAGGGCTCTGTCTCTTTCCACAGGCAATACTCAGAGAGTAGGACAGGGGCAGATCAGAAGCATCACACCCACCGCATGGCTGAGAGCAGACTGGTTAGTTAGACTGAGTTACTATGGCAAGGTTAGCAGGAGAGTCGCACTCAAGTAGGAGAATTGTTAACTGTTCAATAAATCAGTTAAACCCATCTCCAAGTCTGAACCTTCCTTTGTCAGAGCAGGCGACAAGGAAGTAGCTTATGCTACGTGAAGAAGCATAACACAACAGTTGGCATCTCGAACCGGGTGGCACGCACCTTTTCCAAACGAGAGAGAGGGAAGGAGCACGATCTATCTGCCTGTTCCTTTCCTCTGCTTAAAGGTGTTCTTGACACTCCCTGTGTCACTTGCGATCATCCTCCAGTGGCTGGGAAGACTTGCCTTGAAATACTTCACCCATTGTGTATTTCCAAGAGGTTTTGGGTGTGCCTGCCTGTGGCAGCCGTTGTTTCAATAATCACGCACCTTGTTATCTTAACGTCCCTTCCTTAGGCAGTTACAAGTTTCAATGGGTCTTTGAATTACAGGAAATGTCTCTCTCTTCACACACCCCTGAGGGCGCCTCGCTTCTTTTCTCACCTTCACTATGGAAGGTGGCCTTGCATTTTTTAGGTCAATTGTAATCTCTCATTTTGAATTGCAAAACTTCCAGTCAGTTGAAAGTCGTAATTTCACAAATAGAGGGATTGACAAAGTGTTAGACAGCAGAACGACAAAAGAAAGTGTGACCACTTGACATAAAGGAGATATTCAGGTCATAGGTGAAAAACACAGCTTGGCCAAACAGGTAGGTTTTAGGATTGTCTTCATGGAAGAGGGAGAGGCGGAGAGGGGTTGGGAGGGAATTCTGAAGTTTGAGGCCTGGGCAATTGAAGGTGCAGCTACCAATAGCCGACTAAAATTGGGATGCACAAGAGGTCAGTTTCAGAGAAGCAGATTATGTGGCTGTTCAAGTGTTCATTATAAAGGGAGTTTATACCTGATCAAGCCTGACGATTGTTTCTGGAATGCGGAATGATGGAGAAAACATTTTGAACTGCTCGTTGCGGATCACTGAGAGCTGGCTGCTGGGAAAAGCTTGGTTCTCCGGTCCACAAGGCACATTTCCAACCTTCCTTCCGCTCAATAGCTCGAATCAATAATCTAATCATTAGGCCATCAGTAACAACTTCATTCAATTGAAAAGCTCCCTGATGTGGATTACTGCCACCCATGCAGTTTACATTTCATCGGTTTCTGCAGCGTGCAGGCACCCTCAAACAACCACAGACCTAAAACTTGGAATATTGTGTCCAGTTCTGGTCGCCTCATTATAGGAAGGATGTGGATGCTTTGGAGAGGGTACAAAGGAGATTTACCAGGATGCTGCCCGGAATGGAGGGCATGTCTTATGAAGAAAGATTTAGGGAGCGAGGGCTTTTCTCATTGGAGAGAAGAAGGAAGAGAGGTGACTTGATAGAGGTGTACAAGGTGATGAGAGGCATGGATAGAGTGGATAGCCAGAGACTTTTCCCCAGGGCGGAAATGGCTGTCACGAGGGGACATAGTTTTAAGGTGATTGGAGAAAGGTATAGGGGAGATGTCAGAGGTTGGTTCTTTACACAGAGTGTGGTGGGTGTGTGGAATGCACTGCCAGCAGAGATGGTGGAGTCAGAGTCATTAGGGACATTTAAGCGACTCTTGGACAGGCACATGGACAGCAGTAAATTGAAGGGGCGTAGGTTAGTTTGACCATAGATTGGGATAAATGGTCGGCACAACATTGTGGGCCGAAGGGCCTGTACTGTACTGTACTGTTCAATGTTCTATGTTCTAAGTATCCCTGGAGCATCTGATAATACAGGAACAGGAGGAGCCCCTTCGAGCCTGTTCTGTAATTCAATGAGATTATGGCTGATCATTGCCTAGCTCCTGATAGCCACCTTTGTTGTGTGGGCCTGAATGTGAAGCGAAGAAAAATTAATCAACCTCTAGGTTGATATTAACAATTGATGGAACATTAATTACCATTGGAGGAAGAGAGTGCCATATTTTTACCAAAATGTCTTTTTCCTAACGTTCAAATGGGGTATAAAATGTGGTAAACTCTTGGCACTTCTCTGCGAGATATGTTGACCAGTAACCATACTTGGCATCAAGATCGTAGAAGAATTTTGCACCCGCAAATTTCAGATTTAACACTTCTCATGTGGCTATTTTGAAATGCCAATATTTCAAAGCTGCGTTTAAGTGTTCTGGCATGCTCTCAGAGATTTATCGTCTTTTATGGCACACATGAATGGGCTGCGCCAATCTACGTGCTCTTGTACTCTTCTAAGCGTTCCGTATTTCTCCACTTTATCTACCTTTACCTTCAAGTTGTCTTGTTTGTGGATGCTGCACTTGCTTGGTGGACCAATTGATGGACTTGCATTCTCCTACAATTGCAACATTGCAGCTCCCTTGAAACTACTAATTTTATCAAAACATTTGGATATTTTGGTATCGGGTTGTGAACTGAGGCGATGGAGCACTTTCTGAGGATAATCAGCCCTGTGACGTCTTGGCCAATAGTGAAGAGTTGCCAACGGTCCTCGGGAAGGTGATTTGAATCATGGCTTTGGATGGTGTGATTGCATCTATATTTCCCATGAGATTGACGGTGTGAACAATGTGTTCACCGATCTCGTTGTGCACATCATCGACATTTTCCGCTTTGCCAATCACCTCATGTATTTGTTTCTGATGGGATATCGGATGGTAATTCTTATTGATGGAAGGTAACCGTTGTGTACGGTCCATTTGAACCAGTGCACGCCTCTTCGTAGCTGCCTCCGTCTTTGCTTCAGTGAACTACTGCTGTCAGTGACCCTATCTGCCACATGCCTTGCAGAATGCAATGAAGCTATACATTTCCTTGATGCATGCAGATGATCACACCTATCCCATGTTTTGCTTGCTTTAGATGTTCCAGTGAGTGCATCAACAATTGAAGTTGTACATAGGATCGGTAATCGTCACCGACTTGTTGAGATCATTTCCCACTTACATCATCCTGTTATGTATTTGCCCTATTATGTATTTTCTTTTTATTTTATTTTATTTCCATGTATTAAATGATCTGTTTGAGCTGCTCGCAGAAAAATACTTTTCGCTGTACCTCGGTACAGGTGACAATCCAATCCAATCCATCCTTGAGTAGCTCTTCGATGCTATACATTTTAGGTTTGTCTCATGGATCTTTCCGGAAAGCCTCCGGGCGAGTGGGTGTGGTCACCAACTCAACAATTCTGTCTGCGAGCTCTATGAGTTTAAAGAAGCACAGTGCGCACCCTTTCCTCTATAGATTCTGTCGGCTGTTGTCAAAATGACCTGAACTTTTGTCGAGGAATGTGAAACTTTAACCTAGCGCATTTTAGGTTAGTTTACCCAATGGCATGTCCAGATATTGTTTAAACCATGGGATCAGAGCCCACTCTGGCATTGTCCATCTTCCTCAAAATCCCCTCCGTACATCTCCATCACGGGGCCTAATCCTTGCCACATGTTCCCGCATTCCCGACTGTAGGTCGGTGTAATAGTTCTTGAAACCAACCCACCAACCAACAGCAACTCAACCATTGAACTGGAATCAGGTGAGAAATGGTTGAATCTTGTTTTTGTTCGAACATTCAAGGGCAGCTTTGTTTCGGACAGAGTTGCCTCCTTTCCAATAGCACTGTCTGATTTCGCCAATCGACCAGTTTGTTTTAACGGCACTATTCCCAGATTCTCAAGGAATGCTGGTAAAAATTGTTCAAACTATTCAAGTTTAGTCGCGTTAGTCGAACTTGTATGCTCCCAGTCTCTATCTTTGATCTGTTAACTAATCTGTTCTGTCCATAGATGCTGACTGATTTACTGAGCATTTTGACTGTTTCTTCACAGAATCATAGACTCCCTGCAGTGCAGAAGGAGGCTATTCGGCCCATCAAGTCTGCACCGATTCTCCGAAAGAGCACTCTATCTTGGTCCACTCCCCCGCCCAACCCACCCCATCCCTGGAACCTTTGGACACGATGGGGCAATTTAGCATGGCTAAGCCACCTAACCTGCACATCTTTGGACTGTGGGAAGAAATCGAAACAAGAACAAAGAACAAAACAAAGAAAAGTACAGCACAGGAATAGGCCCTTCGGCCCTCCAAGCCAGCGCCGACCATGCTGCCCGTCTAAACTAAAATTGTTGACACTTCCAGGGTTCGTATCCCTCTATTCCCATCCTATTCATGTATTTGTCCAGATGCCCCTTAAACGTCACTAACGTCCCTGCTTCCACCACCTCCTCCGGCAGCGAGTTCCAGGCACCCACTACCCTCTGTGTAAAAAACTTGCCTCGCACATCTCCTCTAAATCCTGCCCCTCGCACCTTAAACCTATGGCCCCTAGTAATTGACCCCTCTACCCTGGGAAAAAGTCTCTGACCATCCACTCTGTCTGTGCCCCTCATCATTTTGTAGACCTCTATCAAATCACCCCTCAACCTTCTTTGTTCCAGTGAGAACAAACAAAGTTTATTCAACCGCTCCTCATAGCTAGTGCCCTCCATACCAGGCAACATCCTGGTAAATCTCTTCTGCACCCTCTCTAAAGCCTCCACATCCTTCTGGTAGTGTGGCGACCAGAATTGAACACTATACTCCAAGTGTGGCCTAACTAAGGTTCTATACAGCTGCAACATGACTTGCCAATTCTAATACTCAATGCCCTGGCCAATGAAGGCAAGCATGCCGTATGCCTTCTTGACTACCTTCTCCACTTGTGTTGCCCCTTTCAGTGACCTGTGGACCTCTGACTGTCAATACTCTTGAGGGTTCTACCATTTACTGTATATTCCCTCCCTGTATTAGACCTTCCAAAATGTATTACCTCACATTTGTCCGGATTAAACTCCATCTGCCATCTCTCTGCCCTAGTCTCCAAACGATCTATATCCTGCTGTATCCTCTGACAGTGCTCATCGCTATCCACAATTCCACCAACCTTTGTGTTGTCCGCAAACTTACTAATCAGATCAGTTACATTTTCCTCCAAATCATTTATATATACTGCGAACAGCAAAGGTCCCAACACTGATCCCTGCGGAACACCACTAGTCACAGCCCTCCAATTCGAAAAGCCCCTTCCATTGCTACTCTCTGCCTTCTATGACGTAGCCAGTTCTGTATCCACCTTGCCAGCTCACCCCTGATCCCGTGTGACTTCACCTTTTGTACCAGTCTGCCATGAGGGGCCTTGTCAAAGGCCTTACTGAAGTCCATATAGACAACATCTACTGTCCTACTTGCATCAATCATCTTTGTGACCTCCTCGAAAAGCTCTATCCAGTTAGTGAGACGCGACCTCCCCTTCACAAAACCGTGCAGCCTCTCGCTAATACGTCCACTTGCTTCCAAATGGGAGTAGATCCTGTCTCGAAGAATTCTGTCCAGTAATTTCCCGACCACTGACGTAAGGCTCACCGGCCTGTAGTTCCCTGGATTATCCTTGCTATCCTTCTTAAACAAAGCACTCGGAGGAAACCCACGTAGACGCGCAGAGAAGGTGCAAGCTCCACACAGACGGTGACCCGAGGCCGGAATCGAACCCGGGCCCCTGGCGCGGTGAGGCTGCAGTGCCAACCGCTGTGCCACTGTGGCACTCACTTTGTTCCTGGAATGCAGTAGCTTTACTTTTCACCAATACTTGTTAAGTAAGGGTAAGGGACGTGCATCAAAGAGGGAGAAGCAGAGTTGTGATACGGGTCAGGCGTAATTTAATTGAATCGTCGGGCTGCCCCAAGGGGCGGAAGGACCTGCCACTAAAGCCGCTGTGATATCTCTCACTCCTCAATCAGGCAGATTAACACTGGTTCAATTTTGCTGGCAACCTGTTCCAAACTCAAACTCAGTAATATCTAAAATCCAATTGAATGATAATTCCTCCAACTGGGAAACAGGGGACAGAAAAAATCAAATCAAATTGAGCAGGCCCGATCAAACCACTTCAAGCCAATTTGTTTTCTTAACATTCATCAGACAAACAGCGAAACAAAGTAAGTCGATTCTGGGTAGACAGAAACAGGGGGAGGCCATTCAGCCACTTAAGGAGGCATTAGGGTGGTGAGGTTGGGGTCTGTTCATGGAGCAAATGAGATGGGGAGGTTTAGGAATGGTTCTTCTAGGCTTAGGGCCTAGGCCCCGAAAGAGGTGGCCGCCATTGGGGGAGTGATTACCATCAGGTTGCTCAGCAGGCCAGAATTGGAAAAGTCCTTGGAGGGTCGTGGGGTTGGAGGGCTTTCCAGTGATCATAGAATGGTGCAGAATCCTTACAGTGCAGACAGAGGCCATTCGGCCCATCGAGTCTGCACTGTCTCTCTGAAAGAGCATTCTACTTAGGCCCACTCCCCTGCCTTAACCCCGTCACCTTGCATTTTCTCTCTTTACTTTTGAATACCTCAATCGAACCTACCTCCACCACCCTCACAGGAAGTTTTCTCCTGACTCCAGCCAGCCTCTTGAGACATAATCCTTCACCTCACATCACTATTACTCCTTTTGCCAATTATTTTTAATCTGTGTCTGTGACATTATGTCTGGCGCATTAAGCGTTAATTTACTTTATTCTACCACCAGATAGTCGCCATGATGTGGAGATGCCGGCGTTGGACTGCGGCAGGCACTGTAAGAAGTCATCCAACACCAGGTTAAAGTCCAACAGGTTTGTTTCGAATCACTAGCTTTCGGAGCGCAGCTCCTTCCTCAGGTGAATGATCCTCAGATTCACCTGAGGAAGGAGCAGTGCTCCGAAAGCTAGTGATTCGAAACAAACCTGTTGGACTTTAACCTGGTGCTGTGAGAATTCTTACTGTGACCACCAGATGGGGCTGGGGAGCAGACCTATAAAAGGGAATGCCTCACAGACTTCTGTGTAGTGGGAGGGAGAGCAGATAGCGAACAGAGAGTCTGGAGATAGAGAGATAGTGTGTTAAAGACAGTAGTTAGCTGTAGTGTGGATGGTAATTGTAATATGTAGTGTTGCTCGCTTTAGGAATAATGTTCGAACTGTATTGAGAGTAGAGTAATGAAATTAGCTTTGTTAATTCAACATAGCTTTGTGGCTCTTCGTGCACACTGCAACCGTTATCCATCCTGAGTTTTACGGACGCAAAGAACACCACTCTGTCCCTCTAGTTCTTGAGGTTCTCTTGAGTGGGGACAGTGTCTCGCTATTTATCCTGTCCACACCCCTCTGGATCTTGAATACCTCCATCAAGTCTCCTCTCAGCCTCCTTTTACTCCAAGGAAAACAATCCCAACCTCTCTACTCTATCCTCATAGCTGCAGTTCTTTATCCCACGGACCATTCTTGTGAATATTCAATACCTTCATATCCTTCCTCGAGTATGGTCCCAGAACCGGATGCATTCTCCAGATGAGGCCTAAACCCATGTCTGACACACTGTCCAAAATGGCCGCCTTATTGTTGTCTCTATTAATTAAACCTAAGGCAGAATGTTACGTTCCCCGAAGGCGGGTTCTGAGGCGTGGGGGAGCGTAACATTGAATGACAGGGACTCCCCCCCCCCCCCGCGGGAACCCCCACCCCCACAAACCCAGACGCAATTCAATTTTTAATTTCAAGCTTGTTCTTGAGTGGAGCTGGAGCTGCAGTCATCCAAGGATGTCGTCATCACTCGAAGCAGATTATCCCTCTGGGATCTTGCTGTGTGAAAATTAGCAGCCGGTTTTTCCTACGTCACAACAGTGACCACGCTTTTTTTTAAAAAAAACTATTCCATTGGTTGTTGAACGCCTTGGGGCTACCACGGCTCAGGGAGGACACCATATCAATGTAAACCTTTCTCTTTCTGTTTTGAGTGTGTTTTTCCGAGCGATCGAAACCAATCCAGGGGATTCCGCAGAACAAGGCCGGATTTTCCGTTCCACCTCCCCCACCCGCTGCAGTGGAAAGATGAAAATAGGAGCAGGAGGAGGCCATTCGGTCCATCGAGCCTGCTCCGCCAATCATTATGATCACGGCTGATCATCCAACTCATTGGCCTGATCCCGTCTTACCCCCGATCCATTGATCCCCTTCGCCACAAGCGCCCCATCGAACTTCTTCTTGAAAACACTCAACGTTTTGGCCTCAACTGCTTCCTGTGGCAGCGAATTCCACAGGCTCACCACTCTCTGCGTGAAGAAATTTCTCCTCATCTCTGTGCGGGTGGCACAGTGGTTAGCACTGCTGCCTCACAGCTCCAGACACCCGGCTGCGATTCCAGCCTCGGGCGACTGTCCGTGTGGAGTTTGCACTTCCTCCCCGTGTCTGCGTGGGTTTCCTCCCACAGTCCAAAAATGTGCAGGTTGGGTGGATTGGCCGTGATATATTGCCCCTTAGTGCCCAAAAGGTTAGATGGGGTTACTGGGTTACGGAGGTAGGGTGGAGGCGTGAGCTTAAGTAGGGTGCTTTTTCCAACGGCCGGTGCAGACCCGATGGGCCGAATGGTCTCCTTCTGCACTGTAAATTCTATGGCTCTGTGATCTCTGTCCTAAATGGTCTGTCCCCTGTCCTCAGACTGTGATGCCTGGTTCTGGGTTCCCCCGCCATCGGGAACATCCTTCCTGCATCTACGTGGGTGACACGGTAGCACAGCGGTTAGCACAGTCGCTTCACAGCTCCAGGGTCCCAGGTTCGATTCCCGGCTTGAGTCACTGTCTGTGCGGAGTCTGCAAATCCTCCCCATGTGTGCGTGGGTTTCCTCCGGGTGCTCCAGTTTCCTCCCACAGTCCAAAGATGTGCAGGCTAGGTGAATTGGCCGATGATAAATTGCCCTTAGTGTTCAAAAAGATTCGGTGGGGTTACGGGGATAGCGTAGAGGTGTGAGCTTAGTGCTCTTTCCAAGGGTTGGTGCAGGCTTGATGGGCCGAATGGCCTTCTTCTGCACTGTAAATTCTATGATTGTATGATCTACCCTGTTTCGTCCTGTTTGAAAAATATAGGTTTCCGTGCGACCCCCCCCCCTTATTCTTCTGAACTCCAGCGAATACGATCCAGGCCGACTCAATCTCCCGCCGACGTCAATGGCCATGTACGTTGCTCACCGACCAGACCATCGGGGAACCCGTCGGCCAATGGCGACCCGCCTCTACCACCCGAAAACCCGCCATGGGGAGGAGCTGTTGAACATCCCGGTCCCAAGGGTTTTCTATAAAGGCAGTGAACACCCATTCCAATTGGGCCACTGCGAATTGAGTCTGCAGTTAGCCAGGTAGTGATGTGCCACGTCCTGGATTGAGTTCCAGCTCTCCTTGTGTGACTCTCTCAGTAACTATCTGTTTATCGAAAGCTGCCCCCTCTCGAGTCGGTTCGAAACAACTTTGTGACTTAAATAATACATTACAGCAGTCACCAGAGGTAACATGTTTATTAATAATGACAAGTAATTGATTTCATGAATAGTAATAGAGCCCTATAGCATTAATATTTTATCACATGAATGAGAATCGAGGTTAGGACTATCATTAGGCAAACAGCTTTATTGTGGTTGAGCACTGCAAACATCAGAGGTCGCTATTTACCTGGGAATAAATTGGTTACCAGCCAATCTAAATTCAGACTAATCCATTAGTTCTCCTGCTGTGAGTTGGCACAGACGGCTGGACACAAAATGTGCTGTCGTAAGCCAAAGGAGTCTTTGTCCGTCTGTCTTCAGCTCACCAGAGACAAGACTCTGCTCCCAAGTCTGTCAGGGCCTCTCCAGCTCTGCTGAATGGGATTCAAGGAAAGATTTTCTATCTGCTCGGCAACATGCACGACAACCGTGCTCCATTGTATCCGGGAATTCTAATAATCATCGCTCCAGGACTAACCCCATCCTTCTGACCTTTGCCCCCTCACCTCAGTCACCTGACCTTTCCCCGGCAACCACAGTCCCCCCTCTCCTCTGCGCCCTTAAGTGTGATTGATCTCACTTCCATCCTCCTTTCCTACCTCCCTTTAACTAGTAAAGCCGCAATCATCGCCTCTCCCGAAATATCGGTGTTTTGATTCTTAAGTTACAAATACCCCTCCATCCTCGCTGCGCTGAAGTTAAGACTTGCCGGTTCTTCTTCTACTCTGGCCCACTCGCAGTGAGGAGCCCAAATCCGGGGACAGCAGGCATTTTAATCATTCCTCCTCTCTGTAATCATTGGGTTTTCCGACGTCACACTCAACATCATTGAACCATCGCTTCCTGATTTCTCTTAAGCTTCTCTCTGGGGCTGGTTTAGCTCACAAGGCTAAATCGCTGGCTTTTAAAGCAGACCAAGCAGGCCAGCAGCACGGTTCGATTCCCATACCAGCCTCCCCGGACAGGCGCCGGAATGTGGCGACTAGGGGCTTTTCACAGTAACTTCATTGAAGCCTACTCGTGACAATAAGCGATTTTCATTTCATTTTCATTTTCTTCAATTTTGCTGATATCCTGTACTATGGATCATGACCCCGCGGTGCTGTTTTGTGGTGTAATGAAGCCACTGCGGCAGTCCCTGACCCACCCCCCAGCTGAGAGCCTGTCAGGCCCTATTTTCAGGAAAGTCCACCTAGTTAAGCGGCAATTGGGCACTTAACTGGGCAAGCACGGGAATTCGCTGGGGTCAAGGACCCCTACGAGAACTGTTGACCCATCAGATCGGGGGCACATCCTAATTTTTGGCAGCGCCCTGGGGGAGGTTGTGACTGCTGCCGGTTCTGTCCCCACCTCCGCCTGATCACCATGGACACAAGCTCATGTGAGTGAAGGTGAAAGCTGGATTGGCGACGGAGGTGGGGGGGGGGGGGGGGAGTAGGGGGCAGTGGCGAACAGCAAGGGCATGGGCTCACCTCTTCTCAATACCAAGACCCACCATCAGGCACTGAGTGCCTTTTGAACGAGGGACCCAGCCCCTGGAAAACTCCCAGCGAATGCGGCATGGATTCCTTTGTGAATTGCCGTATGACGAGTCCCCATCCCTCAGGGGCATCTCAATCTTTGGAGTCCTCTATCCCAGAGAGTTGCGGTACTCCAGGGTTGAGTGCATTTAAGACTGGGATGGATGGAACTTTGGAGGACTCCAGAATATGGGAATAGACCAGGAAGGTGAAGTCGAGGTAGATATTCTGCTGTGATGTTACTGAAGGGGCTGTGAGACCCTCTCAACCATCCATGTTCTCACCTCAAACATGGCTGACGCATTTCAACACATTTAAACCCAATAATGTGGCAATCATCTGAAAATTTAATGCATAACCAAAGTGTGTGATTGAGTTTGGTTTGTTAGAGTACTGTTTGAACTTCACTGTCATGTCCTTAAGTATATCATTTAAAAATGTATTCTATATATGATTTTATTCGTTCAAGGGACGTGGGTGATGTAACCATCAATTCACTAGACACGTGCTTTAAGATATGAACAGTGGTTTTAATCTACTTACTACAGAGCCAGCCTGTTACCCGTTGAACTCTCGATGAACTGCAGGCTGGCTCTGGACAAGGGTATTTATACAGCGGTCCAGGGGGGAGGAGTCGTGGGCAGAGCCAAGGGTGGAGCCCTGTACAAACTCCTGAGCATTCCCAGAGCTACTCCCCCTAGTGGTCGGATAACGCTACTGTGCTTATAATGGTAAATACAGTGTGAATTACTAAGTTACATTCACCACAGTGGGCTTCGCAGGCCGTGCCAGCATTAATTGCCCATCCCTCATTGCCCTTGAGGGGGTGTTGAGAGTCAACCACATTGCTGTGGGTCTGGAGTCACTCGTAGGCCAGACCGGGTAAGGACGGCAGATTTCCTTCCCTAAAGGACATGAGTGAACCAGATGGGTTTTTACGACAATCGACAGTGGTTTCATGGTCATCGTTAGACTTTTCATTCCAGACGTTTATTGAATTCAAATTACACCATCTGCCGTGGTGGGATTTGAACCCAGATTCCCAGATAATTACCTTGGGATTACTAGTGCAGTGACAGTACCACTATGCACACCGCCTCCCCGCAGCTCAGCCACAAAGCTTGGTGGGTGAGTTATGTTGAATGTAAAGGACAGTTCTGAACAAGTCTTGACATGTCAAGAAGCGATGAAAAGGATTTATTCCAGCGATGAACAGATCCGTTGTTTGAAGATTGCAAGAATGTGGATAACCCCAGGGAGGTCCTTTACCCAGTAGCGACTGTAAACATACCTGGCCGAATAGCTGTGATGTGGGAACGAGCGAATATTGATCTCATTAAGTGGTCACTGTTGAGGAATAAGAGAGCTGGGGTCTGAAATGAAAGCGAAATAATGCGGATGCTGGGGATCATAGGATCCCGACAAGTGCAGAAGGAGGTCATTCGGCCCATCGAGTCTGCACCGACTCTCCGAAAATAGCACCCAGCCGAGGCCCACCCACTCGCCCCTACCCCCGCAATCCCACATAACATGAAATGAAAATCGCTTATTGTCACGAGTAGGCTTCAATGAAGTTACCGTGAAAAGCCCCTAGTCGCCACATTCCGGCGTCTGTCCGGGGAGGCAGGTACGGGAATCGAACCGTGCTGCTGGCCTGCCTTGGTCTGCTTTAAAAGCCAGCGATTTAGCCGAATGAGCTAAACCAGCCCCATTTGGACTCTAAGGGAAATTTGGCACGGCCAATCCACCTAACCCGCGCATCTTTGGACTGTGGGAGGAAACCGGAGCACCCGGAGGAAACCCACGCAGACACGGGGAGAACGCGCAGGCTCTGCACAGACAGTGACCCAGCGGGGGAATCGAACCTGGGACCCTGGAGCTGTGACGCAGGAGTGCTGACCACCTTGCCCCAGATCTGAAATAAAAGCAGGAAAATGCTGGAAGAACTCAGCCAGTTTGGCAGCATTTATGGATAGAGAAACAGAGTTAGCGTTTCGAGTCCATTTGACTCTTACTCCAAGCTGGCCTGAATGACTGTGACCTAAACGAGGCCCAACAGAAAGGCTTTGCGGTAATGGCTGATCAGTCCGAAGGACAAAAACGGGATTGAACATAATATGGCTCGAGTTGGAATAGTGTGTGAAATAAGGATTGGTGAGGTAATAAGCGCAAGAAGGAGCGAAGACAGAATATAAACTTTAATCGAAAGACAAGGGGCCCAGTCGATGGCAGGTTGAGACCAATGTTCCATCGTGAACAGTACTTCTGACCACTGCCCTTTGCGCAGTGTCATTAATCTGGTGTGGAGTGCGTAACAAACCCTGTGAGGCATGCGGAAGCCCCTCGAACCAGCCCGGATTTGTAAGCAGTCTGAGTTCAAGCCCTTTTTTGGGTGAGCTTGGCCCACGGATGTCACTGACCCGAGCCTCCCAATCAAACAAAAGCAAATGGCAGATCGTGCAAAGGTTTCTGTGGGAGTCGCATCCCGAAACACGGACTGGGCTTTCTAAAGAATTAATTTACGGGATGTGGGCGTCGTTGGTTAGGTCCAGCATTGATTGCCCATCCCTGATTGCCCTTCAGACGGTGGTGGTGAGTTGTCTTTTTGAACCGCTGCAGTCCGTGTGATGTAGGTACATCCACTGTGCTGTTGGGGAGGGAGCTCCAGGATGTTGCCCCAGCGACAGTGAAGGAACGGCCGATATATTTGCAAGTCAGGGCGATGAGTGACTTGGAGAGGAACCTCCAGCTGGTGGGGTTCCCAGGTATCTGCTGCTCTTGTCCTTCTAGATGGTAGCGATTGTGGGTTTGGAAGGTGCTGCCGAAGGAGCCTTGGTGAGTTGCTGCACAGCATCTTGTAGATGGTACACACGGCTGCCACTGTGCGTCGGTGGTGGAGGGAGTGAATGTGGAAGGGGTGCCAATCAAGCGGGGCTGCTTTGTCCTGGATGGTGTCGAGCTTCTTGAGTGTTGTTGGAGCTGCACTCCTCCAGGCAAGTGGGGAATATTCCATCACACTCCTGACTTGTGCCTCGTAGGACAAAGAACATTACAGCGCAGTATAGGCCCTTCGGCCCTCAATGTTGCGCCGACCTGTGAAACCCCTCTAAAGCCCATCTACACTATTCCCTTATCGTCCATATGCCTATCCAATGACCATTTAAATGCGTTTAGTGCTGGCGAGTCCACTACTGTTGCAGGCAGGGCATTCCACGCCCTTACTACTCTCTGAGTAAAGGACCTACCTCTGATATCTGTCCTATATCTATCTCCCCTCAATTTAAAGCTATGTGCCCTGGTGCTGGACATCACCATCCGAGGAAAAAGGCTCTCACTGTCCACCCTATCTAATCCTCTGATCATCTTGTATGCAAGTCCGTAGGTGGTGGACAGGCTTTGGGGGTGAGGGGAGGGGGGGGGGGGTCAGGAAGCGAGTTACTCGCTGCAGAATCCCTATCATTTGACCTGCTCTGCCAGCCACTGTATTCAAGGGCATCAGGAAGCTGGCGCACTCCATCCTTCAGGTCACGCCGACAACCAACAGCGACAGGACCCGCGATGCAGATTTGGCTCCGGACGTCAGCGAAGCTCCGTCGGAGAAATCAGAGGCAATCATCCACCCAATGAAATAATTACCTGTTTTCCCCACCTCCCGCTGGTAGCTGTGATTTCCATTTTGTACATCTTGTGGTTTGCCTTGCGTGACTAACTGTCGGATTGAATGAGAAAAACAAAACACAAGTTCGCTCCCGCTCGCTCCGAAGTGTTTTTAGAAAGCACGGCTGTCATATCTCTCCAGAATTCCGGATTGCCTCTTTGATCTGGAAAAAGGAGCAGGGGCTGGTGCCACCAGGAACGTCTTTACTTTTTAATAACCAGCTTGCGAGGATTTAATTAGCATTCTGCTATCTCGTTAAATCCCATTTATTTCTGCAGCCTGCGCAGGCTGTGCCTTTATGAAGTCTTTGTCTGAAGGGGCAATATCTACCATCATGTTGGAGGTCAACGCAAGCACGTCGCTCGGCAGGGGGAAAACCGTGAGGATTGCCTGCAGTAAATCAACACGGACACAACTTTCCGGGCCTCCCTCAGGCCTGGGCTTCCAGTAGACGCCCCCCTGGCAGCGCACCCCCACCCCATGGGTTTCCCGGGGGGCATCGGCTGGCATCAATGGAAAGTGCCATTGTCAAGCAGCGGGTGTAGAGGATCCCGCGGGCAGCGAGCGGCACACCGCCAAGTAATACGTGTCTGGGCATCCAGAGAATTCACCCCCATACCTATGATGTTCTCTGTTGGGTCTTGCAGGATGCTCAGAGAATGCAGTGTTAACAAAGAACATCAAGCTGAGTTATTGAACAAAGCTGATTTATGTTACGCAACTAAGTTAAAGATTCTAACCAGTCAACAAGGAATAAGTTATTGAAACAAACAATACGATATCTCAGACAGCAGAACTCTATGCTTTACACCCGATCTCTCTGGTTTAGCACACTGGGCTAAATCGCTGGCTTTTAAAGCAGACCAAGGCAGGCCAGCAGCACGGCTCAATTCCCGTTCCAGCCTCCCCGAACAGGCGCCGGAATGTGGCGACTAGGGGCTTTTCACAGTAACTTCATTGAAGCCTACTCGTGACAATAAGCGATTTTCATTCGTTTAATTTCTAATGCCTTACAACCTTCTCTCCGAATCCCAGAGGTCAGGTGATATTTATACCACTGCTCTTTATCTCCATCTGGTGGTGAGAAGTATTATTATCTTATTGTTAACCCTTTGTATTCCTTACAATGAATATATTGGGCGGGATTTCTCAGCCGGAGAATCCCCGTGACCGCGTGAATCGCGCCACGCCGCCCCGACGTTGGTACGCGATTCTCCGCAGAGCGCCGGTGTGGTTGGGGCGGCGCCGATCGGGGGCTCCTCTACGTGCCCCCTCCCCCCGGCACTTCTCGGCCCGGGATGGGCCGAGCGGGGCCGTTGTGAAAGCGGCGAGTCCCGCCGGCGCCGTCCACACCTGCTCTCGGCCAGCGGGAAATCAGTGTGGAAGGGTTGGGGGGGGGCAGCCTTTGGGGGGGAAGGGAGGGGGTCCTCCGATGTGGCCTGGCCCACGATTGGGGCCCACCAATCGGAGGGCTGGTCTCTCGGGCTGGGGGGCCTCGCTTCTTCTGCGCTGGCCCCTGTAGCCCTGCGCCATGCTGCATCGGGGCTGGCGCGTTGAAGGAAGGCACTGCCCATACATGCATTGGCGCCGGTGCCACTGCGCATGTGCGGATCCCACGGTACCCAGTGCGCGCCGGGATCAGCAGCTGGAGCGGCCTGAACTGCTCCAGTGCCGTGGTGGCCCTTATTGCGGGCCAGAATTGGTCATGGAGTTGGCCTGTTCACGCCGTCGTAAAACGCGACGGCGTTCACGACGGCGTGGACACTCTGCCGCGGGATTGGAGAATCCCGCCCATTGTTCCAATATGCTCATTGGCCTTTTCTTCATATCCCTTCATTCGTCTCCTCTATCCGAATCGCAAAATTGTCCCCAGAGCCTTCCGGGGAGACCAGGGCCTCTTGCTTTCACCTACCCTGCAGAGAACTTCCTCATTTCCATTCAACTCAAAGTTACTTCAGCTGGGTTGGAGAAGGTAGAACTGTCTTCCTTGGCGAGGAGAAGGCTGAGAGATGATCTGATAGAGCTATTCGTAGAGCCAGAGGCGTCTACAGTACAGAAAAGGCCCTTCAGCCCAGTGTGTTCGGGCTAATCAAAAACAACCACTTGACTATTCTAACCCTATTTTCCAGCACTTGGCTGGTAGCCCTGTAGGCCTTGGCATCGCAAGTGCACATCTAAATACTTCTTAAAGGTCTCTGCCTCCACCCCCCCTTTCAGGCAGCGAGTTCCAGACTCCCACCGCCCTCTGGGTGAAAACCCTTTTCCTCACATCCCCTCAAATCTCCTGCCCCTTACCATAAATCTATGCCCCCTGGTCACTGATCCCTCCACCAAAGGGAAATGTTTATTTCTGTCCACTCTATCAATGCCCCTCATAATTTTATACACCTCAATATTGTTGTCCCCCCCCTCAGTCTCCTCTGCTCCAAGGAAAATAATCCAAGTCTACCCAATCTCTCTTCCTCACTAAAACTCTCCAGCCCAGGCAACATCCTGGTCAATCTCCTCTGTACCCTTTCCAGTGGCTATCACATCCCTCCTGTAATGTGGATTCCAGAACTCCGCACAATACTCTAGCTGTGGCCTAACCAATGTTTTATACAGTTCCAGCGTAGCCTCCCGGCCGTTCAGAATCTGCTCTTTAAAATCTCGGGTGTCACAATATACATCCATGTGATTGACACACAGGATGACCAATGAACACACAGAACAGAGCAGCCAATCACCAGGCAGGACACGACCACTATAAAGCCAGAGGGCACCAGGTTTCCGCTCTCTCAGGGCCCAGCATCTGAGACAGTCGTGAGCTCGCCAGTACAAACACCATGTGGTAGCCAGTAAGTCTGGTCAGGCTATTGTCAGGTCTCCATTCAAGTCAGCATAGTGTCAACCCACAGTTGAACATGTATTATAGTTTAGATGTTAAATAAAATCGTGTTGCATCTCATCAAGTGGTAGTCTGTCTCTCGTTACACTGCATCAAGTGCAGTACACATCGACCCAGCCTGCCCAACACATCATGGTACCAGGTCTGGATGCTGAGAATTGACGGACCTACCGTGAGTGAATCAGCGTTGACCAGCGAACAGCCATCCGGTGACATGGAAAATGTCCGCCCTCCGCAGCTCCGCATCGCCGGCAACCTCGGTGCAAATTGGAAGATCTTCAAACAGAAGTTCCAACTCTAACTCGAAGCCACCGACCTCGAAGCCGCATCGGATGCCAGGAAGATCGCAGCATTCCTCTCCACAGCCGGGGACTACGCCGTCCACATCTACAACTCCCTTACATTCACTGAAGTCTGTCTCTCGCTACACTGCATCAAGTGCAGTCCACATCGACCCAGCCAGCCCAACACATCATTGGGTGAGCTCTGGACCGAGTTGAGAAGGCAAAACTCTTCCCCACTTACAAAAGGATCGAGAACGAGAGGGCACACTTTGAAAGTAATTGGCATACATACACACTCACACACACAACACACACATTCACACTCACACACACACACACACACTCACTTGCATACACCACACACTCAGACACACAGTCACACACACACACACTCACATACACACACTCAACAGATGATCACACACATACACACACAAATATACACAATTACACTCTCTCACACACACACACGTATGTGACACACAGTCACATGCACACGCTCACACGACACCACATACAACACACATTGACACACACATATGTACAAACGCACACACCCACAACACAAGCTCACACACACGCACACGCTCACACACATTGGCACACATATTCACACGCACAGAAAGTCACACACTTTCACACAAACACATTCACACAGACGCACGCATGCATGCGCACACACATACAGGCACAAACAGACGCATATGCCCAAACACAACAATGCACAGGCGTGCACAACCACACACACACACTGATAAACACTAACATGAATTTTAAACACCACACACGTGATTCTCCAAGTCATAGAACTTTGCGACTTCAAATTCACCGATTTGGTCCGGAAGATATAAGCCGTTGTTTTAGTCTTGCAGCACAGATAACGGTCAGTCAGGCCCATCATCCCATTCAAAAGAGCTGACCAATTAGTCCCACTGTCCCCTTTCCCGTGGCCCTTGAAGTAGTTATCTGCTTCCCTTTTCAATCAGCTCTTTCAGACAGGGCATTCCAGAACATTCCGACTCGCAGCTTTAAAACAAAACACGCATGGCTTATTCTAACCCCACACTCCTACTGACTCTCCATTCACTCTAATATCCCTCCTTCTGAAGTAATTACCAAATCCATTTTACACCAGGTTATAGACTTGGCTGCGGTGACGACTGGCGGCTGTGAATTACACTTTCTAATCGCCCAGTGTGTAATGAAATCTCCTCCAGCTTGCTCTTTAATTATTTTCGCAGTACCTTAAATTTGTAACCTCTTGTTTGCTGTCTCACCGACCAATTGATGTGTCACATCACCATTCAGCTCCGGTGAAATAAGGCCTCACTTCTCAAGACTGATCCAGGGACTGCGGTTGGACATTCATTTGGACTTGTGCTGACCTCGCACATCCCCACTTAACCCCCCGCCCCGGTCACAGCCCCCAGACCCCTTCCTCAAATGGACAATCCCGTCGACCCCCAAAGGTCATGTTTGAGCTGAATGTGAGGGCCGAATCATTGTTGTCACGTTTCCTGGGACGGGAACTTCTGGGGCTGGATTCTCCAATTGCTGGAGCTAAGTCCCCACGTGGGAACGGTGTAGCCACCTGGGGTGGCCACTGCCCAACACAAAATGGAAGATTACAAAGAATGCAGGGAAAATGGACACGTTGCAAAAGCAAGCAGCTTGCAAAAGTGCTTGTGTATTCTGACTGCTGCAGAAACCAGACAGCACTGTGAAAAAAAGAAGTTAGCATACTAATGAGGTGATACCCGGTGGTTCCCAGGTACAATGGAAACAAGTTAACTCAAAACGCTACAGTGAATAGGCCAGACTTCTCGGCGCCAAGCGAAGTCCAAAACAATAAGCCCCAGGAACCGCCCAGTGATCGAGGGACTGCCCCGTTATTGGGGAAATTCAAATCAATCGATTGGGAAGAGACCCAATCGATTGCGAGTGTATAGACGGTCCGCCCAGGTGGGCGCGAGACCCTGGGAGAGGTATAAGACAGAGACCCCGACCCCAGCTCTCTATCTCAGCCAGCCTCTCCTTGACCAGCTCTCTCAGCCGGCCCTCCCAACCAGGACACCTTTGTAGCAGCTCTCGAGCTTGACCACGGAGAGGAGAGGCCTGGCCAGCAGGCGCCATCAAGTAAGTGTCACACAACGCACGCTACGAGAGTAGACACTCCTGACCCCTTTAGTCCACACCGACTGGAAGCCTGCGGATCCAGGACAAAGCTAGAGGCCGTTGTTCCCTGATCCGGCAGTTCCCTTATCCAGATGTATTGGCCTGTTAGTGGTAGGATTAGCCTAGTCCTGTAGTTTTATATGCATAATTAGTAGATAACTGTATTATAATAAACGTGTCTTGTTTGAACTTACTAACTGGTGTATGGAGTTATTGGTCTGAACTTGAACTTGAAAGTTGTGGCGGTATCTTAACGATACCTGGCGACTCTAGAGCAAAGGAACGAAACAGAGCCAAATTGAGTGTAAAGCACACTCACGCAGAACGAGCAACAACGGTGGCATTTTACGTCAGGAAAATTGGTGCGAAACAGCCACCGTTTTGTTGGGGGCCAACAGGAAAGCAGCGTAGAGCACCCGGCTCTAGCTGCCGAGACACCCTGGTGAATTGCCGGGTCCGTGGCCTGCAGCGGCCACGCCGTGCGTCATGGCGGAGGCCACTCGTGGACCCGGCCCGCAAAATAGCCCCCTCCCTTTGACCGGCTTGCGCGCCCTAAACCGCTCCCCCCCACAGTGCCCCACAGCCCCGAATAATTCCCCTCCCCACCCCCCCGCCGCGGATCGGCCCTCCCCCCCGACTGTCGTGGCGCTGGAGTACTGAGTCCGCAGCCATCATACGTGTCCAGCGCCGTCGGGAACCCGGCCGGACGGGAGCGGAGCGTCGGGGGGGAGGGCCTCAGGCAATGGCCCAATACGGTGATACGGCGTGCAGCGTACTCTGAGAGGGGGGCGGAGCATCGTGAAAGCAGCGTCACCCCCAAATTCAGTCGGGCAATGTGATTCTCCGGCCATTCGCCGAATGCGATTTTGGCATCGGCAACCGGAGAATCCAGCCCCTGATGTCTGCTTGAGATTGGTGGCCGCTTGATGATCGTAAGTTGAAACTTAGGGCAGGATTCTCTGTTACTCGCACCTCACCGCCCCCTCCTCGCGGCATGTTCTCTGTCAGGGTAGTCAGCTCGATGTTGGCCGTCTACGCCATTTGTCTTGGCCAGGGAATCCACTGCAGTGGGGCGGTGGGGGGCGGTGGGGGGGGCGGTGAGGGGGGGTCTCTCCTTTGAAAAGAATGGACGATCCCACTGGCAAGATGTTCCGTCTCCTGTCACCTCTTCCTGTTCTTTCACATTGACTCACTCTTTGTCGACTCCCCTCTCTTTGTTACGGATGGCCCAATCCCTTACCATATCCCCGCCACCCCATTTAGGGGCAATTTAGCATGACCAATCCACCTAACCTGCACATCTTTGGACTGTGGGAGGAAACCGGAGCACCCGGAGGAAAACCATGGGGAGAACGTGCAAACTCCGCACAGTCACCCAAGGTCGGAATCGAACCCGGGTCCCTGTCGCTGAGAGGCAGCACTGCTAACCACCGTGCCACCCATGTGTTCCTGTAGTTTGTCGCTGCCCTCCTCTCAGTGTTAAAAACACCAACCAAATTTGGCATCATCTGCAAAATTTGAAATTGTGTTTCTGATTTCCAAGTCTAGATTGTTTATCTAAATGATGAACCACACTGGTCCCAACATTGATCCAGCCTTGTGCAATGCTACATCGACCATTGCTCAAACTGAGTAACTATCTCTAATATCTTGCAACAATCTGTACCTGCCATGTACTGTGTATGTGTGTACACACGCGAATGCATGTGCGTTTGTGTGTGGTGTGAATGTTTGTGTGTGCGACTGTGTGTGTGTGAGAGTGCATGTGTGTGCCTATGCATGTGTGAATGTGTGTGTGAGAGTGCGAGTGTGACTGAATGAATGTGCCCGTGTATGCACACACGAATGTGTGTGCCCACGATTGTGCGAATGTGTGTGTATGAGTGTGTGTGTACAAATGTGTGTCTGCAAAGTGTGTCTGTGCATGTGTGTGTGAGTGTGCAAGTGTGTGAGTATGAGTCGGCTCGTGTTTGTGCGAGTGTGCAAATCTGTGCGTGTTTGTGTGTGTATGTAAACATTGAGCTACAACGGACAATAGGAATCTTGTATTTTTTTGAATAAATTTACAGTACCCAATTAATTTTTCCAATGAAGGGGCAATTTAGCGTGGCCAATCCACCTACCCTGCACATATTTGGGTTGTGAGGGCGAAACCCACGCAGACACGGGGAGAATGTGCAAACTCCACACGGACAGTGACCCAGAGCCGGGATTGAACCTGGGACCTCGATGCCGTGAGACTGCAATGCGCTACCGTGCTGCCCTCCGGAATCTTGTATTTCAAACTAACCCACACAGTAGTTAGATATAGCACTTTGGGGCGAAGGGGATCTTAGGATATGTAGGAAAAGCGGGATTAGGCTCTTGAGTTGGATGATCAGCCACGATCATAATAAATGGTGGAGCAGGCCCGAGGGGCCGAATGGCCCCCTCCTGCTCCTATCTTCTATGTTTCTATGTAACATCGCATTAATGGGCAGCACGGTAGCATTGAGGATAGCGCAATTGCTTCACAGCTCCAGGTTCCCAGGTTCGATTCCGGCTTAGTGCCCTTAGTGTCCAAAATTGCCCTTCGTGTTGGGTGGGGTTACTGGGTTATGGGGATAGGGCGGAGGTGTTTACCTTGGGTAGGGTGCTCTTTCCAAGAGCCGGTGCAGACTCGATGGGCCGTTTGGCCTCCTTCTGCACTGTAAATTCTACACACATACAAGACAGACAAACACAGAAGGGTGGAAAGGGGTAAAAATAATAATAAGCAAAAGGAAAAAGAATCTTTTTATTTCAGATGAGGTTTTTTTTTAGCGCACCTGACTTCACCAAAGCTTGCAGGTTGAAGTCTCTATCGCAACCTGTAACGATCTTCTCTGTCGATTTGTTCATCCAGGTTCTCTGCCACTTCAAGTGTACAGCAGTCACCGCCTTTCAGGAGCGAGAATAACAAACTCTGGTCTTTGTTTGCAGCCTGTTCTGGGTTTCCTGTCGATAGATTCATTCAGGTACTCTGCAGGTTCAGAAGCACAGCACTCACAGGGCTTCTGGAGAGAAACACGGAGGAAAGAGAGTAGGTTCTTCTCCCTGAACTGCTTGGAGTCAAACTGAAACCTCTTGGGGCTCTGAAAAGCATTGCACTGGGATAGGACCTAATCACCACCCATTACCGGGCAAAGTACAGCCTTTTGGGCCAATTCATTGCCCCCCTCCCCCCGGCCAATCAGTCAAACCAAATCTGACCCCATCTCTCTTTCACTTTGGTGCCAAAAAGTCAGAGGCCTCCTGTTCAAACCAGCTGGAACTCGAGTCCTTTCCTGTAACTTCTGAATTCTGCTGCTTGCCTTCAAGACACATGTTCATTCATTCTGCTTAACTGAAAGACACATGTCCATTAATCCTCCATGGATCAAAAAATCAGGATTGCAAAATAAAAGAAAGGTGAAATGAGGCAACGAACGTG
This sequence comes from Scyliorhinus canicula, assembly GCF_902713615.1. Classification (NCBI taxonomy): domain Eukaryota; kingdom Metazoa; phylum Chordata; class Chondrichthyes; order Carcharhiniformes; family Scyliorhinidae; genus Scyliorhinus; species Scyliorhinus canicula. The sequence continues at coordinate 16,951,250 of NC_052170.1, forward strand.
ACGGGCCCTTAAACGATTCAAAGCCAGCCTTGAAAGGGAAAGTGAGCATTGTGGCTGTCAGGATGGCTGAGTTCTTTAGGGACAGTGTCGTGCAGCAAACCCCAATAGGTGAGCAATAAGAGTGAGCTTTTATTCCAAATCGGACCATTATTCTGAGTGACCAGTGTGGTGGTATGATTTGCATAGCTGTCTGCCATTGGTGCAGAACACCAGCTTACCATTGGCCCTGGTCAGTCATGTGACGGCTCTCCGATTGGTCGAGAGGCTGAGTTAACCACGCCTCCATACCGAGGTATAAATAGTCAGAACGCCCGGCGGTCGTCCATTTACTGTAGTCGACCGCGGGGCTAAGTTCTAGCTTATTAAAGCCTAAATTTTGTATAGCAACTCGTCTGACGTGCAATCGATGGTTCATCACCCAGTTTTACTGGTGTTCCATTTTATGGTGCACAAGGCCAGTTTGGACCATTATTCCTTATTGTCCCGCTTTTCCTGCTTTTTCCTCCAGGGTTAGCGGATGCTGCCGCGGACGTCTTGTGGAAGGATGTGGGAAGGGAGCGACGTCTTGCGTTCCCTGCAGGGACGGGAGCACGCTCGGAAGGCAGAGGCAGGATGATGAGGAGGAGACCTGTACTAGGAGGAAGCTCAGTGATGATGCACGGATAGCAGGGAGCCCCGGGTGTCACCAACACCGGAAACATTGCTGCCCGTGTTGGCTGTCGGCAGTAGGTACGGTTGCTCCGCACCACAGCGGAGTAGGGGGTAGTATTTTTAAAAATGCTTTTTGCATCACCCTTGCACCGAGCCTGTTACAGACAAGGAACGGGGTGAGCATGTGCCCCGGATAGAGCTTTACTGTGGTAAGTGGGCCAAGGGTCTAAACATACCAGACATGATGCCATTCAGGCCCAGCTCATGGCTAAAACCCAGACTGTCTTGTACCAAAGCAGATATCTGACCACTCTATGAGGAGCCCAATTTCATCCCTATCTGTCCATTCTATGATTATCATAGAATTTACAGTGCAGAAGGAGGCCATTCGGCCCATCGAGTCTGCACTGGCTCTTGGAAAGAGCACCCTACCCAAGGTCAACACCTCCACCCTATCCCCATAACCCAGTAACCCCCACCCAACACTAAGGGCAATTTTGGACACTAAGGGCAATTGATCATGGCCAATCCACCTAACCTGCACGTCTTTGGACTGTGGGAGGAAACCGGAGCACCCGGAGGAAACCCACGCACACACGGGGAGGATGTGCAGACTCCGCTCAGACAGTGACCCCAAGCCGGGAATCGAACCTGGGACCCTGGAGCTGCGAAGCAATTGTGCTAGCCACTATGCAACCGTGCTGGCCATGGTTAATGGTTAACCAGTTGCATTTGCTGCAAAGTTTATTACAGATCTTGTTATAAGCTTACAAACCTGGTGACTGCAATTATCGGGCAGCGAAAAGGCCCAAAGGGAATTTTTATAGGATTTATTGGTTAATTCATGTGTGTTGTGACTCAGGGATGGGTGGGGCTCGAATTGGCCGCCCACGAGACCAGGGTGTCATAACTCTCATCGCCCCATCATGTCTGATACCGAGAAATAAATTTAGCCGTCCCCCCCAGAAGGCATCGAGGTGAAAGGGCAACGCGAAAGGAACCAACGAGCCTCAGAAACGAACCGAAAGAAAAAGGCAAATGAAGATTAGTGTGACTCCCGGCCGCTGCTCAGCAGGGGGCAGTAGAATCACAGCACTCAGCACAAAGAATGGCAATGAACAGCGTTCATCAATCTTTGAAATGAAACCAGGGCTGCGAGCTGCAATTTACATTCCATAATTTACACCGCCAGCAAGTTCCGAATTATTTTGTGAGCAAAATCTGTCTGGTGTATTTGGGAAAATGTTGATTTGAAAATATAATCCACTCGGTTGCTCTTGTCTCTGTCGGGTATGACATTCGTCAGGAATTGTAGGGGGTCGCCTGTTTGGGTAGCTGCGAGAGTCGCTATTCCTTTCAGCCTGGATGCTGACATTCCCGCATCCTTGCATCCAAATCCCTCCTAGTCTTTTTCCTTTCCTCCCCCCCCCCCCCCCCCCCCCCCCCCCCCCCCACGCAACCTCCCACCGACTCTGTCCCTGTGATCTCCTGCAGCCCAACACCGTGCATCAAGATCTCTGCGCTGCAGAATTTAATTGCTCCGATACTGGCAGCCCTGCCTTCAGCTGCCTGGGTTAAGGGTTTGCCTCTCGAAAACTCCCCCCTTTTAAAATGCCCCTCCGAGCCCACCCTCTGCGGCCAGGCATTTGGAGAGCTGCTCTGCTGTCCCCTTCACGTGATTCGGTGTCAGGTTCTGTTCGAAGACGCTCCTGCTTTTTGGAACCACGGGAATGTCACAGCACCGAGTCATCGAGTCATACAGCACAGAAAAGGCCATTCAGCCCATCAAGTCAGTCAAGTCATTTCCCAGCACTTTTTCCCGTAGCCTCGTCTGCCTTGGCATCGCAAGTGCACATCGAACTACGAAATAAAATGTTATGAGGGCCTCTGCCTCCACCACCCTTTCAGGCAGCGAGTTCCAGACTCCTGTCCGGCCACCTTCAGTGGTGAGACCAGGGACCCGGAGAAGACGATTGTCCCAGCAGCCTGAGTTCACCATTGCTCTCTGCCTCCTGTCCCGTGGCCTGCTCTGTAACCATTGCTCTCTGCCTCCTGTCACGTGGCCTGCTCTGTAACCGTTGCTCTCTGCCTCCTGTCCCGTAGCCTGCTCTGTAACCATTGCTCCCTACCTCCTGTCCCCTGGCCTGCTCTGTAACCATTGCTCTCTGCCTCCTGTCCCGTGGCCTGCTCTGTAACCATTGCTCTCTGCCTCCTGTCCCGTGGCCTGCTCTGTAACCATTGCTCTCTGCCTCCTGTCCCGTGGCCTGCTCTGTAACCATTGCTCTCTGCCTCCTGTCCCGTGGCCTGCTCTGTAACCATTGCTCTCTGCCTCCTGTCCCGTGGCCTGCTCTGTAACCATTGCTCTCTGCCTCCTGTCCCGTGGCCTGCTCTGTAACCATTGCTCTCTGCCTCCTGCCCCGTGGCCTGCTCTGTAACCATTGCTGCCGATGTCCTGCTCAGCATGTAGACCAGGATATTACGTTGCTGGGGCAGAGGCGCCTCTGGCGAGGAAGGAGCTGCGCTCCAAAAGCTAGTGATTCCAAACAAACCTGCTGGACTTTAACCTGGAGTTGTAAGACTTCTTACTGTGCTCACCCCAGTCCAATGTCGGCATCTCCACATCATGACTCTCTCACATGTGACCCACAGGCTCTCACACGCACACACTCTCACCCCCAGGCTCTCATACCCCAACACGCACACACACGCTCACGCTCTCACACCCCAACACGCACACGCGCACACACACACATACTCTCTCACACAGCCACACTCTATCACACTTTTTTAATCGTCATTTTGAGAAAATTGCTCATTTAAAAAAAATTCTCAACTCGTCACTCGGGCATTTGTTTTGCTCAGTGAATGTTACGTTTTCGTCACAATTCCAACAATTGTTTTTTTTCAGTCTTGCGCCCAAAGCAGATCTCAGCCAGCTGCTGCTGGGTTTCTTGCTGAAGGAGAACAAGAGGCTTACAAAGGTCTGATTGATTTCTGGCGGGGGCTGGCGAAAGGGGTTATTTCAGCTCCAAAGGAAACTTGAAGTGTCCGCTCTGTGCGGAGAAACGGAGGTGAGTGGCCCATCGTCAGAACTGATGCTCCCTGACCTGCTGAGCATGTCTTCCAGTTTCCGTTCCTATTTCTGGCCTCTGCAATACTTTTCCCTCCTATTGAATTCTACTTACTCGTTTCCAAGTCTGACTAATTTCAATTTATAATGGGACGACATTCATCACTCCGCCCAAAGTGTAACTTCTCCGATAATTAAGCTGATTATGTGAATAGAAATAGCATGTTGGGGTGGCACGGTGGCGCAGTGGTTAGCACTGCTGCCTCAAGGCGCCGAGGTCCCAGGTTCGATCCCGGCCCTGGGTCACTGTCCGTGTGGAGTTTGCACATCCTCCCCGTGGGTTTCGCCACCACAACCCAAAGATGTGCTCTTGGGCAGCACGGTAGCATTGTGGATAGCACAATTGCTTCACAGCTCCAGGGTCCCATGTTCGATTCCGGCTTGGGTCACTAATCTGTGCGGAGTCTGCACATCCTCCCCGTGTGTGCGTGGGTTTCCTCCGGGTACTCCGGTTTCCTCCCACAGTCCAAAGGTGTGCAGGTTGGGTGGATTGGCCATGATAAATTACCCTTAGTGTCCAAAATTGCCCTTAATGTTGGGTGGGGTTACTGGGTTATGGGGATAGGGTGGAGGTGTTAACCTTGGGTGGGTTGCTCTTTCCAAGAGCTGGTGCAGACTCGATGGGCCGAATGGCCTCCTTCTGCACTGTAGATTCTATGTGCAGGGTAGGTGGATTGGCCACGCTAAATTGCCCCTTAAGTGGAAAAAATGAATTGGGTACTCTAAATTTATAAAAATAAAAGAAATAGCATTTCACCACTGGTGAATTGGTTGGTGCTAATTTACTGGAAGGTCTTTGCCCTTTCTAAATTTGCAAGAGAAACCAGGAATCATGCAAATTCAAGCTCTTCTCACTTATACTTCGGATTGTTGTTTGCGGTGCTTGCGAGGTTGAGGTCTTTCGGAGGTTGCTGTTCAAATATTTCACCGGGCAGGGTTGAAACAAACGACACCGCTTGTATAATACGAGCGACCAAGTGGTGTGTAAAGATCTGACAAAACTCTGGTGGCAAAGTGTGTCATTCTGACTGAGCTTTCGATTGGCTTTTATAAATCGAAGCGTAGAGCACAAAAGATGTTTTGTCACACCTGCATGGGGTCGACCCCGCTGTGACAATGGTTCCCAATGCTGGACATTCAAAAAGCGACGTAGTTGGCAGGAGGGGGGGGGAAAGGTTAAATCTGTGCGGAGATGGGGGTGAAATAAAGGGGCTCAGAAACAGGCGAGTACCAGGCCTCACAATTTCTCTCGCTGGGCCTGACTTATCCAGTTTTTGAGCTCAAGTTACTGTTGTGGGGTTTGAACCCACATTCTACAGCGACAATGCCACCCACTGGGCTGCAGCTGACACAGGACAACCCTGCTGGGGTGGAGTTCAGAGCTCAGTATCTCCACATGACGAACACTCATCTCTTCCTGACAGGAGATTGCGATGCTCCATCTCCCATCCCCTGGCAAATCACCGGTGCGAGCATTAGCGCGGAGATTAGAGTCTTCATAAATAGCTCCCCATTAGGGCTCGGGGACGCCACGAGATGGACTAATAATGACTTACGTCAACGCGTAATGAATTAAAACAATTAGCTAGCAGCCTGGCTGTTTGTGTTCGTCCTGTTCCATTCTATTAGGCAGCAAGAAGCAAGAGATGCTCGTCCTCTCTACCGGCGGCTTAGCATCAGCCAGAGTTTAATAGTCTGCCTTCTACGAGTTCCTCAGTGGCTGCTTTCATTACAAACTGCATGGGTCTACTGACTAATGCAATTTAATACCAAGCTTCATTGGTCAGAGACTGCGCTTTAATCCCTCGTGAAGAAAATGTTTTTTTTTAAAAGAAAGACGAGTTCATACTTTGAGGTTCGGTGGCTCATCTGTCGCAGTTAGACTCTGAATTATTTATATAGTTTAAGATCAATATAACTCTCGCCGATGCCATCGGTCGCCATGCAACCCGTCCTCACGCCGGTGATTATTGCCACCACCGAGAGTTAAACAAATTTAATTTGTGGTTCGCCGCGTTTCCACTCGGCCCCCGGCTCACCCCCACGTGCTTTGATGAGCCACGGATTGGTGTATGGCTGGGGGAGGGGGAGGTGCCACCAGGGTGGTCAACTGTCCAAGAAACCAATGGTGGGATGGTCTGCCAGGACACGACTAAACTCACCGTAATGGGTGGGGGGGCCCCGGTTTAGCTCAGTTGGCTGGTTTGTGATACGGAGCGAGGCCAGCAGCGTGGGTTCAATTCCCATACCGGCCGAGGTTATTCATGAGAAGGCCCCGCCTTCTCAACTTTGCCCCTTGCCCCGGAGGTGTGGTGACCTTCAGGCTGAACCGCCACAAGTCAGCTCTCCTCCTCAGAGGGGATAGCAGCCTATGGTCATCCGGGACTATGGGACTTCCCATACCACAGGACATAAGGAAAATAAACAGCTCGGGTTTATCAGCTATAGTGGCTTCATTTCCAGCGAAACGCATAGAGTATCATAGAATTTACAGTGCAGAAGGAGGCCATTCGGCCCATCGTGTCTGCACCGGCTCTTGGAAGGAGCACCCTACCCAACGTCAACACCTCCACCCTATCCCCATAACCCAGTAACCCCACCCAACACTAAGGCCAATTTTGGACACTAAGGGCAATTTAGCATGGCCAATCCACCTAACCTGCACATCTTTGGACTGTGGGAGGAAACCGGAGCACCCGGAGGAAACCCACGCACACACGGGGAGGATGTGCAGACTCCGCACAGACAGTGACCCCAAGCCGGAATCGAACCTGGGACCCTGGAGCTGTGAGGCAATTGTGCTAACCACTATGCTACCGTGCTGCATCTTGGGAAACAATGGCATTTGTGTAGTCCGAGGGTTGAAGTGGAATGGAACGGGGAAGAGAAAGACAGCTTTCATGAATATGGCTAAAATTAATCATATTTCTTCCCCACATTATGCCCAACATTAATCTCCTCACGAGGAAGATTCCAGTTTTTCATATTCTTCCCGATGCTCAAAAATTCTGAATTGACCGACACCCAAGCATCCTTTACAAAACAAAAATAATTCTGGGGATTTGGGCATTGCTGGAAAAAAATGTAATTGATTTCTCAACCCTGAAGGACCTAACTGAGTGACTCGCGATTATTCATTCCTTCCCCCTAAAACGTTCCCCGCCTCTCCGAGTCTGAGCTGTCCTCCGATCAGCAGACGCTGATGATCCAAGCGTGGCCTTGCCTAAAACCCTCCCACCATTTCTCCGACTCTTTTCCACCCTTGATGTTTACGCCCTCGCCTCCACCCACCTCCACCACAAGGTGATCCAAACCTCCGGCTGCTCATACCCTAGCAGTCATCGAGACCAGCTCGCCCACGCGCACCCGCCAAAATCTTAATTTCCCGTCCGAGCTTTCAAATCCCGCCACGACCCCTTCCTGTCTCTGTTCCCTCCATCAGCCCCCAAAAACCCTCTGCGATCCCTGCTCTCCACCATGTGGTGATATGCATGTATACATAAATGTATATAGTTGTGTCAATGTATCCAATTGTATATCAGCGCACAGAGTTATCGGTATAACCTCTGGCCAGCAGGTGGCGTCAGACATCCATCACGTGACTGGAGACACCCACCAGTTGGTAGTAAGACGTACAAGGAGAGAGGCGCACCTCTTGTAGCTCCAGGAGAATTCATTGAATTAATTTAGTAACTTTGTCGGTATAGTACTCTGTTAGTTACCTATCCATGTGTTTGCTAATAAACAACTCGATGTTCTGTGTACATCATTACGATGGTGGGATCACAGAACGCAACACACCAATTTTGCTTCTTCCCACACCTCCTATTTTCGATCTCTCAGTATTGGCAATCATGCCGTCGGCTGCCTTGTCCCAAAGCCGTGGAATCCCCTCCCTGAATCTCCCCCGCCTCATTTAAGCTGCTCCTTAAAATCCATCTCTTTGACCAATCTCCTTGTGCACCTGATACTGCCTTTCCATTGTTGTCCATTCTTCTCCTTCAATTACTTAAGTCGTTCGTGGGATGTGGATGTCAATGGCGCGGCCAGCACTGATTCCCCATCCCCATTTGTCCGTGCTCAGAGGGGCATTTCAACCACAATGCTGAGGGTCTGGAGTCACATGTAGGCCAGACCGGGTAAGGACGGCAGATTTCCTTCCCAAAAGGACATGAGTGAACCAGGTGTGTTTTTTTTTAAACAATCCATGGGCAACATTAATGAGGCGAACTTTATAATTCCACATTTTTCTTTTCTTAATAATTAATTGGATTCAGTTTGCACCATGCGCCATAGTGAGATTTGAACCCTCATTTCCCAGGGCATTAGCCTGGGTCTCTGGATTAGTAGTTTAGGGATGACCATTGCACCACCATATCCTCAAGACCGGTTGCAAAATCAATGAGCTGGTACTGCCACTGGAAAGCCAACAACAAGTTGCTTATTACCAGGCCCCGGTGGAATAATTGGGGGGGGGGTCATAGAATTTACAGTGCAGGAGGAGGCCATTCGGCCCATCGAGTCTGCACCGGCTCTTGGAAAGAGCACCCCACTCAAGCAGACACCTCCTCCAACGCATTCCCTTAACCCAGTAACCCCAATTATCCTTTTTGGACACTAAGGGGCAATTTAGCGTAGCCAATCCACCTAACCTGCACATCTTTGGACTGTGGGAGGAAACCGGAGCACCCGGAGGAAACCCACGCACACAGGGGGAGGACGCGCAGACTCCGCACAGACAGTGACCCGAACCGGGAATCGAACCTGGGACCCTAGAGAGGTGAAGCAACTCTGTTAACCACTGCGCTACCGTGCTGCCCATTTATTCTGGAAGGATAAATGTCAATCGCCCTGATGGCGCTGTGGGTACTAACACCTCCTGGTGCCGCTTTTAAAGGCTATTTCCAATCGGGAGAGTGCAGATGGTAAAATAATGATGGGCGGGCAGGCTGAGGACAGGTGGTTGGGGAGAGGACTGTTAGCCAGAATCACACAGGCCCTGAGGCATAATAATTCAGAAAGTCTTGATCAGCTCATGGTGACAAGATGTCCTTGGTGTCTTGCGGTGCCTCTCCATGCGTCAAGTGGTTCAGTATGCGATGGCGAGGCAGCAACAATGACCATATTCTCTGATGGAAAACCCAGTTCCAGGGTCAGCAACCAGCTGGACAATACGTTGTGAGTTACCACTCGCCTGACTGTTCAGGAAAGTCTCCCTCTGATGCCTCGGGGCCAGAACAGTGGACTTCCCGACCACACACAACCGACCCTTCCTAACGCCCACCTTTTTGTACCCGACCCAATGAGAGGCCCCCACCTACCCCTGCCGCTGCCCACCCCCCCTCCCCCTCTCCACACTTCACCCTGGTTCGGCCGCCATGAATCTCTATCAGGTCACCCCTCAACCTCCGTCGTTCTAATCACAACAGTCCGAGTCTATTCAGCTTCTCCGCATAGTTAACCCCCTCCAGGACCAGGCAACATCCTGGCAAACCTCCTCTGCACCCTCTCCAAAGCCTCCACATCGTTCTGGTCGTGTGGCAACCAGAATTGTGGGCAATATTCCAATATTGGTATGGCGGCCTTACCGAGGTTCTATACAACTGTGGAGGAGGTAAAGTCGCCATAGTCCCAGATCACCATAGGCTGTTTTCCCCTTTCAGGGGGAGAGCTGACTGGCGGTGATTTAACCTGAGGATCACCACACCTCAGGCGAGGGGCAAGGTTGAGAGGGCAGGACCTTCGTGAATTCCTTAAGTAAAGAGACATATTGCTTCAGATATAGAATCATCAATGTCCTGTATAACTGAATAACTGAAGCATAACCTCCCTACTTTTGTAATCAATTCCTCTCACAGCAAATAACATTCCATTAACTTTCCTAATTACTTGCTGCACCTGCAGACTAACCTTCTGTGATTCATCTGCCCAGAACTGAACATGATCGTCGGCCTAGGTTTTCATGCTCCTGGAGCGTGACTTGAACTTACAACTTTCCAATTGAGAGGCATATTTGTTATCATTAAGTTGCAGCTGACAATTAGCTCTGCTCTCGTAGGCCAGAGACGCAGGGTAATGCTCTGGGGATCCGGGTTCGAATCCCACCACGGCTGAGGGTGAAATTTGAATTCAATAAAGATCTGGGCATCCGGACAGGCAAACCATTGTCGATTGTCGGGGAAACCCATCTGGTTCACTAATGTCCTTCAGGGAAGGAAATCTTCCTTCCCTGAATCTTCATTGAAGCCACCCCACGCCCTCGGGAAACCCGAGGGCGTGGGTGCACTGCCGGCGGGAAAGGTGAATCGCAACGGCCGGTGAATTGCGGCCAGTGACTGAGAGCTGTCAAATAAAAGTTAGTGCCCGAGAGGAACGTATTCCCACAAAGTGTTGTGTCTGGATGGGCCGCTTTAACTTTTAGGAAATACTAAATCCAATTCCCTTCCCACACCTGTTGGTCACAGATTTCCATCAGTTTCCACAGCTAGCAATTCCTGGAATGGGTCACTAGTCTGTCGCCAGGGGCTTATTACTTAAGGGGCTCCGCTCCACATCAAGCGCGGTTGACTAGGAATCTCTGCCGCTCTAACCGCCAGACATTGGTGTGTTTGGAAGTGTGTTGGCACTCAACCTGTTTGGCCGCGTTGTGAACACACCTTCCTCGGCCGCCGAGTCCTGGGGTAAGACCTGAATCGGAGTTCCTGGCTCGGAAGCAGGGGTGCTACTCCGTGCCTTACAAAACCTTTAGGAAAGGAATGACAGGGAACTGTTTAACATTGCCCTCAGTGAATCTAGCACAGACACAATGACTTCCCTCAGCTATAAATTCAGTGAAAGAGTACACAACAATGCACTCCAGGCAAAATAGCTGGAGGAACAATTGCCAGTGACATTGTTTTATTAATCTCTTTTATGAGTTTTGTATTAAAGCTGGTACAATGGAACATTTTCCCTTCCACACTCTCAGTGCTTAACCACAGTGCATATGTGTCGGTGTGTGCGTCTGTACAGTCCATTCATTTGGATGATCTTTATATATCCACGGTCTATATATCTGTCCTTTGTTTAATCATAACCCCTTCTTTTGCCTCTCAGGACGGTACTGACTATCCTCCGGCACGATCTCAAGGAAGAGCAGAGGGATTTGGCCCCGGCATTCTGCCCAAATATCTATCCCTCGGTCACCGTCGGTAAAACAGATTACCCGCCGGTTGTCCCATGGTTTTGTGGGGGAGCTTGCTGAGCGCAAATATGGCTGCCGTTCTTCCTACTTTGCCGCAGTGACAGCACTTAAAAAATACCGTCCTTTTCCGGAAGGATTCCTTGTTGGGAAACACGGAAAAGGAACAGCAACCCCTTTCCGCTTCCACATTCCTGCAATCCATGGAAAACACACCTCATTTGCCCCCCGGTCTGTATTTATGTAACAACAATCGTGAAGGTGTCGGTGAGTTGGGGGCGGGATTCTCTGCCCTCCGCGCCCCCCCACACCCTCCCCCCCACACCCCCACCTCCGAAGCACATCCCCCCCTCCCCCACCCCCCCACCTCCGAAGCACATCTCCCAGTGGCAAAGATGTCCTGTTGTTGGCCGGCGGTGGGACCATCTAATTGGCTGTGAGAAGGCAGGGGTGGCACGGCAGCACAGTGGGCAGCACTGTTGCTTCACAGCTCCAGGGTCCCAGGGTCGATACCTGGTGTGGTGATATGCACCACTGTAAATACACAAGGGGTTAATATAAATACACGTAGGCTAGCTAGACACTAGAGGGAGCACCAGAGACATGACACACAGACACTCAATCAATAGGTCAGTAAGATATGACACGACCAATGGGCATTCACGATACACACAGAGGTGACACTATGAAATGAAATGAAATGAAATGAAATGAAAATTGCTTATTGTCACGAGTAGGCTTCAATGAAGTTACTGTGAAAAGCCCCTAGTCGCCACATTCCGGCGCCTGTTCGGGGAGGGCTGGTACGGGAATCGAACCGTGCTGCTGGCCTGCTTGGTCTGCTTTAAAAGCCAGCGATTTAGCTGAATGAGCTAAACCAGCCCCCCCCACTACCACAGAAGGGGATTACACCAACCCATATATAAAGAACACAGCACACATGATCTTCCTCTTTCCAGTGGAGACACTCAGTGAGTACAGACACAGGGTTGATTGAACATCACACCCATCACGTGTATCGTAGCAGACTGGTTTGTCAGTCTGAGTAGCTATAGCAGGAATAACAGGTGAGTCGAATCCAATTAGGAGAATCGTTAACAGTTTAATAAACGTGTTAAAGCTATCTCCAAGTCTGAACCTTCCTTTGTCAGAGTGCACATCAAGGAAGCAGCTTATGCTACGTCAAGGGCAGAACAAAACACCCGGCTTGGGTCGCTGTCTGTGCGGACTCTGCACGTTCTCCCTGTTTCTCCCTCAATCGGCCTCACCACAAGAAGGCAGAGTACCCGTCTGTGGGATCCTGCTGTACACATAGTGGCCGCTGCGTTTCCTACATTACCACGGTAGCGATTACAGTCCCAAAGTGCTTCACTGGTTGCGAAGCTAATGTTGAGATGGTGGCGAAAGGTCCTGCATCGATGCTTCTTTTTGCTCAGCTCCCTGTAGCCTTGAACCTTGTCGAAGGAGGAACAGTCAGCCCAGGACTGAGCCCGTCCACGGGCAAGAGGCAACGCAACAGATATCTATCGACAGAGAGTCGCCGGGGTGGGGGGGGCGGAGGGGGGGGGGGGGTGCACATTTCCTGGTTATCGCTGTAGTTCCCTGAGGCTGCTCTCAGTAAACGTCTCTACAACTGGTCAGGCCGAGAGCGTTGGGCCCGCAGAGTGGACGCTGCCTTTTGACATCCAGGGACCATTACGATAGGGAGGGTGTTGGTTGCTCACGGGCCCTGTGCCCATTGCATCGTGAGCTGTGAGGCCCGACACAGCAACGTGGCCTTTGAAAGTCAGTCAGTCAGGTAAGGGGACTGAGATAAAATCAGAGGGAAAGATCGCGACAGGCTCTATCCTGCAAACCTCCAGTGGCTTCCAGAAAGGGCACAGGCCCGAGCAACAAGTCTTGTCGCACAACTAGGGGCAAGGGTTGAATCAGCAAAGCTACCTTCGAAATAAATAGTAGATTCACGGATTAACCCTCTGCTCCAGACAGATAGAAGTGGTGACAAGAGGAGCGGCACGTCCTCCCCGTGTCTGTGTGGGTTTCCTCTCGCAGTCCAAAGATGTGCGCATTAGGTGGATTGGCCGTGCTAAATTGCCCCTTTGCGTCCAGCGATGTGCAGGTTAGGTTACGGGGCGAGGGCGGGGGATTGCACCTGGGCGGGATGCTCTTTCAGAGGGTCCGTGCGGACTAGATGGGCCGAATGGCCTCCTTCTGCACCGGGAGGGGGGGGGGGCTATGATTCTATGATTGCTGACGATGAACTACTTTTGAAGTATAGACCACTGTTGTAATGCTGGCAGCTGATTGGCTCACTGAAGGATGCTGAAAGCAGCAATGTAGCACAAGTGATGAGAACTGCGGCTTCACAGCGCCAGGGTCCCAGGTTCGATTCCCCGCCGGGTCACTGTCTGTGCGGAGTCTGCATGTTCTCCCCGTGTCTGCATGGGTTTCCTCCGGGTGCTCCGGTTTCCTCCCACAGTCCAAAGATGTGCAGGCTAGGTGGATTGGCCATGATAAATTGCCCTTAGTGTCCAAAATTGCCCTTAGTGTTGGGTGGGGTGACTGGGTTATGGGGTTATGGGATAGGGTGGAGGTGTTAACCTTGGGTAGAGTGCTCTTTCCAAGAGCCGGTGCAGACTCGATGGGCTGAATGGCCTCCTTCTGCGATCATGGAATAGAATCATAGAACGTTCGAGCCACATGGTGGGTGCCACTCAGCCCATTGTGTCTGCGCAGGCCAACAAACAACTAGGTCGACGGACGATTGGTTTTAAGGCCTCACCTAGTGGACAGACAGGTCTCGGGTAGTGGAGAAAAGTGAGACTCGGGTCTCAGGAACACTACCCTTGGCTTTCCATGGACCTCCGCTTCCTCCAGTACTTCAGTCTATTATCCCAAAGATCCAATCATCATCATCCAATCCGATGCAGATTCTAATATTGTTTTAGCATGATAGATATCCCACGCTTCGAGGGTTTTATTCTCTTCTTCCCTCATCGCTCTGGCTGATTTATTTTAACTTCCAGCTGCCGGCTCCCAGTGAACAGAGGATTTGTTTGGCTTTTCCTGGGGCCTGCTTGCCTGATCGTTGCCGTAATTTATCAGACTGTCTATGCTGAGGTTCTGGGGCGGGATTCTCTCCGTGGCGTCCGTTGTGGCCTGGCCCGCGATCGGGGCCCAATGCGCGCGGACCCCGCGGCGCCCAGTTGACGCCGGGATCGGCAGCTGGAGCGGCGTGCGTCGCTGATCCTGAGGCCGTGTTGATGCCCGTGGAGAAACGCGACGGCCATTCCGACGGTGTCAACACTTAGCCTCAGGATCAGAGAATCCCGCCCCAGCTCTTTCATTTGCAACAGATTGCATCGCCCGACGATGTTGGAAAGCTGGCAGTAAAGTTCCGCTCGGCTCTAACTTCACCCCCACCAGCTGTAATTATTGTAGAAAGTTGTGGGCTCCCTCAAGCACTGACACCAAGAATCCCGACGGTGCAGAAGGAGGCCATTCGGCCCATCGAGTCCGCGCCGACCCTCTGAAAGAGCTACCCCACCCAGGCCCACTACCCCCCCCCCCTATCTCCCCAACGCCACGTAACCTGCGCACTCTGGACACTGTGGGGCAATTTAGCACGACCAATCCACCTAACCTGCACATCTTTGGACTGCGGGAGGAAACCGGAGCACCCGGGGGAAACCCGCACAGAGATGGGGAGAACGTGCAAAATCCACATAGACAGTCACCCGAGGCCGGAATGGAACCCAGGTCCCTGGCGGCGTGAGGCAGCAACGCTAACCACTGTGCCAGCATGCCAACATAGGTAGTTTATTCCTGAGCTCGAACGCTCTCCACTACACTTGTGCTCTGCCCACGCTCCTGGGGATAACTCCCGTGCTCCCGCCATGTGACCTCTTTTGTAACCGCATCATCACGCTGTCACATGACGATTTGGCCTACAACTATCATATCAAGTCGGCTCACCATTTGTACTGCATTGCCTCTCTCCACCACAGACTCTCCCACCCAATAAATTACCTTCCCCTCTTTAGCTTGAGAAAAGAAGGTCTTGCGGCACAGTGGGTAATGTCCTGTCCTCTGAGCCAGGCATTCTGGGTTCGACTCCCCCCCCTCCAGGACCTGACGGCCGAGGAACGTGTGTCAACCAGCAAAATCCTTCCCAACACGCCAATGGCTGCCGGTAAGAGCGGGATAGGCTCCTGGTCAGCCCTGGGGATGGAAAGAACGTTGGTGGGCAGCACGGTGGCTCAGTGGGTTAGCCCTGCTGCCTCACGGCGCCAAGGACCCAGGTTCGATCCCGGCTCTGGGTCACTGTCCGTGTGGAGTTTGCACATTCTCCCCGTGTTTGCGTGGGTTTCGCCCCCACAACCCAAAGATGTGCAGGCTAGGTGGATTGGCCACGCTAAATTGCCCCTTAATTGGAAAAAATTTATTGGGTACTCAAAATTTTTGTTAAAAAGGAAAAAAAAGGAAAGAACGTTGGTGCCTCTACCATCACTACCCATAGCTACAGACTACAACAGGCATGAAAAAGTGCCTGTTGCCACGGCAACAGACCACCTTTGTAAAAGGCAAAGAAAAGAACTGGCCCTCTTAGTATTATTTGAAATTCCTCCATTTTTGGGTGAGAGCATCCGTTGACGAATTTGAGAGTTAAGAAGACTTAATTCCGGATGTAATGCATCCGAACCTGTTGAGGTTCAGCCAACGTCGCGGAAATCTTCCAACAGATTGACACAGTCGTGTTCTTCGCAATGGTCTGGATAGGTTCGATTCCGGCTTGGGTCACTGTCTGTTCAGAGTCTGAACATCCTCCCAGTGTGTGCGTGGGTTTCCTCCGGGTGCTCCGGTTTCCTCCCACAGTCCAAAGATGTGCAAGTTAGGTCGATTGGCCGCGCTAAATTGCCCTTAATGTCCAAAATTGCCCTTAGTGTTGGGTGGGGTTACTGGGTTATGGGGATAGGGTGGAGGTGTGGACCTTGGGTCGGGTGCTCTTTCCATGAGCCGGTGCAGACTGGATGGGCCGAATGGCCTCCTTCTGCACTGTAAATTCTAATTCTAATTGAAAAGACAGGTTCCCAAGCATGGCGCTCCAGTCTCTAAACGTCAGGAGATTGGACCCTCCACTGATTCTCTCCTCTTATGCTGGGTTAGCATTAATGCCCATCCCTAATTGCCCTCGGTGTGCCGCCTTCTTGGACCACTATGAAGTGTAGGTGTACCCACAGTGCAGTTAGGAAGGGAATTCCAGGATTTTAGCCCAGCAAGAGTGAAGGAACGGTCAACATATTTCCAAGTCAGGAAGGTGAGTGGCTCGGAGGGGAACTTCCAATGTGGCGATGTTCCCACCTCTCTGCTGCCCTTGCCCTTCCAGATAGTGGCACACGTGGGTTTGGAAAGAGCACTCACCACTCACTGGGTCTTGAAACTTCTCCTGCATTCCCTATCGGACTTATTCCCCTGGTTCTGGTCTCATCCCTCAGTGGAGACATTTCTCTATGTTCATCCTCATCAAACGGTTTCACTATCTTGATGACCTCTAATAGGTTTGATTGATTGATTTGGTTCATTGTCACATGTACCGAAGTACAATGAAAAGTATTTTCCTGCGGCCGAGGGAACGTACACAGTACGAACATAGCAGACAAAAAGAATCATCAACAGACAACATTGACAAATGGTGCATCGACAAACAGTGATTGGTTACAGTGCAGAACACGGGGCCAAACAAAGCAAATACATGAGCAAGAGCAGCATGGGGCGTCATGAATAGTGTTCTTACAGGTAACAGATCAGTCCGAGGGGGAGTCGTTGAGGAGTCTAGTAGCTGTGGGGAAGAAGCTGTTCCTATGTCTGGATGTGCGGGTCTTCAGACTTCTGTATCTTCTGCCTGATGGAAGGGTCTGGAAGAAGGCAATGCCTGGGTGGGAGGGGCCTTTAATAATGCTGTCTGCCTTCCCGAGGCAGCGGGAGGTGTATACGGAATCAAAGTGGGGTCATCCATCAGTCTTTGACTCATTAAGAAAGAGACTCATTGTCTGGTCAACACTGAAGGTTTTGCAAGAAACATTCTGGCAAAAAAGTCACAGACAGTTTCAGATGTGAGGCAGATTTCATTTTATTTTGGTTTTATTTTCATTTCATACTAACTTATCTCTAACCTTTTCCAAATATTCAGTGTGAAAAGAGCTGTAATAAGCGCAGGATTTCTAATTCATTGCAACAAGTATCAGTTGCAGAGTTTTGACCTGAATTATGTGAAGAAATAAACATTTAACGCCGAGTTTCCACAACCTCAGGACAATTGAAAATAGCCCACGTTGTCTTTTTGAGTTGTGGCCCAAGCTAAACTGGAGTCAATGGGAATCAGGGGGTTAGAGCTGTGCTGGTTTGAGTGATAACTGGCACAAAAGGGAGATGGTTGGAGGTCAATCGTCTCAGCTCCAGGTCATCACTGCAGGAGTTCCTCAGATGTGGAGATGCCGGCGTTGGACTGGGGTGAGCACAGTGAGAAGTCTTACAACACCAGGTTAAAGTTCAGCAGGCTTGTTTCAAACACTAGCTTTCGGAGCGCAGCTCCTTCCTCAGGTGAATGGAGACCCTTTACCTCTCCGTTCACCTGAGGAAGGAGCTGCGCTCCGAAAGCTCGTGTTTGTAACAAACCTGTTGGACTTTAACCTGGTGTTGTAAGACTTCTTACGGAGTTCCTCAGGGTAATGTCCTCGGCCCAACCATCTTCAGCTGCTCCATCAATGACCTGCCTTCCATCATAAGGTCAGAAGTGGGGGTGTTCATTGATGACCTCACAATGTTCAGCACCAATCGCGACTCCTCAGATAATGAAGCAGTCCATGTCCAAATGCAACAAGACCATTATCCAGGCTTGGGCTGGTAAGTGACAAGCAACATTCGCACCACACAAGTGCTAGCCAATGAACATCTCCTACAAGAGGGAATCCAGCCATGTTCCCCAGGCACTCTACGGCACTGTCATCACTGAAACCCCCTCTATCAACATCCTGAGAATTGCCATTGACCTCAATTGAACTGGACCTATATATAAATACTGTGGCTGCAAGTGCAGGTCAGAGGCTAGGATTTCTGCGGTGATTAATTCACCCCCTAACTCCCCAAAGCCTGTCTACCATCTACAAGGCACCAGTCAGTGATGGGATACTCACCACTTGCGCTACTGAAGGGACGATCCTTCAAAACTGAAATGAGGAGGAATTTCTCCAGCCAGAGGGTGTTGAATCTCTGGAACTCTTTGCCGCAGGAGGCTGTGGAGGCCAAATCACTGAGTGTCTTTAAGACCATAAGACCATAAGACATAGGAGTGGAAGTAAGGCCATTCGGCCCATCGAGTCCACTCCGCCATTCAATCATGGCTGATGGGCATTTCAACTCCACCTACCAGCATTCTCCCCGTAGCCCTTAATTCCTCGCGACATCAAGAATTTATCTATCTCTGCCTTGAAGCCATTTAGCGTCCCGGCCTCCACTGCACTCCGCGGCAATGAGAACTAGGTAGGTTCTTGATTAATAAGGGGATCAGGGGTTGTGGGGAAAAGGCAGGAGAATGGGAATGAGAAAAACATCAGCCGTGATTGAATGCCGGAGCAGACTCGATGGGCCGAGTGGCCTAATTCTGCTCCTGTGTCTTATGGCTGTGGGAACGGAGAATCACCACCAACTTCTGGCTGAAGAAATTCCTCCTCATCGCTGCTTTAAGGGATCGTTCCTTTAGTCTGAGATTGTGTCCTCTGGTTCTAGTTTTTCCTACAATTGGAAATATACTCTCCATGTCCACTCTATCCAGGCCTCACGGTATCCTGTAAGTTTCAATAAGGTCCCCCCTTACTCTTCTAAACTCCAAGTACAAACCCAGAGTCCTCAATCGTTCCTCATAGGACAAGCTCTTCAGGCATCATCCTCTGGACCCTTTCCAAGGCCAGCACATCCTTCCTTAGATACGAGGCCCAAAATGCTCACAACACTCCAAATGGGATCACCAAAGCCTTTTACAGCCTCAGTCGTACAGCCCTAGTTTTGTATTCTAGCCCTCTCCACATGAATGCTAACATTGTATTTTCCTTCCTAACTGCCAACAGAACCTGTACGTTAACCT
Organism: Scyliorhinus canicula; assembly: GCF_902713615.1. NCBI lineage: Eukaryota > Metazoa > Chordata > Chondrichthyes > Carcharhiniformes > Scyliorhinidae > Scyliorhinus > Scyliorhinus canicula. The sequence goes on from NC_052170.1 coordinate 16,970,351, forward strand.
GAAGAGAATCTTGAACAAGGGCTGGGATTCTCCCCGACCCAGCTGTGCGGGGGGTCCCGGCATGTCGGAGTGGCGTGAACCACTCCGGCGCCGGGCCGCCCCAAAGGTGCGGAATTCTCCGCACCTTTAGGGGCTAGGCCCGCACCGGAGTGGTTTCCACTCCGCCGGCTGGCGTGAACGGCCTTTGGCGCCACGCCAGCTGGGGCCGAAAGGACTTCGCCGGCGGGCGTAAGTCCGTGTATGCATTGACGCACTAGCGCATGCGCAGGGGAGGGGGTCTCTTCCGCCCCACCCCCCATGGTGAAGGCCATGGCAGGGGCAGAAGAAAAATAGTGCCCCCACGGCACAGGCCCGCCCACCGATCGGTGGGCCCCGATCGGGGGCCAGGCCACCGTGGGGGCACGCCCCGGGGTCAGATCGCCCTGCGCCCCCCCCCCTCCCCCCAGGACCCGGGAGCCCACCCGCGCCACCAATCCCGCCGCTAAGAGAGGTGGTTTAAACTACGCCGGCGGGAAAGGCCTGTCAGCTGCGGGACTTCGGCCCATCGCGAGCCGGAGAATCGAGGCGGAGAATTCGGGACACGGCGGGGGCAGGATTGACACCAGCCCCGGGCGATTCTCCGACCCCCAAGACCCTCTGTGCTACTGATTTCCTAAGCACTTCCCCATTTAGAAAATAGTCTGTCTCCATTCCTCCTTCCAAAGTGCATAACCTGACATATTTCCACATTGTATTCCATCTGCCACTTCATTGCCCACTCTCCTAGCCTGTCCAAGTCCTTCTGCAGCCCCCTTGCTTCCTCGATACTACCTGTCCCTCTACAGATCTTTGCTTCATCTGCAAATGTAGCAACAGTGCCTTCAGTTCCTTCTTCCAGATCATTAATGTATATTGTGAGAAGTTGTGGTCCCATCACCGGCCCCTGAGGTACAGCACTAGTCACTGGCTGCCATCCTGAGAAAGACCCCTTTATCCCCACTCTCTGCCTTCTGCCCGTCGGCCAATCCTCTATCCATGCCAGGATCTTATTCTCAACACCATGGGCTCTTAACTTATTGAACAGTGTCCTGTGTGTCATTCGACAAGGAGTGTTTTTACTGGAGGAAAGTGCTGAGATGTGTTGCTGTCATGGTCAAACCGCTGCCTCCTTGGGGACCACCTCTGAGAATACGTGATGTGTCATCGATGATGTCACCGTCGGAGCGAGGGATTGGAAGGACGTGTGGATCGCCCCCGCCATGACATGAGCCGATGGCTGTGAGGGTCTTTGACCCCGTCCCGCAGCATGCTTTCCGTCACCATCTCAGCACAACCCCAACCCGGCAGGAGGGAGGAAAGGCCACTCGACAGTCCGATAAGGACCAGGAACCAGGAGCAGGTGGAGAAACACTATTGGTGTGAATACTCAGATTGGTGTGAAGATCTCAGAGACGGCGTCATCGTGACCATCTCCAAGAAGGGTGACAAGTCCGACGGCTGTCACGACAGGGGAATTTCCCTGCGGTCGGCCTCAGCCAAAGTCAACGCAAGAATCCTCCTTATTCGCCTTCTCCCTGTGGCTGAAGAGCTCCTCCCAGGGTCGCAATGCGCATTCCGCCCACTAAGGGGCACTGCAGATACAAATTTAACTGTGCAGCAACTACAAGAGAAACACAGGCAACCACAACAACTTGGCTGCCAAAAGGCCTCAAAAAAACATGGTCATCCATGAGGGATTATGGAACGTCTTCCTTCAGTGGGCAGCACGGTAGCACAGTGGTTAGCACGGTTGCTTCACAGCACCAGGGTCCCAAGTTCGATTGCCGGCTTGGGTCACTGTCTGTGCGGAGTCTCCCCGTGTCTGCGTGGGTTTCCTCCGGGTGCTCCGGTTTCCTCCCACTGTCCAAAGATGTGCAGGTTAGGTGGATTGGCCCTGCTAAATTGCCCTTAGTGTCCAAAAAAAAAGGTTAGGTGGGGTTACTTTGTTACGGGGATAGGGTGGAGGTGTGGGGCTTAAGTAGGGTGCTCTTTCCAAGGGCCGGTGCAGACACGAAGGGCCGAATGGCCTCCTTCTGCACTGTAAATTCTACGATTCTCTGATTCTATGATTTCGGCTGCCCCCAAATGTTTGCCCCATCCTCCGCCTGATCCATGATAACATGCAAGCCATGAACCTGACCAACGGATCTACCACCAACCCCCCACAGACTGGGGGTCACACAAGGCTGTGTCATCACACTGCCTCTCTTCTCGATCTTCCTTGCTGCAGTGCTCCATGTCATCCTCAGCAAGCTCCCCGCTGGAGTGGAGTGAATCTACAGAACAAACGGGGAATCTGTTCAACTGTCGCCACCTACAGGCCATCCATTGAACTAAGATGTTTGCGTCGGCGCACACTGGGAAGGCGAGCTCCACGCCATCGTCCAAACCTTCACCGAGGCGCGTGAGGGGATGGGACTGAACATAAACCCCGATTGTCAAAATCCATGAGGTGGCCTTGACCAACACGGAACCACTTTTCCATACCTTGTGAACCTACTGTCAACAAGGGCAGACTTTGATAATGAGGTTTAACAGGGCCCTTAGCATCCTGTTCCAACTTTGGTCGCCTGAGGAAGAGAGTGTTTGAAAAGCAGGAGCTTAGATCCAATACCAAGCTCATGTCCAGAGTACACACCTACCCTACCATATGGCTTTGAGGCACAGATGATGTATAGCAGGCACCTGGAAACCCTGTAGCAGTACCATCAGTGCTGCCAGTGCAAGATGCTGCAAGTTCCTTGGCAGGAGCAGCACACCAACGTCATTGCTTTCATGCAGGCGAACGTTCCCCAGCATCAAAGCACTGACCTTCCCCCCCGATCACCTCCGCCAGGCAGGCCACATTGACTCCCAAAGCAAGCAGTCTGCCCGGACTTTCAACACGGCAAGCGAGCCCCCGGAGGGCAGAGGAAATGCTTCAAGGACACCTGGAAGCCCAAAGTGGAGGAAAAGCATGCGGGAAGGAGCTGAAAATGAAAATGAAAATAGCTTATTGTCACGAGTAGGCTTCAAATGAAGTTACTGTGAAAAGCCCCTAGTCGCCACATTCCGGCGCCTGTTTGGGGAGTCTGTTACGGGATGAACCTCGCGTTTCCTCCCGGGAACAAACGGAGAGCCAAGTGTCGGCAGCGGAAGGTGCGTGGCAACCCGTTCACCCCACCCACCCACTGCCACAGTGCAGCACTCCCTCAGTTCTGACCCTTCCACAGTGCGCCGCCCCCCTCATTACGGACCCTCCCACAATGCACCACTCCCTCAGTACGGACCCTCCCACAATGCACCACTCCCTCAGTACGGACCCTCCCACAATGCACCACTCCCTCAGTCCGGACCCTCCCACAATGCACCACTCCCTCAGTACGGACCCTCCCACAATGCACCACTCCCTCAGTACGGACCCTCCCACAATGCACCACTCCCTCAGTATGGCACTGGGCGCCCCTCTGAATAAAAGGCAAGTACGTTTCCACAGAAACCGAGCTGACCTGTGAGTAATGGTTCTATTTAAATTTCGTCTAATTTCACATCATTTATCCCAAGAGCAGTTTGCCTGGGAACATTATTAATATGCCAAGGTCAGGGATTCAGTGTGAAATTCAAATTGATTGCATTCGGTTAAACATCAGCGGATTACTGACTGCATGTTGAGTTGTGTCTCAGGGTGAGGGCCGAGTGTTGGAAATACTTTTCCCGGGTGGGCAAAGCAGAAGAAATGTTGTCTCCGCATGAGGATCGCGTCGACACAAGGGCCGGGATCGTTCGCCGCTGGGAATCTCTGGCGAAGCTTCGAGGGAACGTATCTTCCGTTCCCGCTCGCAACGGCTCCCTCCCGGGACGTGAGCTGAGAATCCCGCCCAATAACAACTCCGCCGGTAAGTGGGACTCGTAAAATTTATGGAGGCCAGGTTTGCGGCCTCTCCCTCTCTCAATCATGAAGCATTATTGGCCGATCGCACCCACTCACCGTCAACTGAAAAGGCAACATCTAGAACACATGAGGGAACAAAGTCCCCTCGTGAGCGGGCTTAGTTGTGTGTTTCCCGGCCCTCACGGTGCTGAGAAACACGGCTATTCACCGCGACTCGCGTTAAGTAAGCGGCCTGAACGAGGAAACCACGGCCGAGGCCGCACATAACCCCATTTTGAACAGTGGGGAGCTCCCTACGCCAGAGCTCCTCAGTGTCGCAAGAGATCAGGACGCCATTTTTAAATGGTGCCCCAATCTCCGAGCTCCCTGAAACAATCCCTGACCACCCCCCCCCCAACACAATCAACAAGGGAGGCCCCCACACACCCCCCCACACACAGCCCAACACCAGGCAACTCCTGAAGGGGAGAGCTGACTGGTGGTGAATTAACGTGAGGGCCACCACACCTCAGGCGAGGGGGCAAGGTAGGGAAGGAGGGGCCTTCGCGAATAGCCTCAGCCGGTACGAGGAAATGAACCCACGCTGTTGCCCTCGCTCTGCCTCACGAACCAGCCGTCCAGCCAACTGAGCTAAACCGGCCCCTAAAGCTTGCCATCAACGCAGGATCCTCAGCCTAGTTCCACTCATGAACTTTGACCTGCTTTGCGGTGGGCCTCAGTTCCTTGGCAGAGCTCTCATCTCCCTTCCCTGCCTTCTGACCAAATCCTGCGGCCTCCGTTTGCCTGGTGGATCAGAGATAACTCTCCGACCGGGACCTCATTTTCTTGCCAAAGGTCGGAGCGACGATGACGCTGCTCCACTCTCGCTGACTGCCGTCGTGACACTGGACATTTCAAGGATGCTGGAACCATCCTGCAGATAAATACTTGGCAGTTACCATGGAAACAGGCCAATTGGCCCAACCAATTTATGTTGGTGTTTACCTCACATGAGAGAAGATTGTTCTAATCACATTTATCCACTTTGCTCCAAGCTTCCTTCGAAACCCGTCACCTTCAGCCACTTATTGAGCACAATCTTGCGCGTTGCTGTCTCCTCCACCTCAAACTCTGTAGTCAATCCACAGCCTCACAGCCCTCAGTGTGAAGATGTTACTCCTCTCCCCTGTCCTAAATCTCTTACATTCAATCTTCCACCTAGGGCCCCTTGCCCCTGACTCGGGAGCAGTTGGGAACAGCGGGCAGGGTTTACCAGGCCCTCCCACCAATGGGATATTCCGGCCCCGCCAAAGGAACGGGTCCTTAAAAATATTCAGTGACCCCCGCCCCCCCCCCCCCCTCCCCCCCCGTAGGCGGACCTACCTTCCTCTTGGCCAATAGGAATACAGAGAACTCTGCACCAATGGCAGCTCACACTCCCAGGTACCATAATACCCCTAGTCATACTAGTTAGGTGGATTGGCCATGATAAATTGCCCTTAGTGTCCAAAATTGCCCTTAGTGTTGGGTGGGGTTACTGGGTTATGGGGATAGTGTGGAGGTGTTGACCTTGGGTAGGGTGCTCTTTACAAGAGCCGGTGCAGACTCGATGGGCCGAATGGCCTCCTTCTGCACTGTAAATTCTATGATCTATACTACCACACCCAGTAACCCCCACTTAACCTTTTTAGGACACTACGGGCAATTTATCACGGCCAATCCACCCTAACCTGCACATCTTTGGACTGTGGGGGGAAACCGGAGCACCCGGAGGAAACCCACGCACACACGGGGAGAACGTGCAGATTCCGCACAGACAGTGACCCAAGCCGGGAATCGAACCTGGGACCCTGGAGCTGTGAAGCAACTGTGCTGACCACTGTGCTGCCTCATACATTGGACTTTTTCTTCATAGAAGAATATAAAGACAAGAGTACGCACGTTTTGACATGCCAGGGGAAGACGATAAGCTGGGTGGTCCCGACTGAGATCTGGCACCGCCAGGGGTTTGGCCCTGAAAGGGGTGGGGGGGGGGGGCATGCCCTTGAGCGGAGGGGTGAGGAGGTGTATGAAGAGTGGGTGGGGGAGGTGAAGGGTAGTTGCGAAGGGGACTCATGAAGGTTGGAGGGAGAAGGTGGGGGGGTTCCTGAAATGGGGGGGGGGGGGGGGTGCGGGAGGCAAAATGTTGGTAGGCTTGAAAAGGGGCGAGGTGGGATATTGCCATGTGTGCGGAGGGTGACATTACCCATGGGTGAGCATCCCCTCCAGCTCACTTGGAGATTTGATTTGAGTTTTGATTTGATTTTTTCTCACATGTACCGAAGTACAGTGAAAAGTATTTTTCTGCGGCCGAGGGAACGTACACAGTACGTACATAGTAGACAAAAAGAATAATCAGCAGAGAACATTGACAAATGGTACCTCGACAAATAGTGATTGGTTTCAGTGCCAAACAAGGCAAATACATGAGCAAGAGCAGGGCACCCTCACAAAATAGCGGCCCGATCTCTGAGCAGCCTCCTGGCCGGTGAGTTCAGCTTCCCACCGCTGAAAATATTTCTGCTGGTGGCCCAAAAAAATGACTTGTGTGTGGGTAAATCTGGTGGGGGTAAATATCGGTGTGGGTAAATACCGGTGTGTGTAAATATCAGTGTGGGTAAATACCGGAGTGTGTAAATATCGGTGTGGGTAAATACCGGTGTGGGTAAATATCAGTGTGGGTAAATATCGGTGTGGGTAAATATCAGTGTGGGTAAATACCGGAGTGTGTAAATATCGGTGTGGGTAAATACCGGTGTGTGTAAATATCAGTGTGGGTAAATATCGGTGTGGGTAAATATCAGTGTGGGTAAATATCGGTGTGGGTAAATATCAGTGTGGGTAAATACCGGTGTGTGTACATATCGGTGTGGGTAAATATAAGTGTGGGTAAATATCGGGTGGGGGTAAATACCGGTGTGTGTAAATATCGGTGTGGATAAATACCGGTGTGTGTAAATATCGGTGTGGGTAAATATCAGTGTGGGTAAATACCGGTCTGTGTAAATATCGGTGTGGGTAAATATCAGTGTGGGTAAATACCGGTGTGTGTAAATATCGGTGTGGGTAAATACGGTGTGGGTAAATACCGGTGTGTGTAAATATCGGTGTGGGTAAATACCGGTGTGGATAAATATCGGTGTGGATAAATACCGGTGTGGGTAAATATCGGCGTGGGTAAATACCGGTGTGGGTAAATACCGGCGTGGGTAAATACCGGTGTGGGTAACTACCGGTGTGGGTAAATATTGGAGTGGATAAATACGGTGTGGGTAAATATCGGTGTGGGTAAATACTGGTGTGGGTAAATACCGGTGTGGGTAAATATCGGTGTGGGTAAATACTGGTGTGGGTAAATACCGGTGTGGGTAAATATCGGTGTGGGTAAATATCGGTGTGGGTAAATACCGGTGTGGGTAAATACCGGTGTGGGTAAATATCGGTGTGGGTGAATACCAGTGTGGGTAAATACTGGTGTGGGTAAATATCGGTGTGGGTAAATACCGGTGTGGGTAAATACCAGTGTGGGTAAATACTGGTGTGGGTAAATACCGGTGTGGGTAAATACCGGCATGGGTAAATATCGGTGTGGGTAAATATCGGTGTGGCTAAATATCGGTGTGGGTAAACATCGGTGTGGCTAAATATCATTGTGGGTAAATATCGGTGTGGCTAAATATCGGTGTGGGTAAACATCGGTGTGGGTAAATATCATTGTGGGTAAATATTATTGTGGGTAAATATCGGTGTGGCTAAATATCGGTGTGGGTAAACATCGATGTGGGTAAATATCATTGTGGGTAAATATCATTGTGGGTAAATACTGGTGTGGGTAAATACCGGTGTGGGTAAATATCGGTGTGGGTAAATATCATTGTGGGTAAATATCAGTGTGGGTAAACATCGATGTGGGTAAATATCATTGTGGGTAAATATCGGTGTGGGTAAATATCATTGTGGGTAAATATCACTGTGGGTAAATATCATTGTGGGTAAATATCGGTGTGGGTAAATATCGGTGTGGGTAAATATCGGTGTGGGTAAATATCGGTGTGGGTAAACATCGGTGTGGTTAAATATCGGTGTGGGTAAATACTGGTGTGGGTAAATACCATTGTGGGTAAATATCATTGTTGTAAATATCGGTGTGGGTAAATATCATTGTGGGTAAATATCGGTGTGGGTAAATACCGGTCTGGGTGAATACCGGTGTGGGTAAATACCGGTGTGGGTAAATACCGGTGTGGGTAAATACCGGTGTGGGTAAATATCATTGTGGGTAAATATCGGTGTGGGTAAATATCATTGTGGGTAAATATCGGTGTGGGTAAATATCATTGTGGGTAAATATCATTGTGGGTAAATATCGGTGTGGGTAAATATCATTGTGGGTAAATATCATTGTGGGTAAATATCATTGTGGGTAAATATCGGTGTGGGTAAATATCGGTGTGGGTAAATATCGGTGTGGGTAAATACTGGTGTGGATCTCACTAAATAAATCATCAAGAAACACCCAACCAAACACGCCCAAAATGACACTTAAAATGTTTTCCTTGAATTCAGCCTGCAATCAGGATTCCTTAACCAAAATTATTTTGATAAAATATATAATAATATATAAAATATATAAAACAGTTCTAACATCCATCACACATCGGATAATAAACTGACCATCTGAAGTGCTAACTCTTGCCCCCGGGATAACCGAGCACACGGTATCGTGTTGGCGGCCAGTTGCCAAGCGAATAAATAAAGATTTTCCACCTGGAGTGGAATCTGCAACCAAAACACGTCGATACTAAGAGAACAAGTTTCAAAGCTAACGTGGTTGTGACATCTCCTGACCATCGCCCCCCTCCACCAAATAATTTGGTTGAATGATGTTAAACTTTTAGCAGCTTGACAGAGAGAGAGAACGTGGACAATGTTGAGTACGTATTATTTCCCCCCCCCCCAATCTTCCAACACCAGGTTAAAGCCCAACAGGTTTGTTTCGAATCATTAGCTTTCGGAGCCCTGCTCCTTGCTCAGGTGAATGTTCCTCACCTAGTGAACAAGCTAGTGATTCGAAACAAACCTGTTGGCCTTTAACCTGGCGTTGGAAGGCTTGTGACTGTCCCGTAATGGAGACAGTATCGCTCCCATGCGGCCCGCTTTAGCTTCACCGTGGCTAGCGGCTGCGTGCAGATTTTTTTTAATACTTCCGAGCCACGTCCCCAGCACCTTCGGGCAGCCTGAACAGACGGCGAAGGGGGAGGGGGCGGAGGGGGTGCGGGGGCGATACAAATGATCAGTCGGCCTGGTTCCCAAAGAACATGGCTGATCCCTCTCAAAGAGGGTTAAACATAGAACATAGAACAGTACAGCACAGAACAGGCCCTTCAGCCCTCGATGTTGTGCCGAGCAATGATCACCCTACTTAAACCCACGTAACCCGTATACCCGTAACCCAACAATCCCCCCCATTAACCTTACACTACGGGTAATTTAGCATGGCCAATCCACCTAACCCGCACATCTTTGGACTGTGGGAGGAAACCGGAGCACCCGGAGGAAACCCACGCACACACGGGGAGGACGTGCAGACCACACAGACAGTGACCTAGCCGGGAATCGAACCTGGGACCCTGGAGCTGTGAAGCATTGATGCTAACCACCATGCTACCGTGAGGCCCCATTGATGATCAGGGTTCAAACGAGGTTGCGGAAAAAAGCATCACTGATTTTGTCGAACAGCCAGGGTGTGTGCCACGAGGGTCCTTCTAGCTTGTACTTCCCAGTCGCACATGAACATAACCCACTGAGCTATGGGAGAATGAGCTGTCTAAGTGGAGGAGCAGAAATATATGCGGCTTAATTAGCTTTTGAGCAAGAGCGGCTATCACACTGGAACTGTTGACTTTGCTCCCGGGGTTTAGTTCCACTTCACGGATGAACGTTGTAAACCAGATCACCAAATGTATAGAGATTAATAAACTTGCCTCAGCGTGCATTTGGGGGATTGCTTTGACCTCAGCTGATCCTCCCTCATGGCGAAGATAAACCCAGTTGGAAATTGGTATGCAAAGAGGAAATTGAGCACAGCTCCCACCCAAGGGTTTATTTAGTTCAGCTGAGTTCAGATATGTCTTACATTACGGAGCCGCATCGTTCTTTGAAGGAAGCGTGGTGCGTCAGGCCAATTGCATTCGCCAAATTTGGGAGCCTTTAATATTTCGCATCTCATTCAGCCGACTAATGAAGCCGCTTTCTGTGCCTGCTCCTGCGGAATGTGCACCTGCTCCCACTGGTGGCTCGGTCTCTCTAAAGGGCGGCGCAAAGCAGAGCCCACGGCGAGATTTTAACTCATTCCGAACCTGCTTAAAAAAAAGAGACACGCTGTCGAAGTTTTTGATCCCGCACTCATCAGGGCAGACACAAGACTATGCCAGATGTCAAAGGGAAGTACAATTAATGCTGCATGATAGAAAGGCGCTGAAGGATCTGTGAGTCAACTCTGAGCAGTTGAGCTGATACCAGGGAGGGTATTTCGGGGAACTGTTCCCCCCCCCCCCCCCCGCAGTTTTGCTTAATTTGAAAAGATGCAATGCCTGCACATTTTTATTTTTCCTGCCGAGAGCAAGAGCCTACAAATAAATATATGCAGCTTCCATTAAGCAGAGGTGCAGTTGTGGCCTTGCAGGCCTGTCTAATAGTCCACAGAATCCGATAGAATCCCTACAGTGCAGAAGGAGGCCATTTGGCCCATTGAATCTGCACCAAGCCTCTGAAAAAGCACCCTACCAGGCCCGTTCCCCTGCCCTATTCCTGCACATCTTGGGACACTCTGGGCAATATATCACGGCCAATCCACCTAACCGGCACATCTTTGGACTATGGGAAGAAACCGGAGCACCTGGAGGAAACCCACGCAGACACGGGGGGTGGGGTGGGGGGGAGGTGCAAGCTCCTCACAGACAGTCACCCGAGGTCAAAATCGAACCCGGGTCCCTGGCGTCGTGAGGCAGCAATGCTAACCACCTATCTTGGCTGTCAGTGTAATTCTCAGCGCACTCAGGATTGTTCAGCAAGTGCTGTCCAATTATGGGATCGCCCTTAACGTTGGGAATTACGTTCTAAGCTTTGCAAACTCGGGCCGGGTGAATATGGTCAGTGAGCGGCCTATCGCAAACAGTCGGCGGGAGCTGCTTGCTCGATTCGGACTCGCCATTTTCTGGGTCCTACCGCTTACCACCATTCAAAGCTCGCCTACTTTCATTGAATTAGAATTGGGCAGCAAATGTTAGGTTCAACCTGCGGTGAGTTAGCTGGTCTTAGCTGGGGTAGCAATAGAGCGTTTGACAATGTTGGTTTAGAATGGGATAAAATTCATCCAACGGCGTCCCCTTTCACCGCCTGGGCGACTTTGCCCACAGACGGTGAGGGTGGGATCAGATTTAGCTGTGATACGCCCTGTGGCTTCTCTCACCCTCGTGGCTCATAAGTAAAGAACTGACAAGGAACCTCGAACAAACATACAGAACGGGGAATTAAAACGAAATAAAAATAAATGGATATTCACATACAACAACTTGTATTTATGCAGCACCTTTAACATGGCAATGTGTTCCCCAAAGGGCATCAAAGACATTTAATGAGCGAAAACAAGATTGGCATCGTATACACATAAGGCGGCACTGTGGCACAGCGGTTAGCGCCGCTGCCTCACAGCGCCAGTGACCCCGGTTCGATTCCGGCCTCGGGTGACTGTCCGTGTGGAGTCTGCACGTTCTCCCCCGTGACTGCGTGGGTTTCCTCCGGGTGCTCCGGTTTCCTCCCACAGGCCAAAGGATCTGCAGGTAAGGCAGGATAGACGGTAGGGTGGGGTGTAGGCCTGGTTAGGGTTCTCTCTCAGAGGGTCGGTGTGGACTTGATGGGCCGAATGGCCTCCTTCAGCCCCGTAGGGATTCCGTGGTGCATTTGACGACTGCAAGATTAGCCAAAGAGGGACTGTTACGAGGGGGGAACGAAAGGGTGGACGGAGGGGAAAGGTCGGAAGCGGGAATTCCGGAGCTTCTGACTCTGGTGGTTGAAGGCGACATCTGCTAATGCAGTGAGCGGGGGTGGGGGGGGGGGGGGGGGGGGGGGCTGATTGAACTGCCGGGTGAAGAAGAAACGGGATACAACCCATCCCGCTGCCGGGACACTCCAAGGGCCTACCAGTTTGCCGGTGTGTCGACCGCCACCTCTGGGAGACGTGTGCGTGCGTGCTCGTGTGAAGTGAGACGGCAGCGAACGTGGGTTTTCATTTTCCCTGAGCTGTCTTTGTGTTCAGCCAGCAGACGAGAACGCAGCGCAGGGCAGGTCACCGCACATGGTAATCCACTCACCTCGCGCCCATTAACTTTGGTGTCAGTGCCGCAACGTATAATCACAGCAAATAGGGCTGTGAATCGGAGCGTGTTACAGCGCCTGTAACGCAGATAACTTATTCATTTCATCTGCGCGGAGTGAGGCGCCGTTGGATTCATTCCATCGGCCTGTCATGATAGGCAGACATGCAGATAATGATACACAGACAGGCATAGACAGGCAGCTAATGGACACAGAGAACAGGACGTGACCAATGAGCAGGCAGGTCACTCAGGGGTGGTATCTCACTATAAAAGACACGAGGCGCTCACACTCCGCCTCTTTCCACTGACGTACATCGAGAGAATGAAATGAAATGAATGAAATGAAAATCGCTTATTGTCACGAGTAGGCTTCAAATGAAGTTACTGTGAAAAGCCCCTAGTCGCCACATTCCGGCGCCTGTTCGGGGAGGCTGTTACGGGAATCGAACCGTGCTGCTGGCTTGCCTTGGTCTGCTTGCAAAGCCAGCGATTAGCCCTGTGAGCTAAACAGCCCCAGAGAGAGTGAGTCAGGGTGTATGTACAGTATCACACCTCCACCACGTGGCTAAGAGCTAGTCTGGTTCAGTCAGACAGAGTAACCACAGCAGAGTCGAACTCACAGCGAACTGTGCTAACTGTGCTACTAGTTCAATAAACCTGATTGAACTAACTTCAAGGTCTGGAGTATCTTTTGGTTAAAGCTGCATCCAGTTGCAGCCAGTGTTATCCCAGTGGACATAACACTGTCATAATATCAACTCATGTATATAATGGAGTGCAGACAGGCAGTGATCGACACATAGGATGACCAGTCAGCACACACAACACAGTGCAGCCAATCACCAGACAGGACACTGCCACTATAAAGCCAGGGGGCACTAGGTTTCCCGCTCTCTCTGAGACAGTCAGAGTCCATGAGCTAGTCAGTGCAAACACCATGCGGTAGTTAGTAAGTCTGGTCAGGCTGCTACTAGGTCTCCAGTCAGATCAGTATCGTGTCGACCCACAGCTGAATATGTTTATCAGTTCTATCGTTGAATGAAACAGTGTTGGATCTTCTCCAGTGTCAGACGTCTGTTTCAAACTTCCCTGCATCGAGTGCAGTCCACATCGAACCAACCTGCCTAACGCATCAAACACATCACGGCCCAGGGATAAACTCCAGCATCTCGCGTTAGCGCACTCACTTAACCTCCCCATTCATAATGGACCGGGGGGGGGGGTTAATATTTAAAATTGCTTCTGGCCGACCTCATCCAAGTCTCATTTCTCCTGGCGGTGGTGGGGGTGAGGGTTGGGGGGGGGGGGGGGGGGGGTGAGGGTGGGGGGTGGGTGGGGGGGGGGGGTGAGGGTGGGGGGTGGGGGGGGTAAGTGATGGGAGACAGTGGGGAGGGGGGGGAGGGAAATTAGTGATCTGCCCCAATGCAGGGTCAGAAACAGAAGTGTTAAATTATTCAGCGTTCCTCGCGTGTACTGACCCGTACGGAAGATTGAAAACATTCAAGGATGTGCGGGGGAAGAGAAAAAAGCTGAACCTTTTGGTTGTATAATGTTGACACTGAGTGGAGTACGTTTGAGAAAATTTATCAGAGTGGAATTTGCTCGGACGGTCCACTGAGTTCCCCGGGCTGTCACTGTGACGTCCGCCAGCTCGAGAGAGAGAGAGAATCCTGGAGGCTTGGCAGTCCCACCGGGAACTAAATTAAGGCTCGATGGGATCTGGCCGAGCGGACATTGGATATTCAACTTTTCTATCCGTTGGAGAGAGCTGCCAAGAATGTTTGTCGGAATACCGCGGTCGTTGCGATTAACGTTACCCCGCCGGCAGTGTACCCCACCCGGGGGGAGCGGTGAGGTTCCTGGGGGCGCTGGGTGGTTCCAATGGGGAATCCCATTGGCAAGCAGGGGGGGGGGGGGAGATGAAATCCCGCCCCCAGCGAATGGAGCGCCGCCCGAAAAACAGGCGGCTGGGGGAACCCCGCCCCATTATCCACAACGGTGCGGCACTCCCTCAGTGCAACCTCCGGGATGTCGGCCGAGAATGTACATGAGCTGACGCTGAAGCGCGCGCCAAGTGTCCGATTCCCAACAGGGGGTTCCCTGCTACCCCCTGCCCCGTGTACATCTGACAATGGCAGCTGGCGATCCAGTTCCCTCCAGTATAAAAATGAGAATGGGGGTGGATGGGAATATGGAATTCGAGGCACAAACTGATCAGCCATCTTGCGGAATGGCGGGGCGGGCGTGTCGAGCCGAATGTCCTACTCCTGCTCCGATGTCGGTAGAAACCTCAGGCCATATGTTCGACTACTTATGGAAACAGGGCAGTGCTGAGCATTTGGCTTACCTCCCCTAAGAATCTCTTGCCAAGAGAAGCTAAATTTATCTTAAATTTATCTTCACCCCCACCGAACACCTGGCTACCTCCTGACTACCCGACTACTCCTTCACTCCCCCTTCACCCTCACCCTTCCCACTAGCCCCACTCCCAACCCCTGACCCTTTACCCCACCCCCACGACTACTCCTGACCACCTCCTTAACTCCTGACTACCCTTTCGCCTCCGATCCACAGGCCCGCGATCCCTGAGGCTGGAGAGGCTTACTTTCGATCTGGCTTCGGGCCTACCATTCAGGATGCATCCTACTTTGACAGGCCCATTGTGTTTGCCCGTGATGTAGTCCGCCGTCGAATGGCGTCTCACACTGACATAGCAAGCTCCCCCCACCCACCCCCCCCCCCAAAACCCCCCCCCCCCCCCCAACACATACACACACACATCTGAAACCTTGTAGGCCCCACTGGAAGGCACTCTGCCCTCTACAAATGAAGGAAAACAACACCTCTCGCTGGCGCACCACCAGCATTGCCCAACCACAACCTGGTACAGACCTGGGTGACCGCAGGGTCCAGGCTTCAGACCCCCACGCAAATCCAGGACGGCTCTCAGCTGCTCGCGAGACAGGCCGTGTGGGAAAATATAGCCAATCGCTCCACAACTGGAACCTGCGGAAGGGCCCGAATTCTGAGGGTGACCATCCAGCCAGGCCATCGCCCGCATGCCGAAGCCCCTGCCCTGAGAGAGCCATTCCTGGTGGGGATCACAACCGTTTGCAGTGCGTCAGCTGATGCTGATGAACTGATTGTGAACCACAGCATCAAACTGTCCCCCCCCCCCCCCCCCCACCCAACTCCCCCCACCCCGCCACAGACATGCCTTAAAAAGAAACAATGGCTCTAATCGCCCATTCTCTGGAATAATAATAATCTTTATTAGTGTCACAAGTAGGCTGACATTAACACTGCAATGAAGTTACTGTGAAAAGCCCCTAGTCGCCACACTCTGGTGCCTGTTCGGGAACACAGAGGGAGAGTTCAGAATGTCCAATTCACCCAACAGGCACGTCTTTCGGGACTTGAGGGAGGAAACCGGAGCACCCGGAGGAAACCCACTCAGACACGGGGAGGACGTGCAGACTCCGCACAGACAGTGACCCAAGCCGTGAATCGGACCTGGGACCCTGGCGCTGTGAAGCAACAGTGCTAACCATTGCGCTATTGTGCTGCCCGGAAGGTGGTGACCCCGGATGTACACAGGAAAATGTGGTACGCCTGGATATTCCCACGCAAAGTCCAAATGGGGATTGCCCAGGAGGTTTTAATATCCATTGGATAAGGCCCCTGCATCCGTAACCTTCCGAAACTCCGATTTAATGTCAGAAACCTTGGACGCTTCTCACTCACTTCGCAGAATGGTTGTCCAGGAAGGGTTCGAAGGGTTAAAACCACTCCTGAAAAACTATACGACCGACCCCCCCCTCCATTCCCCCAGCCCCCCCCAAGTCCCCACTGGACCCCTTAATTATACCCGAACTCCCCCACCTTCCCCTGACCATCCAAAGAATGCCCCCCAACCCTTCCAGCCCCTGCAACAGCCGATCTATCTCCTTGACGACCACCCCCCGCAACGACCTCTCTCCAACTCCCAACTATCCCCCGACCACCTGACGACACTCTCCCCCCCCCCCACCAACACCCAACTATCCTCCAGCCCCTCAAACGACATCCCAGCCGGCTACCTTGACTCCCCTCCCACGCCTTGAGCTCCCCAGGCCCTGAATCTCGACTGCTTCCGACTACACCCTTAACTCCCAATGACTCCATCACCCCTGGCTCTCCCCGCAAAGCTAGCCTATTCCCCCCTCCCCCCAATCCTATGACCCACACCTAATTGCCTCACGCACCCACCCTCTCTCTCGTCAAAGTATATTTGGGATATTTAAACTTACCAGATAAAGCAGTGAGTGACATAAATCGAGGGCACGTCTTTCGTTCCATTTACGATCCCGAACGACATGAAAGGACTCCGCCACGCTCCACGTTTTTCAGCATTCCCGGATTGGAAAACCGACCAGAGGAACGTGAAGCTCCAGACGAAGGTAGAGGAGGAGGTGACGACCCGACGGTGACCGTTGTCCGCGGCACGTTCGGCCGAATGTGCCATACCCGGCGGCCAGGCTCGCGCCGGGACATGTCGACTTCAGCAAGGTCGTCCTGTGCCTGTGGAATCAAACCCCAGGGACCTTGGCGCCTTCGAAGGCAGATAGATGACAGTGGAAAGTCACCGCAATCAGACACACGATCGAGCAGGGTGCGTGTCTGAGGAGCACGTTTCTCTTTACAATTAGTAATGGGCAGAAGAAGAATATTCAAGGGTGACATTCCTCAAGCAAGGTCTCGCTTCTGTCTCCCCCGAGATGGAAGCAGGCCGGAGTCCGGACCCCAATATCAAAGATAGCAGCGAGGGGGTTGGTCTCGCTCACTGCTACAGAGTCTTTCACTTAATCACTTGGCGAGTTCCCAATCTGGGGGTGACCACTGGGACGAGGCCCATGCTGTCCTTTAATTAAAATGGTAAGCAGCAGCGAGGGCCCTGGGGAGGGGCACTTTGGATCTCATTCAACATTTGCTTCACAGAACAGGAACCGGCCCAGTCAAGTGAAACTTGGGGATTTTGAAGGACAACCTCGCATGGTGACAGAAATAGCACCGGAACATTCCGAGCGGCTGAGAGCAGCTTTCAACTCCAAGGGAAGACATGTCACTCGAATCCGCTCTCCTAAATTCTGTTCTCCGGGCCTTCAGGCGCCGGCCATTTTAAACCTTTTGCTTTATTATTCATTTACTGATTGTGGGCCTCGCTGGTTAGGCCCCAGCATTTGTTGCCCATCCCTAGTTGCCCTTCAGGAGGTGGCGGTGAGCTGTCTTCTCGAACCGCTGCAGTCCTTGAGGTGTAGGTACACCCACTGTGCTGTTAGGGAGGGAATCCCAGGGTGTTGCCCCAGCGACAGCGGAGGAACGGCCGATATATTTCCAAGTCAGGGTGGTGAGTGACTTGGAGGGGAGCCTCCAGGTGGTGGGGTTCCCAGGTATCTGCTGCCCTTGTGCTTCTAGATGGCAGTGGTCGTGGGTTTGGAAGGTGCTGCCGAAGGGAGGAGCCGGCTCCTTTGCGATCCCCCACATTTCTGCGTCCTCCGTTGTTGCCTTGACCTCATTCTCTGGAATTCCCTCCCTAATCCTCTCTGCCTTTTCCTCTTTCATTAAGACGCTTCTTAAAGACGACAGGCAGGATTCTCTGAAGCTTCCGTCGGTGCGATCAGTCCCAGATAGGGGGGGGGGGGGGGGGGGAGGGGGGGGGGGGGGGGGTTGTGGAGAACCTTGGCAGGCGAGACCGCGTAGAGTGACCCCTGACCGGCGCCACGCCAGGCGGCGTCTCGCGGTTCGCGCCCGTCCCAGCGGTTCTCCGGCCTGGCCTGGGCTGAGGGAATCCCGCCCTGTATATTTTCAACAAGGATGTTGATATGGCCTTTTGGGCATAAAGATCTCAAAGGATCTGGGGGGAAAGTGGGATACGGTTACTGAGATGGATGAGCAGCCATGATCATAAATCGCGGAACAGGCTCAAAGGGCCAAATGGCCTCTCCCTGCTCCCATTTTCTATGTTTGTCTGTGAGGTAGAGGGGTTGCGAAGAGTGCATGGAGAAAAGAGGTTTCCATTGGTTGGTGAATTAGGACGTGAGGCGTTCATTGATAAACCCGATGAAAAATTCAGAAGGGACGGTCTGACCCTGAGGGTGGTTAAAATGAGGTGGTTAAAAATTATAATCTATAAACAGGAACCAATCATCTTCCACCCTGGCTTTTCCCATCCCTCCCATCCCCCACCCACAGCCTTAATCGGACATGAATGTGGCAACCCCCTACAACAGAGCCCTCCACCTCCTCCAGCAGTTCGCCGATTCTGCCATATTCCGCCGAATGGCACAGATGTATTTACGACAGTGGCGAGCAGGGGGGGCCACATGCGGCCTATCTGGGTTCTGAGTGCGGCCCACGAGACATTTTGTTGACCGTTGCCTACGGGAGGGGTCGCCGCATTCCGCCGATTTCCATGAATGTTAATTTTTTCCCCTCCCGGTCTGAATGAAGTGATTCGCGTGTAAAGCGAGGGGCGAGAGCGAAACGAGGTGCCTGCTGATTGCTCACAACATTGACCGTGAGAGCCGTGCGTCCAAGGTGTCAATATTTCTTCTGCTTTTACCCACTTGAGGCTGACGACAGTTCTGTCAATATATAAACGATTAAGCATCACCTACCCTTTGTCGTGAAATATTTGACGTGTAGTAAAGGTGTTTGATCTTATTCATGGGGCTAAGGGCAAGCCTGATTTCGATCTTGGGGAATCACTGAGATGAAGGAAGGCCATTCGCCCCGTCACCACAGCCTAGGTTGCCCATCGCGGATTGAAGGCGAAAATGAGTAACTCCATGAAGGAGAAAGGGGTAGAAGGTTGTGCTGACAGAGTTGGATAAAGAGGGGTGGGATCAGGCCTGGGTGGAAGATTAACATTGGTACACCCATGGGAGTAATGATACGCTTCTGTGCTGATGGCTCAGTGTCATTTTTATAGCCGGGGCTGGGAAAATGCTAATCTTTTTGTTCAGAGGGCAAGTTGAGTGGGGAGTGCATTACCCTTGATCCTTCACAAGTGCTCCATCAAAGTGTTTGCTTCCTTCCCCGAATCTCACCAACTTCTTTAAGGAACTTGGCATCGCTCTCCAGATGTGTGCTTATGTTTCGCGAGGTCGTTCTGGGATTTGGAATCTGACATCGGTCTAATCCTTGAATAACTTAGGGCAGCACGGTAGCACAAGTGGATAGCACTCTGGCTTCACAGCGCCAGGTTCGATTTCCCCACTGGGTCACTGTCTGTGCAGAATCTGCACGTTTCCCCCGTTTCCTCCGGGTGCTCCGGTTCCTCCCACAGCCCAAAGACGTGCAGGTTAGGTGGATTGGCCATGCTAAATTGCCCTCAGTGTCCAAAAAAAAGGTTAGGAGGAGTTACTGGGTTACGGGGATAGGGTGGAAGTGAGGGCTTAAGTGGGTCGGTGCAGACTCGATGGGCCGAATGGCCTCTGATGCGACCATCAATTCAACCGGAGACACGAGTTGGAGTAAACTGTAGCTGAATTGGTGGCCGCATCAATTTAATCGGCTTACAACTGGGCCTGCCTGCGACTGTGCTGAACTGAAGGCGGACTCGCAGGACCGCAGCACTTACACTTCCTGAAGGGGGCGGAGCCCTGTACATGCTCCTCATCTCCCCCTGTGGGCAACGGCTCACAGATGGAGCCCACAGGGACACAGTGTGAATTATAGTGGTTACACATTCACCACAGCCTCCTTCTGCACTGTATGTTCTATGTTCTACTCATGGGGAAATGATTCACCTTTGCATCTCTATTATCGACCAGGCTTGCCTCCATTTTGCATTTCAATGTTCCAGTTATGAAGGCCAGTTTGACGGGACCTTGGCAGCATTCCAATGGCCATGGAGCTGTCAAGGCCTACATTTGTAGCCCATCCCTGATTGTCGTTGAACTGAATGCCTCGTTCGGCCATGGCAGAGGGAGGTTCAGAGTTGACCGCATTGCTGTGGGGTCTGGAGTCACAGGTAGGCCAGATCTGGGTAAGGACGGCAGATTACCTTCCCCGAAGCAAATTCGTGGACCAGATGGGTTTTTAAACTCACAACCAACGCTAATTTCTAAGTCACCATGACGGAGTGCAGCTTTTCAATTCCGGATTTTTATTAATTGAATTAAAATTCCACCAACTGCCGGGGTGGGAATTGAACCCGCGTCCCCGGGCCTCTCGTTTACCAGCCCAGTAAAATTACCACCAAAACCACCATCACCCCTCACATGTGATGCATATATTTTCTCACGCCATTCCCTGGGAGCTCGAATGGCACAGTGGTTAGCACTGCTGCCTCGCAGCGCCAGGGACCCGGGTTTGATTCCGGTCTCGGGTGACTGTCTGCGTGGAGTCTGCACGTTCCCCCCCGTGTCTGGGTGGGTTTCTTCCGGGTGCTCTGGTTCCCCTCCCCCCCACACAGTCCAAAGATGGGCTTAGGTAGGGTGCTCTTTTGGGGGTGTCGGTGCACATTTGATGGGCCGAATGGCCTCCTTCCGCACCGTAGGGGATTCTATGAATGACCTCACCCTGATTTTTAGCTGATGTTTCTGCTCCCAGGATCATCTCAGCATTCAATTGCTCGTGACTTGATCACGTGCTTTCGTTGACTGCTCACTGTGTGTGATTAGCTAAGCCTGGCCCTGATCACTCGGAAAAATAAACGAGATTGAGAAAAACTGCCGTCAGCATAAGACAGCAGACGTTTGAAAGTATTGAATAAAACTCTTGTTGCAAGCATGGAAACGGTGTGCCGTCTCTGCATATCTCCGAGGACCAAACACTACACGCCCCACTGCCAGAGATAAATATCCCATCAGTTCCTTTTGAAACCCTCAATTGAATCACCTCTTAATCTTCGACATTCCAGGGAATACAAGCTGAGTTGAAGTGATGGGGGCACGGTAGCACAGTGGGGGAGCACAGTGGTTTGCACAGTTGCTCCAGAGTCCCAGGTTCAATCCCCGGCTTGGGTCGCTGTCTGTGCGGATTTTGCACTTTGAAATGAAACGAAAATTGCTTATTGTCACGAGTAGGCTTCAAATGAAGTTACTGTGAAAAGCCCCTAGTCGCCACATTCCGGCGCCTGTTCGGGGAGGCTGGTACGGGAATTGAACCGTGCTGCTGGCCTGCCTTGGTCTGCTTTCAAAGCCAGCGATTTAGCCCAGTGTGCTAAACCAGCCCCGAAACCTTCCCCCCCCGTGTCTGCGAGGGTTTCCTCCGGGTGCTCCGGTTTCCACCCACAGTCCAAAAGATTTGCAGGTTAGGTGGGTTGGCCATGCTAAATTGCCCTTAGTGTCCAAAAAAGTTGGATTGGGTTACTGGGTTACGGGGATAGGGTGGAGGTGTTGACCTTAGGTAGGATGCTCTTTCCAAGGGCCGGTGCAGACTCGATGGGCCGAATGGCCTCCTTCTGCGCTGTAAATTCTATGATTCTATGACTTCTCCTCATGATCAAAGACTTGGAACCCTGGGAGCATTCTGGTGAATCTGAACTACACTCCTTCCAATGTCAGGATCTCTTCTGAACAACGATGAGCTCAAAACTGTGTACGTTCCCTAATTTACAGGTTCCGCTCTGACTGCTAAGGAATAGTGTTTGCTTTCCTTGTACAATGGTCCAGCTTAATGAATCTAAATTGTTTCCTGGAAGTAACCAATTGATTTTCTTTTTTCTTTGTCAGGGTTGTTGGTGAGCTTTTTAAACTGACTCTGATTTGAATGGAGCCGTTGTGTTAGCCCCCGGGGAAGAGTAGCCAGGATTTCCTGATTTTCAATGTTCCATCGTATTTGAAATGACGGATTCCACCCTGCGGCCCTCTGGGTGGAACCTTGTTGAGGTGTCAGCTGTAGTGCCGGTGAGAGACCCACGCGGTCGGCCAAACGTCACAACGGTCAGGCAGTGCTCAGGCCTCCTGCGGGCCTTCCTCAGGAATCAAGACCCCCAGTGGAGTGGGCAAGTGGCTCGCTGACAGACAGCTGCCGGCCAACCAGCACTGGTGCTCAGCGGCTGATGCACGATCAATTGCACAAAGACTAGAGTTGAATACACCTGAGGCTTCATTACACTAAGATGTCCGACAGCAGCTGGCGAAATGGCTGCCGTACGGGGAGCACACATGTTTATACTCCACCTACTGGGCGGAGCTAGCAGGTAGGGGCTACCCCCATACCTTTAGTACAGGGCCTTACCAGACATACCCTAATATATACAGCGGTGGTTATTACCACAGCGGCGCCACTGGCGGTGGCTGCTGCCCGAAGGACAGGCATTGGAGTCGCATGATCGCAGAGTGACCTAGGTCAAGGGTCAGTAATGGGGGCGGGCAGGGTGGGATGGAGGTAGGGTTCACTTGTCGGGGATCATGGGAAGAGGCGTTCAGCGGCAAGGGGAGGGTAGGTAGTGTTCGGCAACAGGGGCAGGGCGGTGACCCGCAACGCTCGTCCTGAACCTTCCCGAGATCCAGTCCCACAATCAAGCACTGGTGACTCTGATCGAGGTACCCCGCCTCCCTCCCTCCCCTGCCAGAGGTGACCGGGTGGCTGCACGGTTTCAGCCGCCATGCGCCAGCCCCTTGGTGACACGTCCGTCTGCCCCTGGATTAATGCCCCTGGGTTAATGCCAAGTAATTGACCACGTCAGGGCCTCACAATTGGCGACAGGGTAGCCCGGCCCAACATGGGCCTCCGCGCCCCGAATCCGATGCCGGCGGAGGAGGGAAGGCGCTGGGGCCCCGGTACGCCACGAATCCCGGCAAAATACGCGGCCTTCCCGCCTCCGGGATCGCTGCCGGCGACCTCACAAGATTCCACCCAATAGCGCCCATGCCAGCCGGCAAGGAACCATCGGCCTAAATCCAGATTCAGGCTCTGTTCCCAGCCTCAAAAGTCTTTAAAAAGAATCTGGCAGCATTTTACAAAACAGAATCAATCGCACAGCGTACACTTTGAAATTACCTCTCTCATAACCCGTAACCTGTGAAACCTGTGGGATTGTGTCCAAAATAAGCTGGCTGTAGGAATCTGAATTTCAGCTGGTTTTTTAACCTGATTGTACAGCATGACTGGGTTTAAAGGGATCGTCAATGGAGTGAAAAAGCAGGAAAATGGAACAGGCAAATATTCCACGGAGAGAATAGAATTAGCACTGGGGAGGGGGGGGGGGGGTGCTTTTAAATTGGTTTGGGGCGGCTGGATTTGTCCTCTTCCATACTGAGGCAACCTCGGAGATGGGGCGGGATTCTCGATCGGCGGGATGCTCCCCTTCGCTGGCCGCGCACTCGCGCCCGCGGATATCCCGACGGCTTGGGGGTGCCCACAACGGGAAACCCCATTGGTCGGCTGGAGGGACGGAGAATCCCGCCCAAGGTCTGTCTTTGCCGGTGGCGAAGGCCATTCAGCCCTTCCCCCCCCCCCCCGAACCTATCCCTCCATGATCGGATGGGCTAACCCCTCCATGTAACCCCTCCACGGGGAGACCGGCGGCGAACTATTTGACTTCAGAGTGCATCATGTGAACAAACACGAGCCCCTTTTCCAGCAGGAAAAGTGGGGGGGGGGGGGCCCTCTGGCGAGCGGACATGGGCGAGGACCCTGACTGTTTCCTCCCCGTCGGGAGGGGGCGAGGGGGGGGGGGGGGGGGGGGGGGGGGGGGGGGGGGGCGTCGATTCGGATTCAGATTCAGGTCCAGTCCCTGGAGTGGCAGTGCTAGCTCGTGCCTGGCACCGCATTTATTGTGTTTTTAAAATATTTTTGAGGTGGAAGTAGACAGATTCTTAATACGCAAGGGGCTGCTAGGTTATGGGGGTAGGTGGGAGGTTTCAGTCATGGACGACCATGATTCTGTTGAATGGCGGAGCGGGCTCGAGGGGCCGAGTGGCCTCCTCCTGATCCTAACTCGTTATGGTTTGTATGTGTGCGCATGTTACATACCCACTTGTCTCTCTCCAGCCGAGAGAGAAGGCGATGGATCCTTGCGTCTACTTACCACAATCTCCTCACTCCTGGGTCACTCCCCAACAATTAGCTGGCCCCCCAACGACCCCCCCCCCCCTCACAACCCCCCCGCCTGCTGAGAGGACTTACCTGAGCAGGCGGTGCAAATTGACCCTGGGGGTCTCTCTGGCCTGTGGGCCCCCAGTTAATCACGTCCTTAACCAGCTGAGCTGGAGGAGAGCAAATTCTCCCATCGAAATTGTAACCTGTTAATGGCTTATTGATCTGTCTGAATCTTCAAGATTGAGTGCCTCACGCTCAGCAACCTTTACAAGACTTACATCCTGCACTGTAAATATGGAGCAGCATTTTATTTCAACTTAATGCACTCCAGTGTATTCTGTAACTATTCCTATTAAGCATACACTTCCAATGAATAAAGAAAGATTATGAAGCACTTAGTTCAGCTCCTGAAGCTGTGTTGGAGCGACTGGCTGGCTGAGAGCTGGTTAGGTTAGAGACAGCATCAAATAGCTGGCGGCGGGGGGGGGGGGGGGGGGGGGGGGGGGATAGTGCTGAGAGGGAGCAGGAGGAGGGAAACCAGAATTGAGTGGGCCGAAGAGAGTCCAGAAAGGATGGGAAGAGTGAGGGGGGGGGGGGGGGGGGGGGGGGGGAGAGGGGAGAAGAGAGAGGAGAGGGGAGGAGAGAAGAGGGGGAGTGGGGGTGAGGGGAGGAGAGGAGGGGGAGGAGAGGAGATGAGAGTTGAGGCAAGGGGGGGTGGAGGTGTGGAGAGGAGGAGAGAGGGGGAGTGGAGTGTGGAGAGGGGGGAGTGGAGATGTGGAGAGGAGAGGAGAGGGGTTGTGGAGGTGTGGAGAGGGGGAGAGAGGGGGAGTGGAGGTGTGGAGAGGGGAGAGGGGGGAGTGGAGATGTGGAGAGGAGAGGAGAGGGGTTGTGGAGGTGTGGAGAGGGGAGAGAGGGAGTGGAGATGTGGAGAGGGGGAGAGAGGGGGAATGGTGAGGAGAGGAGAGAGGGGAGTTGTTGGCAGTGCATGGGGAGTTGATGGTAGTGCATGGGGAGTGAATGGCAGTGCATGGGGAGCGAATGGCAGTGCATAGGGAGTGAATGGCAGTGCATGGGGAGTGGGTGGCAGTGCATGGGGAGTGAATGGCAGTGCATGGGGAGTGAATGGCAGTGCATGGGGAGTGAATGGCAGTGCATGGGGAGTGAATGGCAGTGCATGGGGAGTGAATGGCAGTGCATGGGGAGTGGGGTGGCAGTGCATGGGGAGTGAATGGCAGTGCATGGGGAGTGAATGGCAGTGCATGGGGAGTGAATGGCAGTGTATGGGAGTGATGGCAGTGCATGGGGAGTGAATGGCAGTGCATGGGGAGTGAATGGCAGTGCATGGGGAGTGAATGGCAGTGCATGGGGAGTGAATGGCAGTGTATGGGGAGTGAATGGCAGTGCATGGGGAGTGAATGGCAGTGCATGGGGAGTGAATGGCAGTGCATGGGGAGTGGGTGGCAGTGCATGGGGAGTGAATGGCAGTGCATGGGGAGTGAATGGCAGTGCATGGGGAGTGAATGGCAGTGCATGGGGAGTGAATGGCAGTGCATGGGGAGTGGGTGGCAGTGCATGGGGAGTGAATGGCAGTGCATGGGGAGTGAATGGCAGTGCATGGGGAGTGAATGGCAGTGCATGGGGAGTGAATGGCAGTGCATAGGGAGTGAATGGCAGTGCATGGGGAGTGAATGGCAGTGCATGGGGAGTGAATGGCAGTGCATGGGGAGTGAATGGCAGTGCATGGGGAGTGAATGGCAGTGCATGGGGAGTGAATGGCAGTGCATGGGGAGTGAATGGCAGTGCATGGGCACTGCGGCCCGGATTTTTATGTCATGGCAGCTCGATCTGGGAGTTCGTTCCTGGTCCGAATTGGGAGTCAGTTTGAGGCCCAAATCAAGGGGTTTGGGCTTGATTGTTTCCAAGCCTAAAAGAGGTTGAATGGGGAGACATGTTCCAGATCTAATGAGGGGGTAGGGTTTGGCCTGGAAAGAAAATAAATTCTGGGCCTATATCAGGAGTCACCATCTGGGCCCGAATCAAGTGTCGGGGCCTGGGCCTGAATCAAGTGTCGGGGCCTGGGCCTGAATCAAGTGTCAGGGCCTGGATCCGAATCAAGTGTTGGGACCTGGGCCTGAATCAAGTGTCAGGGCCTGGGCCCGAATCAGGTGTCGGGGCCTGGGCCTGAATCAAGTGTCAGGACCTGGGCCTGAATCAAGTGTCAGGGCCTGGGTCCGAATCAAATGTCAGGACCTGGGCCTGAATCAAGTGTCAGGGCCTGGGCCCAAATCAAATGTCAGGGCCTGGGCCTGAATCAAGTGTCAGGACCTGGGCCCGAATCAGGTGTCGGGGCCTGGGCCTGAATCAAGTGTCAGGACCTGGGCCCGAGTCAAGTGTCGGGACCTGGGCCCGAATCAAGTGTCAGGGGCTGGGCCTGAATCAAGTGTCAGGGGCCTGGGCCCGAGTCAAGTGTCAGGGGCTGGGCCTGAATCAAGTGTCAGGGGCTGGGCCTGAATCAAGTGTCAGGGCCTGGGTCTGAATCAAGAGTCAGTTTAAAGTCTAAATCGGGAGTCAATGGGCGCGACTAAATGGATGTGTTGCGCTTGGCGAGGATCCGTGCTGGTCGGTTGGATTGCGGGAGAGGACCAAATCGGGAACCGTGCCGAGCGCTTTGCGATTTAACCAGCCTGCCCCCATAGGCAGGTTCTGGATCCCGTCTAAACATGGTCAGAACTCAGCTATCACCAATTAAGGACAATCTCCATCTGATTAATGAGATGGCGCCCTATCTAATGGCCTCTCCAGTGAGAGGTCACAAGGGCGCTGATTAGTATTGGCCCACACAAACAGGGACCTGGTGTCATGGTAGTTGGGGGGGGGGGGGGTGTCTCTCAGGCCATTAGACACCCCTGAGTTATCAAGGACAGGTCAAAGGTGATACCCTGGCTCTCCCTCTGGCACCAGACACCTCGGCCCTGCCAGGCTGCCATCTGGGTACTTCTACCCTGGCACTGTTGAGGTGCCCAGGTGGCAACCCCAGTCTGGCAGGAGCACTGCCAGGGTGGAATGGGCACTGCCAGGGTGGCACGGCTAAGGGCCGGGGCCTGAGGGGGGCCATGCCCATGAAAGGGGGGTTGGAGTGGAGGGGTATGAGGGTGGTGAAGAGCGGGTGTAAAGGGGTCTCTGGACATTTTGGGGGTGGGTGAAGGGTGGGGGTCCGTAAAGGAGGGGGGCCCAAATGGGGGAGGCCTGAAAAGGGGGGGGTCCATAGCCAGGTGTCCTCCTGTGGGGGTGGGGGGGGGGGGGTGGCAATGCATATACGTGTGCGGGTTGCCCGTGGGTGGGTGGAGTGGGGGGGGCACTGAGGCTCACATAGGGATCAGAGCACAATTTCAAAATGGCGGCCCGATCCCTGAGGAGTCGCTGCCGGGTTCAGCTCCCATTGTTGAAAAGATTTCTAAATGTGGGCTGGCCCTAACTTCCCAATTAAATAGTGGTGGGGAGCTCACCGGCAAAGCCGAGCGGGAAACACCAGCCATGATGCTTAAACTGTTCCATTAAATCGCGCCCGATATCTGGGCCTGAATCGGGTTTCGGGTCCTGGGGCTTTGCTTTGGAATCACCTGCCTATCTTTGAGCGCACACTCACAGCAAGGTTTGTGGGAATGCCGGCAATGGAAGTTTTAGTGGATAATGTTCATTGGAACATAGAATACACAGTGCAGAAGGAGGCCATTCGGCCCAGCGAGTCTGCACCGACCCACGTAAGCCCTCACTTCCACCCTATCCCCGTAACCCAATAACCCCTCCTAACCTTTTTTGGACACTAAGGGCAATTTAGCATGGCCAATCCACCTAACTTGCACGACGTTGGACTGTGGGAGGAAACCGGAGCACCCGGAGGGAACCCACACAGACACGGGGAGAACGTGCAGGCTCCGCACAGACAGTGACCCAAGCCGGGAATCGAACCTAGGACCCTGGCGCTGTGAAGCCACAGTGCTATTCACTGAGCTACCTGTGTTGTCATGTTACTTTGAGTAACATAAGCCGCCACTTGGTGTAGGCGTTGCTGAAGGATACTCCAGACCTCGAGGTAAGTTGAAAGTATTTATTGAGCAATTAACAAAGCTCCTAAATGAGTTCTACACTCTACTGATCTGACTCTAGTAACACAGTACACTCTACTAACTATATGAACTTGCTTTAGACCACATGCAATGGTGTGACGGTGCTGCTTACTACACACGTCCTGCTCTCTAAGTTTCTGCCGGTGGAAGGGGCCAGGGCCTGTGTGCCTTGTCCTTTTTATAGTGGTTGTGTGGTGCCCTCTTGTGGTGATACCGCTGGGTGTTCTGATTACCCATTGGTTTTGTCTTGTTCTGATGATCCATTGGTTACATGTCTGCATATCATTACACTACCGTGCTGCCCTTTTATAAGGGGCCTCAACGGGGAACGCACAGCCAAGGCCACACGTAGGCCAGTTTTCTACACCGACGAGCCCCGCTCACCAGAACACCTCAGTATAGTGAGAGACCAGGATGTCATCTTTTAAATGACGTCCTGATCTCCAAGGACCCAACACAACCCCCACACTCTTTGGGAGGGTCCCCCATTCACCCCCCCCCCCCCCCCCCCAATCCCCAGCACACAAAAAATGTCAGCTCAGCAGTGCCAACCTGGCAGTGTCACCTGGGCAGTGCAAGGGTACCACCCTGCCCAAATGGCATGTAGCTGGGGAGCTCCGATCCCCTGGGAGAACCCCCCCCCCCCCCGCGTGTGCTATTCCAGCCGGTCCCCATTTGTGGAGATCAGTAATGAACAGCACATGGATCAGTGCTATGCCCTCCCCACTAAAATTATAATTGATCGCCCGTGATTTAATTGGGACATGGCCTCCATGCAGCAAAGCTAAGAAACGCGCTAAGGAAAGCTCCCTCCATTACAGTGCGCTCACTGGGGTTAATATCGTCACACAAAGACTGGGGCAGGGGCTGGTGCCCTCGCTGTAAGCCCCGGGGGGGGGGGGGGGGGGTCTCAGCAATCAGACTGGATTAACCCCCGCCTTCCATTCGCACTCTGCAGAGTTCAGGCATCGGGCCGATCATCGCAAAACAATTTACCTGCTGCACGGGGGACGACACAGACTGGAAGGAGCCAATCATCCAGCTTGTCTTTTCCAATAACGTTGCTGAATAATTTATGCAGGTTTGTGTGCCTCTGTGGCGTTTGTGTTTTGTTCATTTATTTGGCGGGGTGGGATGATATCCTATGGATGCAATGTTAAACTGAGGGTCCCCGGGATTCCTCTCCTTCTGACACGGTAGCACAGTGGTTAGCACAGTTGCTTCACGGCTCCAGGGTCCCAGGTTCGATTCCCGGCTTGGGTCACGTGCGGAGTCTGCACGTCCTCCCCGTGTGTGCGTGGGTTTCCTCCGGGCGCTCCGGTTTCCTCCCACAGTCCAAAGATGTGCGGGTTAGGTGGATTGGCCGTGCTAAATTGCCCCTCAGTGTCCAAAAAGGTTGGGTGGGGTTATTGGGGTATGGGGATAGGGTGGAGATGTGGGCTTCGGTGGGGGTCCAAGGGCCGGTGCAGATTCGACGGGCTGAATGGCCTCCCTCTGCACTGTAAATTTTATGATTCCATGACCAAGGCAGGCCAGCAGCACGGTTCAATTCCCGTACCGGCCTCCCCGAACAGGCGCCGGAATGTGGCGACTAGGGGCTTTTCACAGTAGCTTCATTTGAAGCCTACTTGTGACAATAAGCAATTTTCATTTCATTTCATTTTCATTTCATTTTAATGACGTATCAGATGTGCATGTTCGGTTTCGAAGAGCGAAGGGAATTCTTTTACATGTCCTGATCAATATTTGTCCCCCAATGTACATCACTAGATCTGCTCACGATCACATTGCTGTTCGTGGGATCTTCCTTTGTGCCCCAATTACCCGCTGCTTTCTTCCCAACTTACAGCAGTGAGAGCGCGTCAGAAGCACTTTGTTAGCTGTGAGGCATTGTGGAGCATCCTGAGCTTGTGAAAGGGGTGGTATTCAGTTGTGAGGATGGATCGGAGAGGTCAGGATTGCTCTCCTTGGAGAGAAGAAGACTAAGAGGAGTCTTGATAGAGACGTTCAAAATCATGAGGGTCTGGACAGAGTAGACAGGGAAGAAACTGATCCCGCTCGTAAGAGGATCGAGAGGGTAAAGATTTAAAGAAGCAAGTGTGGTGTGAGAAAAACCCTTTTCACCTGAGCGAGTGGTTGGGTTCTGGGATGCGTTGCCTGGAAGTGTGGTGGAGGCCGGTTCAATCGAGGCGGTGGAGAGGGCGTTCGATGTTTATTGAATCGAAACAATGGCCGAAACGTTCCAGGCCCGTCGATGGTAACAGCAGGTTCCCCAGAGGCGGAGGGTGTGAACAACCGGGGGAAACCCGTTGACAATGGCGGGACTGGAAGATACCTCGCAAGACAATGGTGGGCCAGTGCCGTCGCCACAAAACCCACGTCCGGGGTTACGGGGGTGGCAAGGGTGGGGGGGGGGGGCACCAGTCACGGGCTGGTGCGGACATGATGGGCCGAATGGCCTCCTTCTGCACCGTAACAATGCTGCGATATTCTCACGGGCTTAATGATCCTCTCAGAGAAAAAAATTAAATGTTCTCCTCAGCTCAATCTTAAATGGGAGGCCTCTTGGCCGAATCCTGTGGCCGTTGCGGTTCGATTTTCCCGCCTGCCACGCACCCCCGTCAGGAGCGGGGTGGTTTCGATGGGTAATCCCATTGGCGCGCAGCGGGAAGATAGAGTGTCACCACCAGCAAAATGGTGCGGGGCCGAGAATCACGGTGGTTGGCAGACCGGAGAATCCGACCCCTTATGTTGGAACACCCGTCCCCGAGTTCGAGCCTCTCCTTTCAAGTGTATCAATCAGCCACAGGCTCCGGGCTCAGGGAGTTTTGCTCGTTGTTTTGTTGTGTGCTTGACGTTTGTCAGACAGCTGGTGTTGCTGCGTTGAAGGAGCATCAGTCGGAAGAGTGTGGGCACCAAACAATATCTTCTCACAGAGTTGGATGACACCAGTAACCACCCACTGAAGACGGCAGAAGTGTCAGTGGAGGTGGAGACTGGCATCCAGCTCCGAGCCCCGCACCTCTTGGCCTTGGGCCTTGCAGTGCAGAATCACTCCAATCACAACACGGATTAAAAGGTTAAAGTATGCACGTTCCACCAACAGGACTTGGTGAGCACTGTTCCTTCAGGGGCAGCACGGTAGCATTGTGGATAGCACAATCGCTTCACAGCTCCAGGGTCCCAGGTTCGATTCCGGGTTGGGTCACTGTCTGTGCGGAGTCTGCACATCCTCCCCGTGTGTGCGTGGGTTTCCTCCGGGCGCTCCGGTTTCCTCCCACAGTCCAAAGATGTGCGGGTTAGGTGGATTGGCCAGGCTAAATTGCCCTTAGTGTTGGGTGGGGTTACTGGGTTAAAAAATGTTTTCATCCTCCCCGTGTGTGCGTGGGTTTCCTCTGGGTGCTTCAATTTCCTCCCACAATCCAAAGATGTGCAGGTTAGGTGCATTGGCTGTGTTAAATTGCCCTTAGTGTCCAAAATTGCACTTAGTGTTAGGTGGGGTTACTGGGTTATGGGGATAGGGTGGAGGTGTTGACCTTGGGTAGGGTGCTCTTTCCAAGAGCCGGTGCAGACTCGATGGGCTGAATGGCCTCCTTCTGCACTGTAAATTCTATATCTATGCAATTCACAGCTCCAGGGTCCCAGGTTCGATTCCGGCTTGGGTCACTGTCTGTGCGGAGTCTGCACGTTCTCCCCGTGTCTGCGTGGGTTTCCTCCGGGTGCTCCGGTTTCCTCCCACATGTCCCGAAAGACGTACTGTTAAGTGAATTGGACATTCTGAATTCTCCCTCAGTGCACCCGAACAGGCGCCGGAGTGTGGCGACGAGGGGATTTTCACAGTAATTTCATTGCAGTGTTAATGTAAGCCTACTTGTGACAATAAAGATTATTATTATTAAAGTTTATGTGCAGGTTCAGTCGGCAGTTCGGAAGGCAAATGCAATATTAGCATTCATGTGGAGAGGGCTACAATACAAGACCAGGGATGTACTTCTGAGGCTGTATAAGGCTCTGGTCAGACCCCATTTGGAGCATTGGGAGCAGTTTTCGGCCCCGTATCTAAGGAAGGATGTGCTGGCCTTGGAAAGGGTCCAGAGGAGGTTCACAAGAATGATCCCAGGAATGAAGAGCTTGTCGTATGAGGAACGTGATGTGGAGATGCCGGCGTTGGACTGGGGTGGGCACAGTAAGAAGTCTGACAACACCAGGTTACAGTTTGTTTCGAATCACTAGCTTTCAGAGCTCACCTGTGGAAAGAGCTGCGCTCCGAAGGCCAGTGATTCGAAACAAACCTGTTGGACTTTAACCTGGTGGTATTAAGACTTCTTATGTAAGAGGAACGGTTGAGGACTCTGGGTCTGTACTCGTTGGAGTTTAGAAAGATGAGGGGGCGAATCTTATCGAAACTTACAGGATACTGTGTGGCCTGGTTAGAGTGGACGTGGAGAGGATGTTTCCAATTGTAGGAAAAACTAGAACCAGAGGACACCATCTCAGACTAAAGGGCCGATCCTTTAAAACAGCGATGAGGAGGAATTTCTTCATTCAGAGGCTGGTGAATCTGTGGAACTCTTTGCCGCAGAAGGCTGTGGAGGCCAAATGACTGAGTGTCTTTAAGACTGAGTTAGATAGGTTCTTGATTAATAAGGGGATCCCGCTGCCAGCGAACGGCGCGCCGTCGAGAAACACGTCTACCGGAGCACCCATCCCATAACCTTAAAGTTAGAGCCGGGCCGTTCGGTGCGAATGTTGGATAGCACACAATGCGGAGCAGAAATCTGCAACTCTCTCCTTCAATGAAGCAGTCCAGCTTGAAGGTCATTAGAAACTTACAAGTCCTGAGATTGACGGGTGTTTGTTTTTTTCCCTGTGAGGACGAGGTGAAGGATTACCAAATGAAGGCAGATAGATGGAGTTTAAGATACAGAGCACTGATGATCGACATGAATGGCAGAGCAGGCTCGAGGGGCCAAATGGCCTCCTCTTATTCCTATAAATAAAGCGTCACATGGATGGAGGAATGATGCCCTTGGGCCTTCCGAAGTGCGTCCATCTCAATTGCCTGTGAATTTAGCAATTTTCTCCCCAACTGAGGATAAATTCTGACATCTTTTCCCATAGCAGATCGTTCCCAGTTACGACTGAAGAATCTTACAGGGCAGGAGGAGGTCATTTCATCCATCCTGCCTACTCTGGCTCCTCTAATCTCCTCTGGCTCCAATCTCCTGCCCATTCCCAACTTCCTGCTCCTTTGGTCTCCCTTCTGGCGCTTATTGAATCCTCTTCCACCTCCATTCCGGATCACAGCACCTCACTGCGCAAGGCAATGCCTTCCCATCTCTCCCGAGCTCCAGTTTGCCCTGAATCTGTGCCCCCTCGTTACTGATCATTGCCAGGCCTCTTGAAACATGTATTCTGAAGTGTTGGATGATGTAGACTTGCGAAGTTATCATATGCCACCAACACTGAGGAAGGTTCAACTCTATTTTATTAACTAACTATATAAACTAATCGACATATGAGAACTGTGGGTTTAAACAATGCTAGTTTAAACTAGAGACCTGTGCCTGTCCAAACCAGTTGACTCACTCAGCCCGTGGTGTGAGTCTGTGCTGGGCTGGATGAGTTCTTGTTACACTCAGAGGCAGCACCCAGAATGAGCGGGAACCGTGGTGCCCTCTGCCTTTATAGTGTGTGTATTCTAACTGGTGATTGGCTGCGGTGTTTGTGCATGTTGATTGGTCCCAGTGTGTGTCCGTCAGTGTGTGCCTGCACCATGATACACTGGTGTATATTATGACATATTCCCTTTATCGACACCCTCTGTGACCTTGAACTCATCGATCGATTCTCCCCATAACTCTCGCGGCTTGATCTCCAGCTTCTCCAGTTCTACACCCGATGGAATTCCTGCATTCCAGGCATTGCTGAGAGAGATTCCCCCCCCCCCCTTCAAACAGAGTCGCGAGGGCCTTCCCCCTCAGATTGAAAAAAAAAGTCAAAATCGTGTCTCTCCCTGTAACGTTCGGTGACGGTCTTCTAGCCGTTCCCCCCCGCCCAATTTCCCAGTTCCGCGAAGGTGGTCTCGCCCCCGCATCTCCCCCCCCCACCACCCCACCACCGCAACTGCCCCGCCCCCACCACCATGGCGGGTTTCCCGACGGCGGGCCCCAGGCGAGCCACAAAAAAAAGGGGCGGAGACTTTGGTGGGACTGGATGATCCCAGTGCTGACCAATGGCGAGCTGCCTCTGCCGCCAAAATGACATGTCGAGGTTGGGGGTGGAAATCCTGACCTTTCTCTCTACTTAACCCCCTCTATGGACGGGAGTGTTTTCCCGGACGTTCCTGCCGGTGGAAGTTTCCCATCCCGCCCACGCCCCGCCGCGGGTTCCCTGATGGCAGAGGGTGCAAACGACGGAAGACCATGTTAACCATGGTAGGACTGGAATATCCAACCGCTGGAAGATCCCACCGCCAGCCAATGATGGACCCCCGCCACTTCAATACACGCCGTTGGATGGAATGCGGGGGTGGGGGCGGGAAGCCCCATCTCCTCCCTTTGTTTGTTTTCCACTTTTTCTTTTCTTTCTCCCTCTCGCTCCCCTTATCAGCCTCCTGCAACGTTCCTTGATTACCTCAGCCCCCGGCCTCTCACTCTTCCCTCGCCCAACCCTCTCCATAATTCTGCTCCTCCCATCAGCATGCCCGTCATAGAATCCCTGCAGGAGGCCATTCAGCCCATCACCTCTGCACCGTCCCTGGGAAAGAGCACCCTACCTGGGCCCACGCCCCCTCCCGCCCTATCTCCACAACCCCACCCAAACCGAACATCGTTGGCCACCAAGGGGCAATTCAGCGCGGTCAATCTATCTAACCTGCACACCTTAAGACTGCGGGAGGAAAACGGACCACCCAGAGGAAGCGATGGCGAAAAAAAAGGCTCTCAACAATGGAAGGAAGAAGGATTCACATTTATAGTCACACTCTTAACAGCGACTGTGCTCGATTCCCATGTCGGGGGTTAAGGACTAAACAAATCTAGGTTGACACTCAAGTGAGGCGCTGAGGGAGTGCTGCACTGTCGGGGATGTCACGTTTTGGGTGAGATGTCAAACCTTGGTTCCATCCACCTAGTCCCCCTCAGGTGGAGGACAAAAATCCCTCGAGCTTTTCTCAGGAGCTTGGCAAATAGGACCGTCAATCGACTTGACTAAAAATAGAATATCTGGTGGTTCTGGTCACATTGATGCATGTGGGTACTTACTGAGTGCAAATTGGCTGCTGTCTTTCCTCCACTGATTTTTTTCTTTTTGAGTCATTTATAGGATGTGGGCTTCACTGGCTAGGTCAACCATTTTCCGGTCACCAGTCGTGCGCAGCCGGATAATCCCCCCCAATATCTTTCTTTCTCCTTCAGTGTTGTATGGCCGGTTGTGCATCTTTTGGTAAAATGAGATATAAGGTGAGCAAAGGCTTCAACTGCCCACTGAGGTAGGTGTTGCGAGAGCGTTTCCAAGGCCTGAGTATTGAGGCAGCCTTTACGTGGGATTCCTCCCTCATTGCTATGGCTTAGCTTAATAAACAGAACAGACACACAACCTGGGTAAGACGGCTTTATTATCCCAAGCTTGGTTTCGTGTACACGAGAGATGGATCTGGATACATGTCAAGATCGATCTGCTAAACACTGATAAAAACACATCAACTATACGATTTTCCAAAAATCAACAGCCCACCCCAGTTGGACTTGATCCAATCCTTGAAGCAGTCATTTCCATATTATCCAGTAAAAGTACTTGAAACAAACTGATGACTTGTGGTCAGATCATGATTTAACCCCATCCTGTCACCTGTTGTTTATGAGGAACTCGTGTCCATTTTAACGTTGTTTGTCGGACATTCCCACCCTGATATCGTTCATCTCGGGGCAGGATACCAGAACTGGCTTCGCCTTTACGCCATGGATTGTTTCGGGCAGGATATTGGGGCCACTGATAAAACATTATTTACTAAGTCCACAATGCATTCTGCTGACCAGACATCTTGGCCGGGATTCTCGGCGATCCAGCGGGGTGGGCGGTACCGGTGCCGAGTGGCGTGAACCACTCCGGCGTCGGGCTGCCCGGAAGGTGCGGAATCCTCCATATCTTCAGGGGCAAGGCCAGTGCCGGCAGGGTTGGTGCTGTGCCAACCAGCGCCGAAGGGCCTCAGCCGGCCGGCGCGAGTTGGCGCATGCGCGAGAGCGCCAGCGTGTTCTGGCGAGATCCCAGCGCATGCGCCAACTCGTGCCGGCCAGGCCCTTCGACGCTGGTTGGCATGGCGTGCAACCCATGGCACATTCGCAGATCGGTGGACCCCGATCGCACCCCCCCCCCCCCCCCCCCCCACCCACCACCGAGGACTCCGCAGGCCGCCCGCAGAGCCAGGTCCCGCCGGTAAGGATCTTGTTTAATTTCCGCCGGCGAGAGTGGCCGAAAACAGGCGGCCACTCGGCCCATCGCTGAGCGGAGAATCGCCGGAGGGAGGGGCACTGCCAACGACCCCCGACCAGCGTGACGCGGTTCCCGCCCCCGCCGAAAAACCGGTGCCGGAGAATCCGGCAGAGCCGGTGTCGAGGCGGGATTCACATTGCCCCCCCCCCCCCGTGATTCTCCAGCTCGGCGGGGGGGGGGGGGGTCGGAGAATCCCGCCCCAGGCGTGTCTCAAAAACATGGACAAGTCAGCTAGCCTAAATCCCATCATGCATTGTTGCGACTGCTTCGAGCTAGAGTTTAAATGATTATCACCACTATGTCCTAAAATACAGGTTTAATGGTTAATAATAATCAATATTGGGTATAGTTTCTATGATTAATTTCAATCCTTAATAAGCTAACTTATGTAGAACTAGCCTAGTATAATCCTCGCTGTTCAGCTTGAAGAGGTCTCAGCTCTGGACACCCCCTCCAGGTGTAAAGTGGGGCCCTGTTTGGAAGAGGGCCAGAAGGGGGATCTCCCCATGGCATGTCCAAAACATATCCAAAATGGTCTGCCCTGTTTGCCACGCCAGGCTGAGAAAAGCGCT
The DNA here is from genome assembly GCF_902713615.1 of Scyliorhinus canicula. NCBI lineage: Eukaryota > Metazoa > Chordata > Chondrichthyes > Carcharhiniformes > Scyliorhinidae > Scyliorhinus > Scyliorhinus canicula. The sequence goes on from NC_052170.1 coordinate 17,007,861, forward strand.
TCGTTGGCCGCGAAAATAGTTCTTGGGCGGTCCTGGGGTGGCGGAAAAAGTCCCAACTCGGTCTTCCGCTCTCCCCCCCCCAAACAAAGTAGGCCGGGGGGGGATTCACTGCACCGCCTCTCAATGCCGACCTTTCAGCGAGAGCTTCGGATTGTGGAGCTGAGCTGATGCTGGAAGCCTCACTGCCTTTCCTCTCTGTATCCTGAAGCTTTGCCAGGGCCAAATGTCTCTTATCTCCGCGGGAGTCAATCCATCTGTTCCCAACATCCCCTTCAGTCAGCCAACCTCCAGTTCCTCTGCTCAGGTGCAATCCAATTTACTTCAGTTGGCTGAGGGAGGCAAGCCACTTGTTTCGAACCCAAGACAAAGACGAGAACACATCATTGCACAAGCACAACAAGATCCTGTATTTATGTAGCGCCTTTCACATCGTCAAATCCCTCACAGCACTTGGCAAAAGTATTATCAAACAATTTTTTGACGCGGTGCCACAGGGAGATATGAGGTTGGGTGATCAAACATCTTCTCACAGAGGGAGGTTTGAGGGAGAATATTAAAGAATCGAAGGGGGAGAGAGAGAGAGAGAGAATCAGAGGGAGAGAGAAGAAGAGGGAGAGCCAGAGAGGGGCAGAGAGAGAGAGGGGGAGAACATCAGTGCGAGAGAGGGAGCAGGGGAGAAAGCGAGAGAGAATGAGTGAGAGAGAGAGAGTGAGGGAGAGTGACAGAGAGAGAGAGAAAGGAAGAGAGAGGGAGCGTGAGCGAGCGAGAAAGAGATTGCAAGAGAGAGGGGCACAGGAAAAAGAGTGAAAGAGGGAGAGTGAGAAAGAGAGCGCGAGAGGTAGAGATAGAGTGAGAGAGAGTGAGCGAGAGAAAGAGAGAGGGAGAGTGGGAGAGAGCAAGAGAGCACGATTGTGAGAGAGAGCGTGAGAGGAAAAAGAGTGAAACAAAGAGTGAGAGGGGCAAGAGATTAAGAGAGAGAGAGGGTGGGAGAGAGAGTGAAAGAGTGAGAAAGAGAGAGAGAATGTGAGTGTGAGAGAGAGGCTGGGAGAGAGAGAGAGAGTGAGAGAGAGAATGAGAGCGAGGGAAAGGGTGGGGGAGAGAGAGAGAGAGAGAGTGTGAGTGCGAGAGAGAGAGGGTGGGTGAGAGAGAGTGAGCGTGAGTGCGAGAAAGAGAGGGTGGGAGAGAGAGAGTGAGCGTGAGTGTGAGAGAGAGAGGGTGGGAGAGAGAGAGTGTGTGTGAGTGCGAGAGAGAGAGGTGGGGAGAGAGAGCGTGAGAGTGAGTGCGAGAGAGAGAGGGTGGGGGAGAGAGACGCTGGGGGAGAGAGAGAGTGAGAGAGAGAATGAGAGCGAGAGATAGGGTGGGGGAGAGAGAGTGAGAGTGAGTGCGAGAGAGAGAGAGGATGGGAGAGAGAGAGAGAGAGTGAGTATGAGAGAGAGAGGGTGGGAGAGAGTGTGAGTGTGAGAGAGAGAGAGGATGGGAGAGAGAGAGTGAGCGTGAGTGCGAGAGAGAGAGGGGATGGGAGAGAGAGAGTGAGTATGAGAGAGAGAGGGTGGGAGAGAGTGTGAGTGTGAGAGAGAGAGAGGATGGGAGAGAGAGAGTGAGCGCGAGTGCGAGAGAGAGAGGCTGGGGGAGAGAGAGAGAGAGAATGAGAGCGAGAGATAGGGTGGGGAGAGAGAGTGAGAGTGAGTGCGAGAGAGAGAGGATGGGAGAGAGAGAGAGAGTGAGTATGAGAGAGAGAGGGTGGGAGAGAGTGTGAGTGTGAGAGAGAGAGAGGATGGGAGAGAGAGAGAGTGAGTATGAGAGAGAGAGGGTGGGAGAGAGTGTGAGTGTGAGAGAGAGAGAGGGTGGGAGAGAGAGAGAGTGTGAGAGAGAGAGAGGGTGGGAGAGAGAGAGTGTGTGAGTGCGAGAGAGAGCGGTGGGAGAGAGAGAGTGAGAGTTAGTACGAGAGTGAGAGGGTGGGGGAGAGAGAGAGAGTGAGTGCGAGAGAGAGAGGTGGGAGAGAGAGAGTGAGAGTTAGTACGAGAGTGAGAGGGTAGGGGGGAGAGAGAGAGAGTGAGTATGAGAGAGAGAGTGAGTGTGAGAGAGAGAGAGGGTGGGAGAGAGAGAGAGTGTGTGAGTGCGAGAGAGAGAGGTGGGAGAGAGAGTGAGAGTTTGTACGAGAGTGAGAAGGTGGGAGAGAGAGAGAGAGTGAGATTGAGTACGAGAGAGAGAGGTGGGAGAGAGAGAGTGTGTGAGTGCGAGAGAGAGAGAGAGTGAGCGAGAGAGAAAGAGGGTGGGAGAGAGAGTGTTTAGAAAGTGTATTCCACATCTTAGGCCTTAACCTGCCAATGGAGAAACAATTAAACTCAGGGATGACCAAGAGGCAAGAGTAGGAGGTGTGCAGAGTTCTCAGAGGGGTGTTGGGGTGGAGTGGAATACAGAAATGGGGAGGGTGAGGCCATGGAGAGATTTGAAAGTGATGTACCAGCAATTCGACCTCAAGACACATTTAGGATCCGAACTGTGGCTTTAATCAGCTAGTTGTTAGCCCGGTGGTCGACTACAGAGAATGACCGACCGGCGGGAACTCTGGGTACTTATACCCCGCCTCGGAGGCGGGGCCTACTTGACCTCTCGACCAATTGGAGAGCAGTCACTTGACTAGTCCCAACCCATCGGACTAGAGGCACATGACCAGCCAGAGCCAATGGGAAGCCAGTGCTCTGCACCAATGGCAGTGCTCATATCCATACCACCACAGAAAGCAGCAATAAGAATTATAAGATCAAGGCATTGGGTATAACCGGGTGTCAATGTAGATCAGCAAGTGCAAGCTGGGTGAATGGACAACCTGTGCCAACCTCACTGCCCTACCCATCCTGCCGCTCAACCTTGCGTGAAAGAATTAGGACCCATAGATTGTCCCATCCTTCTTGACCGACACTTCTATCGTCCTCTGGTCAGCCGTTCTCCTTCCTTTCCCGCAGAAAGTGATTCTTTGCCTGGTTACGGGGTTCTTAGCTTCCAGTAGCACACTGGCCGACTATTGTTCATCCTGCGCCTTGAGAATAGAGGCAACCAACAATAACGTGGCACCTTTAATGATGCCGGTATTTGGCAACCAGCTCCCACTATCTGCCGAAGAGCCTGGCTTTGTATTCTGTAGGATAGCGCTTGACGACGTTGTCACATCGCAGCTCCCAGTCACGTCTTGGACATGGCACCGCGTCGGCCATTTTGTTTTCCATACTGTTAAATCCTCCCCCAACCTTGAGCTGGGCCAGGCTTTTTATGCAACTGGAGGCTCTCCGTGTAAAGGGGAAACCCCGCCCCCTTAAAGGGGAAGGCCTGCCTGCCTTAAAGGGGAAGTTCATATTCTCGGGAGGTCATGGGAAATCGTTTAGTCCTGATCCCGGGTCCACCATTGGAGTTATAACAAGTACCCATGTCCTGACATCCCATAATGCCACTTGAAGAACAGGGTGGAATAATAGGCCCAATGTTTGATCCGCCCCGAACCGTCCATCCACCATCTCAGTCCCCATCCAATCCACCCCTAAACTAATTTCTGTTGTCCACTCCAGTGACCTTCTTTGGCAGTTTAAGCCCTCGTCCTTCGAGCGTGAGACCTTCCAACTGATGCCCCTTTGTAGCTCCTAATTAGCTACGTTTTTAGCTTGTGAGCGCTGGGATTTGAACCCTCTCCGTCGTGAATACCCTGCCGAAATCAACTGTGTTAATTCTCCTCGTCATCTGGAAAGCTTCAAGTCAGTTCACCTTTGCAGGTGCTCCGTCAAGGTGAATATCGTCCTTGGTGGGAATACCTCTCCCCGAGAAGCTGAAGTGTTGACTTTTTCGTTAATGTGTTGCAAAAGGACGCACTGCTCAGTTGGCCCTGTCCATCTGTCTGTAAAAGGTGCGTGCCTGAAACAGGCCTGGTGAAGACTCCTTCACTCTCCGATAAAAAACATTTCAGCCAGCCTTCGGTGAAGCGAGAACTGAAACCGGCCTGAAGCTTACTCTGGTTGTCTTGACGTCTTCCGAGGTTTATTTAGTTTTCTTGCCCTCATGCTCCGAAAGACGTCTCCAAGAACAGAACCAGGCCCTCGCAAAGTCCTACCCTAGCAACAAGCCCATCCCCCCCCCCCCCCCCCCCCCCCCCCCCCCCCCCCCCCCTTTGCTCCAACTGACCCCACTTACCTTAGCAACCAGGTCTATCCTACTGACTAGCTCCATCTTACTCATCAACCCCGCGACATCTACCAGCCAGCCCCATGTTGTGCAAATACATGTATTGATTGCCAGGGAGGAGGAAGCTTGCAAAGGGGAGCAGACACTTGGGAACACCACTCGCCAGAGGTTCCCCGCAAGCCTCTCACCGTCCCGACTTGGAAATATATCGGCCGCTCCTTCACTGTCGCTGGGTCAAAATCCCGGGACTCCCTGCCTAACAGCACTGTGGGTGTACCCACACCACATGGACTGCAGAGGTTCAAGAAGGCTGCTCACCATCACCTGCTCAAGGGCATCTAGGGCTGGGAAATAAATGCTAGGCCCGGCCAGCGAAGCCCACGTCCTGTCAATTATTTTTTTAAAAAGCAGGCGCACCTTAAAAGGGTTGGTGCCCCTCACCCCCCCCCCCCCCCCCCCCCCCCCCCCCCCCCCCCCACAAATGCTGTTGGGACTCATGGTCCTCCAACGCCAAGGGCGAGAGCTAGTCATCCAGAGACCCAGGCAGATGCCCAAGGGATGTGTGTTCAAATCCCATCACGGCAGCTGCTGGCATTTAAACTCAATTAACAAATCTGGGATCTGCAGCTAATCTCGTTGCGGTCGATTGTCTTAAAAACCCCATCCTGGTTCACTGACGTTCCTCTCGGGAAGGAAATCTGCCGTCCTTACCCGGTCTGGCCTACACGTGACTCCAGACCCACAGCAGTGTGATCGACTCACAACTACCCCTCTGGAAATGGCCGACCAGCCTCTCAGTTCAAAGGCAATAAGGGATGGGTAACAAATACTGGCATTGGTTGAAAATAGAGAAAGAAGGGAAAAAAAACAATTGCCAACCCTTTGCTTTTCGACCAGATTTGCCACCTGGATCCTTGCAGTAGGGGATTAACCAACTTCTGTTCTTAAATGGCGACTGGAGGTTTCTAGAAGATTCTAATCAGTGGGGAAAGCGCAGAACTGGACAGGGCCTATAATTTCATGTAAATCCCATGAACTAGGGCTGCACAGTGGTTAGCACTGCCACCTCACAGTGCCAGGGACTCAGGTTCGATTCCGGCCTGCGGTGGCTGTCTGTACGGAGTCTGCACGTTCTCCCCGTGTCTGCGTGGATTTCCTCCGGGCGCGCGAATTTCCTCCCACACTCCAAAGATGTGCAGGTTAGGTGGGTTGACCATGCTGAATTGTCCCTTAGTGTCCAAAGATGTGCAGGTTAGGTGGATTGACCATGCTGAATTGTCCCTTAGTGTCCAAAGATGTGCAGGTTAGATGGATTGGCCATGCTGAATTGCCCCTTAGTGTCCAAAGATGTGCAGGTTAGATGGATTGGCCATGCTGAATTGTCCCTTAGTGTCCAAAGATGTGCAGGTTAGGTGGATTGACCATGCTGAATTGTCCCTTAGTGTCCAAAGAGGTGCAGGTTAGATGGATTGGCCATGCTGAATTGCCCCTTAGTGTCCAAAGATGTGCAGGTTAGATGGATTGGCCATGCTGAATTGCCCCTTAGTGTCCAAAGATGTGCAGGTTAGATGGATTGGCCATGCTGAATTGCCCCTTAGTGTCCAAAGATGTGCAACTTAGCAGGGGGTTGGGGGCACAGGGCGGGGGGAGTGGGCATGTGTTGGTTCTCTTTCGGAGGTGCAGACTCGATGGGCCGAATGGCCTCCTTCTGCACTGCAGGGATTCGATGCAGAGTACAAACTGGACATGCACAGGATTCAACCGTGAAACACGGGAGCCCAGCGGGAGGCGTGAATGAAGTTGAGACTCGTACATCACTGAGTCTGTAGCCGCTGAGAAAATGGGAAGGGACGGACTCCACAATTCGAAATCTCTGGGAGATGAGGAAGGAGAAAGGACCATCGACGACACCAGCGACGTGGCTGACCAGCAAGGTAACATCGACAGCATCACCACCAAGGGGTGCGACATCGATACCGTCACCAGCAAGTGACGCAATGTTGGCCGACATCAAGCACAAACCTCCAACACCAGGAACAACACCCACATCATCTGCTGCACAGTGTGCAAAATCCTACAACCTCCCACCCAAGCAAAGTTATCAAATACTCAAACTGTGTTCAGTTTAATTATAAAAGTTGAGTGTTAATCCTCAGTTCAGGGAATGTAAAAAAAGTTAATGATGTGAACAGATTAATTGATTTAAAGAAAGAAGGGTGTTATTTGTTTTTTTTATTAATTTACAGGGTGTGGGCGTCGCTGGCATTTGATGCCCAGGTACCGAGCAACAATCGACGGAATTCTCCGGCCGTTGGGATTCCCATCGGCAGCGCACCTCCCGTCCCCGGGTTTCCGAGCAGCGCGGGGTGGCATCAACGGGAAATTCCATTGACAAGAGGCGGGAGTCGCGAATCTCGCCGCTCGTGAACGGAGCGCCACGGAGAAACACGTCTGCAATCCATGTGGTGTAGGTACACCCAGAGCGCTGTTAAGGAGGGAGTTCCAGGATTTTGTCCCAGAGACAGTCAGGGAACCTATACAGGGAAACCCTGCGTTGCGTCTCATCCATTTGACTGCTGGGGCGGGATCCTCTCAGCCGGGGCTGGGCCGGAGAATCCCCGCGACTGGCACAAATCGCGCCACAACGGCAGCACGTGATTCTCCGCAGAGAACCGGCGTGGTTGGTGCAACTCCGGTCAGGGGCCGCTCTACGCGGCCAGCCCGGCTGATTCTCGGCCCGTGATGGGCCGAGCGGCCGTGGTAAAAACGGCGAGTCCCGCCGGCGCCGTCCACACCTGCTCTCAGCCGGTGGGAACTTGACGTGGAAGGGTCGGGGAGATGCCTGTGTGGAGGAGGGGGGGGGAAGCGGGGTCTGACCCCGGGGGGGCCTCCGATGTGGCCTGGCCCGCGATCGAGGCCCACCGATCGGCGGGCCGGCCTCTCTGGCTGGCGGCCTACATTCGTCAGCGCCGGCCCCTGTAGCCTTGCACCATGTTGATTCGGGCCACTGTGCATGTGCGCGTTGGCGCCGGTGCCACTGCGCATGCGTGGATCCCGCGGCGCCCAGTTCGTGCCGGGATCAGCAGCTGGAGTGCCGTGAACCGCTCCAGTGCCGCGCTGGCCCCCTGTAGGAGCCAGAATTACTGATCCTGAGGCCGTGCTGACGCCGTTGAGAAACGCGACGGCCTTTCCGACGGCGTCAACACTTAGCCTGAGGATCACAGAATCCCGCTCCTGACCTGGAAACGGTTCGATGGCACAATGCAGAGATAGCTTGACTCAGTGTGTCGCACATTTGCCACCTGCTCTCGGAGACCTTACTGGCAGGCTATCGAGGAAAGGTGTCGAACGTGTGTTGTACCCTGTTCTGGGAGTAAGTAAGAGGTGGTGTAGCATCCGCTTTACCCTGCATTTTAACCCACGGTTAAGAGCCGCCTTTTTCTTAGCGGTCGAACTCTTGCCACTGAGTTAGACAATGATGGCTTTAGGCACGCCAAGAACGCATAATCTAGGCTGTCACTTCAATGATGTTCTGCACAGTTGCAGCTGTGACCAATTCCTTGAGATGCTGAACTCAAAGCCTGATTGGTTCAGCTGGATGCTTATATATAAAAGACCCCCCCGGCCTGTGATTACCTGGCAAACGTCAACCGAAAGTAAATCAGTTGGCGATTTCCATCATTGAGACATTTCCGTGCTCATTGGCTGCTGAGATTTTGTTTTGTTGATTCTACGACTCTAAGAGGTGCTGTTGAGATTTGCAAACACTGCCCATCTCTGGTAAGGAGGAATTTTATTTCAAGAGAATGTGAGATTAAGGAACTCATACAGTCCGGGTTTAGGGAGCATGTTTCAGAGTGTTGACCCAGTGGCAATGAAGGAAGTACGACATTCAAAATAGGAGCAGACGTAGACCCTGTGGTGATATGCATCACTGTAAATACACAAGGGGTTAATGTAAGTACACGTAGACTAGATAAACACGAGAGGGAGCACCAGCGACACAACACACAGACATTCAACCAATAGGTCAGTAAGATAGGACACGGCCAATGGGCATTCACGATACACACAGAGGTGACACGACCACAGGAGGGCATTACACCAACCCCTATATAAAGGACACAGCACACATGTTCTTCCTCTTTCCAGTGGAGACACTCAGTGTGTACAGACACAGGGTTCGTTGAACATCACACCCACCACGTGGATTGTAGCAGACTGGTTCGTCAGTCTGAGTAGCTATGGAAGGGTTAACAGTAGAGTCGAATCCATGTAGGAGAATTGTTAATAGCTTAATAAATGTGTTAAAGCTATCTCCAAGTCAGAATCTTCCTTTGTCAGAGTGCACATCAAGGAAGCAGCTTATGCTTCGTCAAGACAATAACAAGACAAAACCCTTCGGCCCCTCGAGCCTGCTTTCACTGTGAGATAAGATCACGGCTGACCTGTTTGTGTTTCCCACAATTCCCTTTCCCAACAAGAAACTACCTGCGCCTCAAAATATACTCTCCCCCTCCACCGCCTTCTGAAGCAGAGCGTTCCAAAGTCGCGCAAGGCAAACCTTCTCAGAGAATACAACCTTCCTTGTCTCTGTCCTAAAATGGCCGCCCTTAATTTGAAAACAGTGCCCCCTGATTCAGGACTCGTCCACAAGAGAAAACGTCCCTTCCACACCGACCTTGTCTGAGTCACGATGATGTGACAGGGGTGTGGGAGGGGAACGCGCCTCCTGCTCCCGTGCACTCACTGCCTTCAACCTTCTCCCGTCTGTCGAACAAGAGCGACTCCATTTCAAAATTACTTTGTTGAGGGAAAATCACTGATGTGTGACGTAATCTGGGTCTGCGAGGACTGCGTTTACTGCAGCAGTGAGAGAGACAGGCTTCCAACACTTGAAGAAATGCAACTGTATTTTATTGAACCCTTAACTATCATACATACTTTAACTGTGGGTTGACACGATGCTGAGTTGACTGGAGACCTGAAGCTAACCTGACCAGACTACCTGACTACCACATGGTGGATGTTCTAGTTGTTGCTCACGGGCTCTGACTGTCTCAGAGGCTGGATCCCGAGAGAGCGGGAAAACTAGTGCCCTCTGGCTTTATAGTGGCCGTGTCCTGTCTGGTGATTGGCTGTTGTGTTATGTGTGTTCATTGGTCATCCTGTGTGTCAATCATTGCCTGTCTGTGCACCATCATATACCTGTGTGTATATTATGACAATCACCTTGGCATCCCCTGAGGATGTAACCGGTGATAGATAAATGTAAATTCTTGATTTGGTTTGTGCTGTACCTGCATGGGGAGTGTTTGATGGGACAGTGCAGAGGGAGCTTTACTCTGTATCCAACCCCGTGCTGTACCTGTCCTGGGAGTGTTTGATGGGGACAGTGTAGAGGGAGCTTTACTCTGTATCCAACCCCGTGCTGTACCTGTCCTTGGAGTGTTTGATGGGGACAGTGTAGAGGGAGCTTTGCCCTGTATCTAACCCTGTGCTGTACCTGGGAGTGTTCGATGGGGACAGAGTAGAGGGAGCTTTACTCTGTATCTAACCCCGTGCTGTACCTGTCCTGGGAGTGTTTGATGGGGACAGTGTAGAGGGTGCTTTACTCTGTATCTAACCCCATGCTGTACCTGTCCTGGGAGTATTTGATGGGGACAGTGTAGAGGGAGCTTTACTCTGTATCTAACCTCGTGCTGTACCTGTCCTGGGAATGTTTGTGCAGAGGAATAGAGGAACCCTTACCCGTCCTTCGAGTGACATATTTAGTGCTTGGTGCAGGGGCACCTTCCTTGAATGGAGGGTGCTGAATTCCCTGAACTCAATATCATCGCAAAATTTACCTTAAATTCTTGAAGGAAAGAAAAGTTCACTTCAATGCAGGCCATTAAAAGTGCAAGTTGTTCTCTTTCTTCTCTCTTCTACCCAATGTATAAAATATCTCTTCACAAAAATAGTACATTATTGTGCTGGGAGTCCTCAGCCCCAAGTGCTGATGTGATGTCAGCACAGCAGCAGTGAGAGATTAATTAATTTGTTGGAGATCTGACTGAGTGTGAGGCAGGCAGTTCATTTTCAACACACAGCAGCGCAGTGCCAATGAGATGTGCCCAAGGAAGGGAGGGGAGGGAGTGTGTTGTTAAGATTGCAGCACGGTAGCATTGTGGATAGCACAAATGCTTCACAGCTCCAGGGTCCCAGGTTCGATTCCGGCTGGGGTCACTGTCTGTGCGGAGTCTGCACGTTCTCCCCGTGTGCGCGTGGGTTTCCTCCGGGTGCCCCGGTTTCCTCCCACAGTCCAAAGATGTGCAGGTTAGATGGATTGGCCATGATAAATTGCCCTTAAGTGTCCAAAATTGTCCTTAGTGTTGGGTGAGGTTACTGGGTTATGGGAATAGGGTGGGGGTGTTGACCTTGGGTAGGGTGCTCTTTCCAAGAGCCGGTGCAGACTCGATGGGCCAAATGGCCTCCTTCTGCACTGTAAATTCTATGAAAGACACGAACAGCAAAATAAAGAACACCATCACTCAAGCGCCATTATCTCCAGAAAGAAATAAAAGCATTCGGAATGGCTCACGCCAGTGACAGCTCTCTGGTCTGTGAGTCAGAGGGCAGCAGGTTTCAGTCCCCATTCGGCCCAGAGCTGACAGTGGAGCGCAGTTTGGTGATATGCTTCACTGTAAATACACAAGGGGTTAATGTAAATACACTACAACAAAGTAACCACTAGAGGGAGCACCAGAGATGTCATGACATGCAGACATACAGCCAATGGGTCATTATAAGAGGATGCAACCAATGAGTAATCAGGACAGCCAGAGGTGGCATTACCACAAGGGGGCACTACACAACCCATATAAAAGGACAGGGCACACATGCTCTTCCTCTTTCCACAGACAGACATCTAGAGAGTTAGACAGGATTCATCAGAAGCATCTCCAGCACGTGGCTTAGAGCAGGCTGGCAAAGATAGACTGAGTTACTACAGTTAGATTAGCAGAGAGTCGAACTCATTTAAGAACTGTGTTAATAGTTCAATAAACACGTTGAACTCATTTCATAGTCTGGAGCTTCCATTGCCGAAGCCTACATCAAGGAAGCAGCTTATGCTACACGAAGCAGCAGAACACAACAGGCAGTACTGAGGGCGTGCTGCGCTGTTGGAGGTGCCATCATTCACATTAGATATCACACCCAGGCCTTGAGCGTGGTTCAGAGGCTCGTCCCGCCCGACTTGGTGGCGTTCGATCTTGCGATCTGCATTACGCTCTCACTGGGCATGATTCCAGATGTACATCTTTAAAATGAGCTTGATGTTTAGTGCTGTTCCACACAATAGTTGATCAGTCGTAACGGCGCCTGGGCGAGGGTCGGAGGGGGAGGCGGTCTCCCAGGCTACTGGGGGCCCCCCAAGTGGTCGGGGACAGGGCATGGTGGTACTCTGACACTCCCCAGGCACCTTGGCACTGCCAAGGTAGCACCCTGGCAATGTGACCCTGTCATGGTGGCAGTGCCACGGCGCCTGCTGGGCTCGGTTGGCACTGCCAGGGGTCGGGCCAGGTGGGCCTTGCCAGGTAGACGAGGGGGGGGAGGTTTGAGGGGAGGTTCCCATGGGAGGGGGGGGGGGGGCCTGAAAGGGTAGTGTGGGGAAAGATCGGGGCAACTGGGCGAAATGGTGCCCCGATCCGCGAGGAAATCTCTCTAACTGCGGCCTCCAAAGGGAGTTATGCAACTAATGAACACATAGAATAGGACACGACCAATGAGCAGTCAGGACACTCAGGGGTGGTATCTAACTATAAAAGGGATGAGGCACTCACGCCCCGCCTCTTTCCACAGACCAACATCTGCAGAGTGAGGCAGGGTGTATCCTCAGCATCACACCCCAGCACGTGGCTTAGAGCAAGGCTGGTACAGTTAGACTGAGTTACTGCATTTAGATTAGCTGAGAGTCGAACTCACTGAGAACTGTGCTAATAGTTCAATAAAACACGTTGAACTCACTTGAAAATGTGGAGCCTCTTTTACTCAAAACTGCATCAAGTGGCAGCTTGCGTTAATCCAAATTACGTCCCACAACATGGTACGGGGGTGGGAAAGATCGGGGCAGCTAGTCAAAATGGCGCCCCGATCCACGAGGAAATCTCTCCAAGTGCGGCCTCCACAGGGAGATACTCCCCAAGGCCAAACAAAATGGCAAACTGCGGTTGAATCGTGGGATCTTTCAGCACCGTTCATCGGACTTTACCTTGAGTTGAAGTGAATCGCGCCCCCGTCTGCCCTCTTGAGGTGGTTTCGAAGAGGCCGCAAAGTCCTTTGGTGGCGTGTTGCAGCTGCGAAAGGTGTGATAGAAATGTAAAGCGTGTCTTCATTACTGCGATTTCTGGAGTTTTGAATCATAGTCATTACAGAATGGCACCGTCTCAATTATCGGGAGGGAAAATCACTTCAGCGTCAAATTGTCAAACGCAACACACATTTCACCTCAAATTGAAGGTCAGAGTCACACTGAAAGGTTACACAAAGATGGGCTTGAAACTAAAGTGTCTCTGCTCATCTTAAAGAGACACTGCAGAAAATTACAGAAATCGGTATCTAACTTGAAATTGCAAAAATAGGGTCACAGATTCATAAACGGCACACTGGCAGGGAGAGGTCTTGTGGCGCAGTGGGTTAGCATCCCTGTCTCTGAGCCAGAAGTTCTGGGTTCGAGTCCCGTCCCAGGACCTGACGGCCTAGGAAGGGTGCGTTCGTAATGCGGCCGAACAGGTTGAGTGTCAACCTGCATAATCCTTCCACACACATCAATGGCTGACGGTAAGAGCGGGAGCGGCTCCTGTTCAGCCACGCTTGGAATGGAGTGACGCCACCTCAAACTATAAACCCCCAGTGACAGACTAGCTATTCCGGGAATAACTCGCTGTGGAAACGGATGACCACTAGGTGCAGTGAGAGATTGGGAATAGAACATAGAACATAGAACGATACAGCGCAGTACAGGCCCTTCGGCCCTCGATGTTGCACCGACATGGGAAGTCAAAAACTAAAGGCCATCTAACCTACACTATGCCATTATCATCCATATGCTTATCCAATAAACTTTTAAATGCCCTCAATGTTGGCGAGTTCACTACTGTTGCAGGTAGGGCATTCCACGGCCTCACCACTCTTTGCCTAAAAAACCCACCTCTGACCTCTGTCCTATATCTATTACCCCTCAATTTATGGCTATGTCCCCTCGTGCTAGCCACCTCCATCCGCGGGAGATGGCTCTCACTGTCCACCCTATCTAACCCTCTGATCATTTTGTATGCCTCTATTAAGTCACCTCTTAACCTTCTTCTCTCTAACGAGAACAACCTCAAGTCCATCAGCCTTTCCTCATAAGATTTTCCCTCCATACCAGGCAACATCCTGGTAAATCTCCTCTGCACCCGTTCCAAAGCTTCCACGTCCTTCCTATAATGAGGCGACCAGAACTGTACGCAATACTCCAAATGCGGCCGTACCAGAGTTTTGTATAGCTGCAACATGACCTCATGGCTCCGGAACTCAATCCCTCTACCAATAAAGGCCAACACACCATAGGCCTTCTTCACAACCCTATCAACCTGGGTGGCAACTTTCAGGGATCTATGTACATGGACACCGAGATCCCTCTGCTCATCCACACTGCCAAGAATTTTACCATTAGCCAAATATTCCGCATTCCTGTTTTTCTTTCCAAAGTGAATCACCTCACACTTCTCTACATTAAACTCCATTTGCCACCTCTCAGCCCAGCTCTGCAGCTTATCTATGTCCCTCTGTAACCTGCAACATCCTTCCACACTGTCTACAACTCCACCAACTTTAGTGCCGTCTGCAAATTTACTCACCCAACCTTCTGTGCCCTCCTCTAGGTCATTTATAAAAATGACAAACAGCAATGGCCCCAGAACAGATCCTTGTGGTACGCCACTCGCAACTGAACTCCATTCTGAACATTTCCCATCAACCACCACCCTCTGTCTTCTTTCAACTAGCCAATTTCTGATCCACATCTCTAAATCACCCTCAATCCCCAGCCTCCGTATTTTCTGCAATAGCCGACCGTGGGGAACCTTATCAAACGCTTTACTGAAATCCATATACACCACATCAACTGCTCTACCCTCGTCTACCTGTTCAGTCACCTTCTCAAAGAACTCGATAAGGTTTGTGAGGCATGACCTACCCTTCACAAAACCATGCTGACTATCCCTAATCATATTATTCCTATCTAGATGATTATAAATCGTATCTCTTATAATCCTCTCCAAGACTTTACCCACAACAGACGTGAGGCTCACCGGCCTATAGTTACCGGGGTTATCTCTAATAATGTGAGGACTGATCAGAAATTCCTTCAAAAATGGAGAGTGATTGACACCGATGGGCTCGCAGATCGAAGATCCTGGAATTCATTAATCAACCCGATGGTTGCGTTCAGGAGAGATGAGGGGCTCTGGATTCTCCCAAAAGGGGACGAAGTCTCCATGCTGGTGTAAAAACGCTGGGGTTTTACTCTAGAGATTCCTGCAAAAAAGATGAGCTGATTCAATGAGGCTAGCAGGGATCCGGAGTAAATCTCACAGCTTTAGCTGTGGATATGGGCCCCCGCACTTCCGGTTTTGGGTCCACGCGTGCGCACGGTGGCGGCCTCCAGCGGCCGCGCCGAGCGTCATGACGGACTCGGACCACGGACACACACAAGAAAACTAGCATCCGCCGATCGGCCCGGCCGCCCGAGCATCCGACCGCGCGGATCTGTCCCCTGGCCGCCTATAAGGAACCCCCCCGCCCGCTGTCCGCATCCGCCACGCGAGCATCCCGACCTTGAGTTCCACGCCGTCGGGAACTCGGCCGGTCGGGAGCGGAGGATCGCTGGGCGTGCCTCTGTCAATGGGCCCCCATCCACGCGGAGTACTCCGCGATCACGGAGAATCGCCGGGCCGGAGCCGGCCCCGATTTGAGCGTGAAATTGGATCCTCCGCCCCTGCGGCGAACAGAATATTGGCGCAGGGCTGCGGAGAATCCAGCCTGGGATGCGGATCGTGCTTTGGATGGATGAATGGTCCAAATTAACTCCCACCTTTCGAATTATTTTGCGACCTCCTCTTCATTCTAGTCTGGGACCTCAATACTGTGAAAATCCTCAGCCCTTCCTTCTTCCGATCTTCTAGATTTATAAACTCCAGGCTTGGCATTATTTCATCATTGTTTCCTTACTGATCTCGCTTTGTATCCTCCTGACCCATTGAGCTGCCTTGCACAGTGGGTCTTAGACATTTGTTTAACACGGCTCTCTATCTCGAAAAAAAAAGTATTTTCCTCCTTTAATTAATTAATCTGCTTTCCTAGCTTCGCTAAACGTCTCTCGCGTAACCCTCACCACCCTGGAATATATCATACACCGTGGAGAGGTTTACAGGGTCACGGCAGTCCATGGCGCATCCACAAGGAAGTGAATCAGGAGTACTCAATTAGTGATGAGTTGATCACCTTTTCATGTGCTTGAGGCCATTGTGCCGTTGGGCTGAGGGCCTACATCAAGAAAGTAGTTTTGGACTGAATAGTTCAGAAGGCCCTCATCCAAGCTGAGGATTGTGGGGGAACAGCATTGTACAGACGATGGGTGCTGTGCCGGGAGAGACACTGGCCAAGGTGGAGGCACCTATTTCTGAGATTGGATCCACTTTTGGAATTCACAGTGGCTCACTACTTGTTACCTGTCGCGTAAGCCTTCTTGACCCAGGATGGAATAACACGGGGAGCATCCTGCTCCATAGTGCTGTAAACAACTGCTCTATGTGACCTTCAGCCTCCTACCCCAGAGGGCCCTTGCCCAGGGGTTGCCGACCACGTTCTCAGCAGGCTGGAAAGTAGGCCGGTTTAGCTCAGCTGGCTGGACGCAGGTTCGTGACGCAGAGCGAGACCAACAACCCGGGTTCAATTCCCGTACCGGCTGAGGTTATTCATGAAGATTTTCAATGCTGAGATGTGGTGATCATCAGGTTCATCACCACCACTCAGTTCTCCTCCTCAAAGGGGAAAGCAGCCAATGGTCATCTGGGATTGAGGTGGGCACAATAGCGTCATTTAAGATGTATGAATGGGCAGGGAGCAGAGGGATACAGATCCTTCGAAAATAGGCGACAGTTTTAGATAGAGGATCTGGATTGGCGCAGGCTTGGAGGGCCAAAGGGCCTGTTCCTGTGCTGTAATTTTTCTTAGTTCATCTTTGTTCTTTGTTCAGAAACGGAATCAAGGGGCTGGTTTAGCTCACAGGGCTAATCGCTGGCTTTTAAAGCAGACCAAGCAGGCCAGCAGCACGGTTCGATTCCCGTACCAGCCTCCCCGGACAGGCGCCGGTATGTGGCGACTAGGGGCTTTTCACAGTAACTTCATTGAAGCCTACTCGTGACAATAAGCGATTTTCATTTTCAAGAGATAGGTTTGTGAAGTCGGCTCCATTTCATCTGGTAATAGCTTCTTCCTCCCATCGCAACTTTGTCACCTCTGACAGAGCGGAGGTCAGGACCTGTCCATAGCATCACATGCGCAGGACGCCACCTCTGGCAGTGCAGTGCTCCCTTAGTACTGCACGGGAGTATCAGCATGGATCATGCACTGAAGTTCGACACTGGGTCTTGAACCCTGTGGCCAATAGGCAAATGCGTTATTGATAAGTCAAAGTTCATGACAGGAGCCTGAGCTTAATATTGTGATTTAAATGTAAAGACCAAACCTGATTGGCCGAGGATGAAAGATCCACTCAGCATTGACATGAAGGATCTATTTTTGTGCAGAATGAAACTACACAATGATAAAATTAGCCACTGGGACTTTGATGACACATACAAAAGATCAGGAGGCCCCAGAGGGTTAGTTAATGATGTTTAGTTAAATCAACAAAAAACAAAGGCCGCAACGCGGCTTGTAGTTCAAAGGTCCCACTTCGGGCCTGCTTCTGTGAGACGAATCTACGAGCCCTAGCTGGGCCGATCTCCCCCTACGGGCAGGAGAGCTCATATTCCACGTGTCGCACAGGGAGATCAACTGAGGTGTCCCCGTGGCTAACGTAAAGGTTATTACAACACGCCAGGGCGGCAGGGTGGCGCAGTGGGCAGTGGTCAGCACCATCGTCTCACGGCGCCGACGACCCGTGTTCGATCCCGGCCCCGGGTCACTGTCCGTTTGGAGTGTGCACATTCTCCTCGTGTCTGCGTGGGCCTCACCCCCCCCCCCCCCCCCCCCCCCAAACCCAAAAAGATGTGCAGAGTAGGCAGATTGGCCATGTTAAATTGCCGCTTAATTGGAAAAAAAAGAACTGGGTACTCTAAATTTATTTTTTTTAAATTACAATATGCAAGCCATATATAGCAAATAGATATGCAGAAAATCGTAGCTAAACCTCAGGCAAGACAGCATTCATAAAGTTATGAGGAAGAATAACATTGGATTGGAAACATTAGCTCTGTCCCTCTCTCCATATCCATATCCGCTGGGCAGTTCCAGCACTTCCATTTTTAATTATAGCAATAGTACAGTTTTGTTGCTATTGCTTTATGCACTCCGCAGGATTCAAATACCGCCTCGTTTCGATGAGCATCAGTCTCATCCTTGGCTTCCCGAGGGGGACAGGCGCATCGCGCAAAATTACCCCAAATTCAGTGCGAATAAATAACGTGACTCACAGTGGGCCCACAGGACATCCTGCGTGGGAAATGGAATCGCGTCCCGTTCGGAATCATTCAGGAAGTTGGGGCTGAGGCGCATTGCCGAGGAGGATTCGATGGAGCTTTCATCTGGCTGATCTGGGATCTGACGCTTCTGTCGACGGCGCAAGGCAACGTGGGGTAGATTCAATGGGAAATACCATTGCCAACGGCGGGGGACAGAGGATAGCGCTATTGGGTAATAGCGGGTCACCTCCGCGGGAAACGCACCGCGGGAAGACCAGATACTCTCGCGGATGCTTGATTCCTAAATTACAGCAACAATGACCACCCCCCATTGGCTGTCAGTTACTTTAGGAATGTCATGAAATTGTGAAATGAAAATCGCTTATTGGCACGAGTAGGCTTCAATGAAGTTACTCAATGAAAAGCCCCTAGTCGCCACATTCCGGCGCCTGTCCGGGGAGGCTGGTACGGGAATCGAACCGTGCTGCTGGCCTGGTTGGTCTGCATTAAAAGCCAGCGATTTAGCCGAGTGAGCTAAACCAGCCCCTGGAAGACAAGGGGCGGGATTCTCCGGTTGCCAACACCGAAATCGAGTTCGGCGAACGGCCGGAGAATCACGTTTCGCGAGCGAATCGGGGGCGGTGCCGGCCCTCGGATGCTCGGCCCCCTCCAAAGAGGACGCCGTGCGCCGTATCGACGGCCTGAGGTCTCCCCCCAATGCTCCACCCCCGACCGGCCATGTTCCCGACGGCGTGGGTCTCTCATGGTCTCACCCTCGACGTGGCGACTGCGGGCTCAATCCAGCACTGCCACGGTCGGGGGAGGGCCAATCCGTGGGCAGGGGAGACATTAATCGGGGCTGGGGGGGCACTGTGGGGGAGGGCGGTCCGGGGCGTGCCAGCCGGCCGAAGTGGGGGACTATTTCGTTGGTCAGGTCCGCCTCGTAGCACGGCGCGGCCGCTGCAGGCTGCCGCCGTGCGCATGCGCGGCCACGGTCCCGGCAATTCTCCGGGCCTTTTCGGTAGCTAGAGCCGGGTGCTCTACGCTGCCTTCCTGCTGACCAGGGAATTGGTGTCCGTTTTGCGCCAGTTTTCCCCCACCAGTCCCAGGCCGGAGTGGGGACATCGTCTCCACATCGGAGGATCCAGCCCAAGGGCTTGGTGATATTCCTGTTACTGGATCAGAAATTCTGCACTAAAGATCTGGCGATACAGGTTCAAATCCCAGCAGAGCCACCGGGGAATTTAAATGTAATTAATTAAATAAATCTGATATAAGAAGCTAGCTTTGGCCACAGTGACCCTGTGAGCAATAAGCTGAGGTAAAAAACCCATCTACTTCTTTGATGTTCTTTAGGGAAGAGATTTCTGATCTGGTCTGACTCCTGTGGGGAGGAATAGCGGTAATAACACTGGTGTAGCAATCCCACTAATGCAGGCTCATGTCCTGAGGACGTGAGTTCAAATCCCACCCTTCAACAAAGTCAGAAGCCAGCCTCAGTAACGGCGGACAAGAAACAATCATTGCCTGCTGGAAAAACCCATCTGGTTCACTCATGTCCACCTCAGGGAGGAAACCTGCCATCCTTTCCTGGCCTGGCCTACATTGGGCAGCACGGTAGCACAGTGGTTAGCACAATTGCTTCACAGCTCCCGGGTCCCAGGTTCGATTTCCGGCTTGGGTCACCGTCTGTGCGGAGTCCGCACCCTCTCCCCCGTGCCTGCGTGGGTTTCCTCCGGGAGCTCCGGTTTCCTCCCACAAGTCCAAAGGTGTTCAGGTTAGGTGGATTGGCCGTGATAAATTGCCCTGAGTGTCCACAAAGGTTTGGCGGGGCCACTGGGTCACGGGGATAGGTTAGACGTGTGCTCGTTCCAAGGGCCGGTGCAGACTCGATGGGCTGAATGGCTTCCTTCTGCACTGTAAATTCTCTGATTCTATGAATTCGATGATTCTACCTATGTGGCTCCAGCCTCCACGTGTCTCCAGACCCCACAGTAACGTGACTAAACCTGAACCGCTGTCGTAACCCACACGGGCCTCACGCGGAGCTTGCACGATATGAACTCCACCCCCCCCCCCTCCCCCCCTTGATAAGAGGGCCCTTAACATAGCTCACGTGCCTTGGTATCAATAGAGTCGGCCAGCCCGGCGCAGACCAGAGAAGACCCAGTCGGCCGATACTGGAGCTGCACTCCAGTTTTGTTTTCCTCTACAACTCCACGTGGACTCCCTTTGGTTGGCCCCTGGTGACAACCGCCCTCCTAAAATTGCCACCCAGTGGTATTCAGCTCCCCGGCCACCCCTTCCTCAAGGGCGCTATGGAACGAGCCATAAATGCAGTCAGCAAGACACCCTCGTAAATAAAGTAAGCCTCCCTTCCGCGGTGCCACCCTCAGGTGGAAAGTTTGCCATCTTCAACAGGAAGATTCCTCACCTCATTACAAAAGAAATCATGAGGCAAGTGCCACCAGGAATTCACAAATGAGCGAGTAAATATTGTCCGTAAACAAAACCAGATTATGATTTGACCTTGGTACTCGGAGGGTTTGTGTGAAGCCAACCTCACCCAATTAAGTCCAAAAAACTGACGGAACGAGACGCTGAGGGTAATACTCCACAAGGGACTATTAGAGTTGATTAATGCTGATAGGCAGGATTGCGAATGGCGTGTAGCTGCTTGTATTTTTCGAGGCTGCCCTACATCAGTTATGTCTTGGTTGCAGCAGCTACAATCAAATGCTTTCAGGAATAGCTGAGATTTGATATCCTGCTCCTTGGGGAATTGTCACTCTGGGCGGGAGAATGTTAATCCGGCGCCTGACAGCCTTGTTGAGACATGCCATTGGATCTGACTAAACCTGAATTAATGATATATAATGTAGATGGTAAATGAGATTTTTTTTTTTCAAAGTAGCTCCCCAAGCACACAACACGGATTTTACATGCTGACAGTCAACGGAGTGGCTTAGAATCTAGCGCTCCCAGGCCCCCGGATCCACCAGCTGAAAGGGCTGGCGTTGCACTGGATGCTGCCGGGCCTGGTTGAATAGCATTAAGGATAACGAGCCGTGACACAACACGGATCAAGGGATGAGGCGGCCAGTTGAGAGGAAGGCAGGCATAAACCGGGTTCCTCGTGGCCTGACGGGGCAAGGTGCCACCTGAGGCACTGCCCCGCTCGGGAAGCAGTCAGAGAAGGGCGAAGCGCGGCGAGGGGACGCCCCGCAAGGAGGCCGCCCGGCCCCATCGCTACGGACACCGCCTCAGGACCGCTGCCACCCTTTCAGCAGCAAACACCGGCCAGGGTTGGGAACTGAGGGCAATTTGAACTGTCTCCCCCCGCCTTGCCCACTCGTCCACAGCCGCCTGTCGCCCACTCTCTGGCGGGCTCTCTATTTTGCCGTCGGCCTCGGGTACGGCTCGTGTCCACTACACTTCAACGTGTCAAAGGTGGAAGACAAAAGAGAGAGAGAGAGATGGCCACTTGGTGCTGGTCTCTTCCGAGGAACTGGAAACTTCGAAGGACTTTGTCCATTTTCCTCACCGACAGCAATAAATCTCGAACGAACCTTAATATGAACCCATAGAAGAGAACCATAGAATTCCTACAGTGCAGAAGGAGGCCATTTGGCCCATCGAGTCTGCACCGACCCTCTGAAAGAGCACCCTATCTACTCCCCCACCCTATCCTCCTAACCGCAGCTAACCCACACATCCCAGGACACTAAGGGGGCAATTTAGCATGGCCAATCCACCTAACCTGCACATCTTTGGACTGTGGGAGGAAACCGGAGCACCCGGAGGAAACCCACGCAGACACGGGGAGAACGTGCAGACTCCACACAGACTGTGCACCTGGAATTGAACCCGGCTCTCTGACGCAGTGAGGCAATAGTGCTGACCACTGTGCCACCGTGCTCCCATTTAATGTTTATTATCGTCACAAGTAGGCTCACATTAACACTGCAATGAAGTTACTGTGAAAATGCCCTAGTCACCACACTCCGGCGCCTGTTCGGGTACACGGAGGGAGAATTCAGAATGTCCAATTCACCTAACAAGCACGTCTTTCAGGACATGTGGGAGGAAGCCGGAGCGCCCGGAGGAAACGCACGCAGACACAGGGAGAACGTGCAGACTCCGCACAGACAGTGACCCAAGCCGGGAATCGAACCTGGGTCCCTGGTGCTGTGAAGTAACAGTGCTAACCACTGTGCTACCGTGCAGCCCACAGAGGAATTGCCCACTCTTCTGGTCAAGAAGACAGGTAGTTTGAAAACTCTCCTTCATCCCTTGAATATTGTACAACACCTTCCGTTACAAAACAACTCACGATTGGCACTGGACAAAGAAATTGGCCTGGATTTTATGGTAGACAAAATGGTGAGGCTTTCAACACTTTACTCAGGAGTAAATTCGACAGCAATTTCTGTCATCGACACATATATAGAACTGCGATTCAAGTTGCTGCTGTTTGATTTACCCTGCTCCTTCAGATTCCTCACAGAGCTAGGATGCATCCATCGAACCCGGGCGCGATTCTCCGCCCCCCATGACGGGTCGGAGAATAGCGGGAGGGCCTTCCCGACATTTTTCCCGCCCTCCCGCTATTCTCTCCCCCCCCCCCCCCCCCCCCCCCCCCCCCCCCGCCCAACTCCCGACACGAATCGCTGCCGCCGTTTTTTTACGGCCGGCAGCGATTCACAGCTGATAGCTGGGCCGAAGTCCCAGCCCTTTCCGCCGTATTTACGAACGGCAAACACACCTGGTCTGGCCGTTTGTAAAAACGGCGGGAACAACTCGCTTTTTATAACCATGGCACCGATTGGCACGGCAGTACCACGGCCGTGCTAAGGGTGCCATGGGCCCGCGATCGGTGGGCACCGATCGCAGGCAGCGGGCCCGATGCCCGTGCACTATTTCTCCTTCCGCCGCCCCGCAGTATCCATTCGCGGGGCGGCTGAGGGGCATCCCGGCCCGCGCATGCGCGGGTTTCGCGCAAATACGCGATGACGTCATCCGCGCATGCGCGGGTTGGAGTCTTCCAATCCGCGCATGCGCGGCTGACGTCATATGACGCGCCAGCCGGCGCTAACTTGGGCAAGCAGGCTTAACGAAATTCGTTAAGCCCGTGATGTCGGAGCTTACGGCGTCGGGCTGCTAGCCCCGACCGGGGACCAGAATCGGTTCCCGGTCGGGAAGGGGCGCGCTGGCGTCAAACCCGCCCGGGTTTGACGCCAGCCTTATGATTTCTCCCGTTTTGGGAGAATCGCACCCCCCGTTCTTCATATACTTTGAAGTACAGAGGCACATGTTGCAGGTACTCCAAATCCAACAATCGCACATTCAGCCTGCTTCTATGAGCTCAAGAGAATCCCTGTCGAGTGCTCACGGCCTGAATGCAATTAGCCCCAAATTATATTCAATTAGCACCTTATAGTGATATATCATTGAGAGATTCAATATTCAAACATGTGAATTTGTGGCATTTACTTCATGTGTCCCGATTAAATATCAGGTGCAAGTATATTTTCAACAGCAGAAATCTTAATTACCTCCAGCCACACTAGTACTGGAAGTCAACTTTTGCAAGCGCGGAGTACTCATTCGTTCAGATTTTAATTGTTGCTGGAGATTTTATTTTGAATTTGTGAAATGAAAATTAAAAAATGATTTCACGTTTCTCCCTTTATTCCATATTTCCCTCTTTTAAATTGTATTCTGTGCGCATGATTTGGCGTTGATTGAGGGTTACCCATCAGGACTGGGCTAGAGCCTCCAGGATGCTGCTGTGTACGATATAGGGGAGGCAGTGGCGTAGTGGGATTGTCGCCGGACTAGTAACTCAGAGACCTGGAGTCATAGTGGGCATTGGGGCAGCACGGTAGCATTGTGGATAGCACAATCGCTTCACAGCTCCAGGGTCCCAGGTTCGATTCCGGCTTCGATCACTGTCTGTGTGGAGTCTGCACATCCTCCCCGTGTGTGCGTGGGTTTCCTCCGGGTGCTCCGGTTTCCTCCCACAGTCCAAAGATGTGCAGGGTAGGTGGATTGGCCATGATAAATTGCCCTTAGTGTCCAAAATTGCCCTTAGTGTTGGGTGGGGTTACTGGGTTATGGGGATAGGGTGGAGGTGTTGACCTTGGGTAGGGTGCTCTTTCCAAGAGCCGGTGCAGACTCGATGGGCCGAATGGCCTCCTTCTGCACTGTAAATTCTATGTCTATGTCCATAGAGGCAGGTTTAGCACACTGGGCTAAATCGCTGGCTTTTAAAGCAGGCCAGCAGCACGGCTTAATTCCCGTAACAGCCTCCCCGAACAGGCGCCGGAATGTGGCGACTAGGGGCTTTTCACAGTAACTTCATTGAAGCCTACTCGTGACAATAAGCGATTTTCATTTCATGCTCTGGGGTCCAGGGTTTGAGTCCCAGCATAGCAGATGGTGAGATTTGAATTCAATTGCTTAAAAATTTGGATTTGAGTCTGACGCTGCCCATGGAACTATTGTTGACTGTCATAAAAAAAACATTTGGTTCACTAATGTCCTTTAGGGGGAGGAAATCTGTCGTCCTTATCTAGTCTGGCCGACGTGTGACTCCAGACTCACGGCAATGTGGTTGACTCTTAAACGCCCACATCCCATGCATGAGTAAAGAAATATATATCTCACAGGGACATTAAATATATATTGGGCGAGATTCTCCACTCCCTGATGCCGATTTCGGCGATTGGGCGGAGAATCACCTTTTGATGCCAATATCGGGGGCGGCGCCTGTTTGACGCAGGTTCGGTATGCTCTGTCCCGCCGGAACGGCATCATCATCTCGCGCGCCGCACGCCGTCGGGACGGCCTCCGCTGATGTTCTGCCACCGATGGGCTGAGTTCCCGATTGTGCGGGGAAGTGCGGTCTGAGCAGTCGGGCGGCTGCGGACTGCGTCCAGCGCCGCCACAGTTGGGGAGGGAGCCGTGCGACTGGCCGGGGGAGGGGAGGGGGGGCGGAGCTTCGACGAGGGCTGGGGGGACTGATGGGGGGGGGGTGTGGCTAGGGGTTGGCCGGGGGGGGGGGGGGGCACTATCTGGCAGGCCGGGTCCGCGCATGACCGACGCCATGTTTTACGAGGCGACCGCTGGTCATCACCCCGCGCGGGCACGGCCACGGACCCCGCCATTCTCCGCCCGTTTATATCGTGGCAGCTTTGCGTGGAGGGGCCGCTGACCCCTTCAGCGGCCGCAGGATCGGTGAGGGGGCGCCGCCGACATTGTTTGACGAGAAACGCCACAGATCCTCCGCACGTAGCCTCAGAAACGGAGAATCCAGCCCATTGTATTTTTTTTTTTCATTTTCTTTGAGCATTCTCTTTATCCGATGCAAAAAGATTGAAAACGGTGAGGGGTAGGAGGGACGGCTAGGGGGGGTGCGGTGGGGGGAGCGGGGGGGTGCAGTGAGGGGGGGGGGGACTTCATCCGATTGGGTATTGAGTCTTTTCGATTTCCAATTGGCGGAGGAAGACACGAGGATAATGCGTTGGCCGCCGAGCGACTGTAGCGCGAGAGAACGTCATGTGGTGAAAACTAGAGGAAAACATTGGCAGACTCTAAATCGTAACCAACATTCTAACTGACAGTTTCTGGATCAGACCCTATATGTGCATCGGCCGGGAATTCTCTTTGCAGAGAAAGTGGAGCGATCACCGAGGGCTGTTGGTTCAAACATCCGGGTCTGTTTGCTCTCTAATTAACCTCAGAAATTGGCCTTGAGTTGACCTCAAGATGTTAAACCAAGTTGCTTACGCTGCAAGCAACACCAGCAGAGAATGAGCACTTGGAAGGATCTTGTCACTATCTCAGGGAAAGGTCAGGTCTGCATATCAGGGCTTCGGCTTCACCTACGCTGAGCGACTTGCCTCCCTTTCTGGACAGACTTATCTTCCTTGTTATGTCAAACAGGCTGCTTTTGCCAGAGCCGAAGACATAGGAACATTTTGAATTGAAAATCATAGAATCACATAAACCCTCCAGTGCAGAAGGAGGCCGTTCGGCCCATCGAGCCGGTACCGACCCTCTGAAAGAGCACCCCACTTCCCGCCCTATCCCAATAACCCCCTCGCCTAACCTACACATCCCTGGACACTAAGGGGCAATTCAGCACGGTCAATCCACCTAACCTGCACAGCTTTGGACTGTGGGAGGAAACGGGAGCACCCGGAGGAAACCCACGCAGGCACGGAGAGAACGTGCAGACTCCGCGCAGTCACCCGAGGCCGGAATCGAACCCGGGTCCCTGAGGGTGTGAGGTCACAGTGCTAACCGCCGTGCCACAGTGTCACCCCACAGAGTACAGTCGATTGGGTCCAACAAGGGGAAACACCCCCCACCCCTCCCCACTCCCCTGCCGACCCTCTTTCTTTTCCCATATCCTAATCCCAGCTAGCTGCCTCTCACCTGGAGGGAACCATTCGAGGCAGGCCTACTTACGCTATGGCACCGATGTACAACAGAGGGCAGAAATCTGCCCAGCCGGCCGCATTGCTGGAGGAGCTGTTCTGCATGTTGTGGCAGCGAGCAACCTGTTCAGGGTGCTGTTGCACTGTCTGATCGACAGCATTGGCAATCGCTGCAACACAGGCCAGTGGGAAGGAGATTTAAAATTAACGCATTACTTTCACACAATTGAGGGAAATGTTTTTTTGTGCATGACAAAGCAACGGAGGATCATTTATAATTACCCGTCATATATTATATCGATAATTACCCATTCCACATTACATTGATAATTACCCAATCTTACATTGTCATCAATAACCGGCTCTGTTCCAGAGTTTTATTGATAATGACTCTAGTCTCGCATTCTCATCGGCAATTACCATTATGCTAGATCCTAATTGATAAGTGACCCTATTATAGAATCTCTTAGTAATTGGACTTTGCCAACATGCTCAGTGGTTTAGTCCCACATTCTCAATGATAATGGCCCGTAGCCTACCCCCATTTAGCAGCCACACTCGCTGCTGACTGTGAAAGTCCTACATGAAATGAATTTGGACTGCCTCCATTGCCTTGCGAGTCCCCAGCACGAAGTCTATCTAATTTGGCACTAATTGGCACTGAAACCTTCGGATAGCTGGCTTGCGAAATAGAAACATGTCACATTGATGCAGAGCGGAGACGGGGGCGCATTGGTTAGGAGGGGGGGGGGGGGGGGGGGAGGAAAAAGTACCTGCGTTTATTTCTGACGCGGCCGCCTCACCCGAATGATGCCGCGCTTGCTTCTTGAGTCAGAAAGTTGTGGACCCGGGTCCCCTTCACAGGGATTTGGGCGCACAATCTAGGACGGCGGGTGTTGTTCAACTGGGATCGGGCGCCAACCTTCCCAGGTGTCCACGGGATGACCAGTAGAGTTAGGGGCCTCTTGCCGAACTTGGCGCACAGCAGTGGAAGAGGAGCATTTGGACAATCAAAAATTACAGGCCGGACCACAATTATTTTTCAATGGGAACAGGGGAACAAGGTCCGCCATTCCAGCCCAGCGAGCCCGCTCCTCAATTCTATACGGATCATGGCTGATCAGACTGTTAAATGCCTTTTACCCAAACTGGCACAATAGCCCTTTACGTTATTGTAAATCAGAAATCTATCCAAGCCCTACCTTAAACATACTCAATGGCCGAGCTTCCATGGTCTCTGGGGGAGAGGATTCCAAAGCTTCACAACCCTCGGTGTAAAGAAATTTCTCCTCATAGTCCCAAGTGGCTCCCCCCAAACCAAGGGGAACATCGTACCTGCATCTACCCAGTCTATTCCTTTCAGTATTTTGTAGGTTTCGATGAGATCATCATATCAATAATAATCGCTTATTGTCACAAGTAGGCTTCAATGAAGTTATTGTGGAAAGCCCCTAGTCGCCACATTCCGGCACCTGTTCGGGGAGGCCGGTACGGGAATTGAACCCGCGCTGCTGCCTTGTTCTGCATTACAAGCCAGTGGTTTAGCCCACTGTGCTAAACCAGCTCTCATTCTTTGAAACTCGAGAGAGTACAGGCCCAGTTTGCTCAATCTCTCGTCTTCAGACAGTCCCGCCATCCCCGGTACGAACCTGGTAAACCTTCACTGCGTTCCCTCTACGACAATAATATATTTCGGAGGTAAGGGAGACAAAACTGCACACAGCACTCCTGGTGAGGCCTAACCAAGGTCCTATACAATTGAAGCAAAACCCCACTGCTCCTGTACTCAAATCCTCTCACGATAAAGGCTAACTAAGGCTAACTATCTTCCAAATTGCTTGCTGCATCTGCATGTTAACCTTCAGTGACTTATGAACAAAGACACACAGGTCCCTTTTTACACCTACACTTTCTAATTTCTTAGCCATTCAGAAAATACTCTTGCACATCTGTTCCTTCGGCCATTTTTTCCACATTATATTCCATCCGCCACGTTCTTGCCCACTCGGTAAGTCTGTCCAAATCCTCCCGCAGTTGCTTTACAACTTCCTCACAACGCACATTCATGCCTAGCTTTGTGTCATCCGCGGACTTCGAAATATTGGGCGGGATTCTCCGTCCCGCCGCACCGGTTTCCGGGTGCGGCACGCCCCCCCCCCCCCGATGGCAGCAGGATTCTCCGTCCCGGCAGCTGGCCAATGGGGTTTCCCATTGTGGGAGCTCCCACCCCTTCGGGAAATCCACGAGCGCCAGTCGCTGCCGGGGAAACGGAGCATCCCGCCGACAGTCTGTTATATTTGGTCCCCACACCCAAAGCATTGATACAGTGAACAATTGGGGCTGAGGCACTGACCCTTGTGGCACTAGTCATAGCTTGCCAACAAAGGAATAACCCATTATTCTCTGTTTTATGGACTGACGATGATTTATAATAGTTAGCACTGAAGACGCTAACATGTGGGGCAGGATTCTGCCAAGCCGCGCCGTATGGGAGAATCGCCGTTCGCGCCATTCTTTCCCGCAGTGCTGGTCCAATGCCGGTAGGCGATTCTCCGAGGAATGGAGAATCGGCACCATTTGCGCCGGCACGTTTGGTGCGGCGCCGGTCATGGGCCGCTGTCCGCGGCCGGGCCTCCGAATCTCCGGCATTGATGGGCCGTGCGGAAACGGCAGAGTCCCACTGGCGCCGTTCACACCTGGTAGCTGCCGGCGGGGAACTCTGCGCAAAGGGTTGGGGGGGGGGGGGGGGCGGCCTGTGGGGCGGGCAAAGGCGCTCTTTCACCGGGGTGGGGGCTCTGATGGGGTCTGGCCCGCGATCGGGGCCCACCAATCAGTGGGCCGGCCTCTCCAGCCTCGACCCTATTTTATTACACGGCCGTTCCCTGAACCCCGACGCCGTGTCCCGACACGGCATGCTGAGGAAGCCGCCCACGCATGCGTGGGTTGGCACGGCGCCCATTTGGCGCTGGGAAGGGAGGTTGGAGCAGCGTGAACCACTCCAGCGCCCCTGTGGGGGCCAAAATCAATAGTCCCCACGCCCATTTCGCGCCATCGTGAAACGCGACAGCATTCACGACGGCGTGAACCGCTCTCCATTTTGGAGAATCGCGCCCGTGGTTTTGCATCTTGAGAACACCCATCCGTCCGTTCGGGAAGGAAATCCGCCGCCTTTACCTGGTCTGGCCTACGTGCGACCCCAGACCCACACAGCGATGTGGTTGACTCTGAAATGCCCCTCTGAAATGGCTCTAGCAAACCACTCAGTCCAAGGGCGATTATGAACGGGGTAAAAACAATGCTGGGCCCGGCTGGCGATGCCCAACATCCTATGAACCAATTGGAAAAATAAAGTCCAAGACACGAGGAAGCGAATGAGCAGAGGTTGCCTTGGGGTGAAGGGGTGGAGGAGGACCTGGTGGGAGCTTGGAGGACGGAGCTTGGCGCAGTTGACCCGTGCGCAGTGCAGAGAGTGGGCTGGGTGAGGGGGGGGGGGGCACAGGGGTGGGTGAGAGGTGGTGCGGTTGGGGGGGGGGGGGGGGTCGGTGCACATGGGGGCTCGAAGATGGCAAGCTGGGGAACGCCAACACCTTGATTGATGAGAGGATGAGAGGACGCGAGCGTTTGCCCATTCTGCTCTTTGCCAGTGTTGGTGTGAGAGGGGGCATTCTCGAATTCCAAAACGGTTGGCGACGCGAATGATATTTAAAACCACATTGATGCGCAATTTACTGACTGTAGTTCAAAATAAACACATTCTAAACAAATGTTTGAACACTCTTTGCATGCAGAACTTCCATGCTATGAGAAATAAATTGTTAGAGTTTATATCGGGCAAGTGGGCGTAATTAATAATCTATTTGATGAACTTGTTTGAGAATATAGGTTAACTCCCCAGTGCAGTAATGAGGGAATGTGGCACTACCAGATGTGCTGCCTTTTTGCCCATCTGCCTCCTGAATTGGAGCCTGGGCAGGGGAAGGTGGGGGGGGGGGGTTTCTTCTCCATGTCCAGCCCGATGCCTATCCCTCAATCAACAGCTGACACCTCTGTGCCGTACTGAAGGAGAGCTCCACTCTTGGAGGGGCTGTCTTTTGGGTGAGGACCGGCTAGCTCCGGAAAATGGCCGGGATTTTCCGTCCGATCCCACCGACCGGATCTTCCGTTCCCACTGACGTCACCCCCCCCCCCCCCCCCACCCACCAACCCCCCCAGGGTTCCTGGTGACCGAGGGCGCTGGGCACGCGAAACCCCTGGAGAACCCCAAGGGGGTGGGGCCCGTACAACGGGAAACCCCGTGGACGGCAGCAGGGACCGGAAGATTGACCAATTGTGGGCCACCTCCAGCGCGGCGAAACGCACGGACGTCGCGCCTTTTAAGGAGTGCCACCATTCGCCGAAAAGCGGGGAGAGCTACCACTTCCTAGCCCTCAGCCACACCTGTGACAGAGCTCATCTGCTCTTTTGTCCCATTGCTTGCGTGCAAACTAACCTCTGCGTTAGTGTCCCACTAGGGTCCGGAATTTTCTGCCCGTTCCCACCGACGGTGAGCATACCCCTCCCCTCCGCCACACCGCAGTGGGTTGCCCAGTGGCGGAGGGTCTGTCCGCGAACCCATGACGGGCCTCTCTATGGCAGTGACTGTGCTTTAAGATTAATTGACCGTGTTGGGATTTGGAATGACCCAAGGTCAGGAAGGAGACGGCCTAAATTAGCGACTCTTCATATCAAGCACCAAATCACAATCTCCATGTGTCCTAAACAGCTCTTTACTGTCAATGAAGTGTGTTGGTAGCATTGTGGATAGCATAAATGCTTCACAGCTCCAGGGTCCCAGGTTCGATTCCGGCTCGGGTCACTGTCTGTGCGGAGTCTGCACATCCTCCCCGTGTGTGCGTGGGTTTCCTCCGGGTGCTCCGGTTGCCTCCCACAGTCCAAAGATGTGCAGGTTAGGTGGATTGGCCGTGCTAAATTGCCCTTAGTGTCCAAAATTGCCCTTAGTGTTGGGTGGGGTTACGGGGATAGGGTGGAGGTGTTGACCTTGGGTGGGGTACTCTTTCCAGGAGCCAGTGCAGACTCGATGGGCCGAATGGCCTCCTTCTGCACTGTAAATTCTATGATAATCTATGATATGCTGCATCAAAAGGCACAAAAATGATTCTACCTTCCTGTACGACCAATATAAGTTCATAAGCATAGTTTAGATTGTCAATAAGATCTTAAGTTCAGAAGATATTGGAGCAGAATTAGGCCATTTGGCCCATCGCCTCTGCTTCGCCATTCGATCTCGCCACCATTAATTTACCATTGGGATGCGGTACAGGCCGCATTTATTGCACATTCCTAGTTGTCCTGAGATGATGGTCGTGGGTCCGATTCTGGTTGTTATGTATTTTTTTCTACAACTGGTGTGTTGTCCTCGACGACAAGTAGCGTGTGAGGCTGGAGTCGCATGAACACCGGAGCAAGGAGGAAGAGTGAGTTCCTTTCCCTTTCACGACCATTTGAGCCCGAGAAGGGGGAGAAACCTCTTCAGGCAGAGGGTGGTGAACGTGAGGAATTCTCGGCCACAGAAGGTGTGGAGAATAGCGGGGTTCGTAAAATTTTACGGCCACGCTAGTCTGACGCCCTCCCGCTATTCTCCCCCCCCACCCCACGCCCGACTCCCGATACGAATCGCTGCCGCCGTTTTTTTACGGCCAGCAGCGATTCTCAGCTGGCCGATGGGCCGAGTTCCCAG
This sequence comes from Scyliorhinus canicula, assembly GCF_902713615.1. Lineage (NCBI taxonomy): Eukaryota > Metazoa > Chordata > Chondrichthyes > Carcharhiniformes > Scyliorhinidae > Scyliorhinus > Scyliorhinus canicula. Next base: position 17,039,924 of record NC_052170.1, read on the forward strand.
CCCTTTACGGCTGTTTTTACGAACGGCAAACACATCTGGTCTGGCCGTTCGTAAAAACGGCCGTAAAGTGCCGATTTTTAAAACCATGGCACCGATTGGCACGGCAGTACCACGGCCGTGCCAAGGGTGCCATGGGCCCGCGATCTGTGGGCACCGATCGCGGGCAGCGGGTCCGATACCCGCGCACTCTTTGTCCTTCCGCCGCCCCGCTGTATCACTTCGCGGGGCGGCTGAGGGGCATCCCGGTTGGAGTCTTCCAATCCGCGCATGCGCGGCTGACGTCATGTGACGCGTCAGCCGGCGCAAACTCTGGCAAGCGGGCTTAACGAAATTCGTTAAGCCCGCGATGCCGGAGTTTACGGCGGCGGCATGCTAGCCCCGACCGGGGACCAGAATCGGTTCCCGGTCGGGGAGGGGGAGGCTGGCGTCAAACCCGCCCGGATTTGACGCCAGCCTTACGATTTCTCCCTCTCTGGGAGAATAACGCCATTGAATTTAATTTGACAACCTTCCCAGGGATTATGGTTGTGATTTTCCAGTACCTCAGCCATGTGTTCCTCAGTGGCATGCCAGTTGCTGATCGCAGGCCAATGGGATTTGTGGTGATATGCATGTACACATCAATGTACATAGTTATCCCTCAATGTACATAGTTATTGGTACCACCTTCGACCAGCAGGTGGTGATAGAGATCCACCATGTGACTGGAGAGATTCGGCAGTTGGTAGTAAGTCGTGCGAGAGGACAGTCGCATTAGAGATAGCTCCAGGAGAATTAATTTATTAGTTACCGCCTGTATTATAGTTTGTTAGCTATCTTTCCAGGTGTTTGTTAATAAATCATCTTTCTCGGTAAAGACCTAGATGTTCATTGTACATCATTGCCACGGCCGTAGGGGCTTGTTTAGCACACTGGGCCAAATAGCTGGCTTGTAATGCAGAGCAAGTCAGCAGCGCGGGTTCAATTCCCGTACCGGCCTCCCCGAACAGGCGCCAGAATGTGGCGACGAGGGGCTTTTCACAGTAACTTAATTGAAGCCTACTTGTGACACTAAGCTATTATTATATTATATTATTGTAACACAGAACCCATGGGCGAGGCTGTGCTGCCAGCGGGCAAAGAGGACCCCAATGGCTGGAGAATTCCTCAGCCAATAATCTCAATGTCTTTGCTCTGGTAGTAATATGCTCGAAGCTTCTTTATGGGCATGCTGGGTCTTGCTGTTAATCCAAAGGGGCAGCATGGTACATTGTGGTTAGCACAATTGCTTCACAGCTCCAGGGTCCCAGGTTCAATTCCCGGCTTGGGTCACTGTCTGTGCGGAGTCTGCACGTTCATCCCCGTGTGCGCGTGGGTTCCCTCCGGGTGCTCCAGTTTCCTCCCACAGTCCAATGATCTGCAGGTTAGGTGGATTGGCCATGCTAAATTGCCCTTAGTGTTCAAAATTGCCCTTAGTGTTGGGTGGGGTTACTGGGTTATGGGGATAGGGTGGAGTTGTGAGCTTGGGTAGGGTGCTCTTTCCAAGAGCCAGTCCAGACTCGATGGGCCGAATGGCCTCCTTCTGCACTGTAAATTCTATGAACTATGAACTACAATACCACAGGGGGATAGATCACCTCAGTTACATTTTCAGTTTCTTATTTGCCAGTCTATTCTTCGATGCAGTTAAATGGATGAGAGTTGGCAGTGTTACTTGTTGAGCCAAGCTGACACAACGAGAGGGCTCTACTCAGCGTGTAACCACGCTGCGCAGATCGAGGAGGGCTTGGTGCCTGAAACGGAGCAGATTCTGTTCATTGATGAGCGTAGATAATTGACCGCGGGGAGAGTCATTAAAAATAGTAGCTGCACTTGCTTAACAATGTCATTAGTAAAGTTATTTAAAATGAATGGAAAACGAGCTGGCTTGATTGAAAGTCGGATGGGAGAAATGCTGATTGAAAACCGTGGCTTGATGGGGCCATGGAAGCTCACTAATGTACAAGTCATTTGTTCCCAGTCTCTTGCTGAGTAACTGTGTCCGCCATGGCTCACACACAGTGGGTGGTCGCAGAGTCAGACAGTCCCAGCTTTGACTCCCACTCCAGGGGCGTGAGCGTGTAACCTCGGCCAACAACCCCGGCGCAGTGTTTTTGTGGGAGTGCTGCACTGTCGGGGGCGCGATCCTTCAGAGGAGATGCTAAACTCACGCTCTCTCTCGGGCGGATGAAGAAAACAACGTACTGTGGTGCTCCTTCAAAGGCGTGGGCCGAGGTCCTCCGCTGACAGGAACGCCAAATTTTCCACCCTCGCCCGCACCCGGCCCTGCCACAGCCGAAGACGGAGAATCCAGCCCGAATTCTCATTGACAGCGGCGGGAAGCAGAGAATCCCGCCGCCAGGAGGCAAATGAAAATCTTCCTTTCTTTACACTATTCAAAATGGTGGCATTAATATAATCGGAGTTTTCACTCTGATGAGATCAAAATAACTCGATGAAGACGGCAGGAGAGCATACAAAAATCAAAGCGTCCCCTGCGTCAAGTAGAGTGACTGCCGTTGTTTGCGCACAGCACGATCCCACACGCAATGAGATGAAGGGCCCGTTAACCCCTACGCTCCTTTCTGTAGGTGGTCATGTTTATGGAGGGTTGTTGCCTCGGAAATTGTGGGAGGTCCCCACATCCACCTCGTGCTGTTATGTACCCATTCGTAGAATTCATAGAATCTCAATAACACAGAGGGAGGCAATTCGGCCCATCGAGTCTGTAGAGGCCCTCTGAAAGAGCACCTTACCCAGGCTCAGACCCCCTACCCTATCCCCGTAACCCCACCTGGGGGGGAATTCAGGGCGGCCAATCCGCCTAACCTACACATCTTTGGACTGTGGGACGACACCGGAGATTTAAGGGAGATGTGCGTGGAAATTCTTTTACGCAGAGGGTGGTGGGTGCCTGAAACGCTTTGCCAGCGGAGGTGGTAGAGGCGGGCGCGATAGCATCATTTAAGATGCAGCTGGACAGATATATGAACGGGCGGGGAACAGAGGGAAGTAGATCCTTGGAAAATAGGCGACAGGTTTAGATAAAGGATCTGGATCGGCGCAGGCTGGGAGGGCCGAAGGGCCTGTTCCTGTGCTGTAATTTTCTTTGTTCACCCGGAGGAAACCCATGCAGGCACGGGAGAGAAAGTGCAGACTCCGCACAGGCAGGCACCCGAGGTGGGGATTGAACCCGGGTCGCAGGCGCTGTGAGGCAGCGGTGCTAACCACTCTGCGACCTCTCCGCCTCTCGTGTCAGAGAGAGTCCTCATTCAAAATGTTCCGGGTCGATGAAATTGCAAAGCGAGAGCGGATCAAATGTAATCGAGTGGAGAACACATGATGCAGTAAACGCTGGAGCAGGAAACATTCAGAAACTGGAGAGTGGAGATCCATTTACAAAAACAGAGAGGCCAGAAGTGATAAAACAGCTTATCAGTTGCCCACTGAAGGTATTTCATTAGTGAAAGGCCATGCCCGAGTAGACAACAATTCTGACCTCGGGTGACTGTCTGTGTGGAGTTTGCACATTGGAGTGAGCCCAAATATACTTGATCATAAATCCTGGCATGTTTCATTTTGTCTTTATTCTTCCATGGGATGTGACCGTTGGCTAAATCATCCTTTATCGCCCATCCCAAATTGCCCTTGAACTGACTGGCTTGCTGGGCCATTTCACAGGAGAGTTTAAAGTCGATCACATTGCTGTGGCTCTAATAATAATAACCTTTTATTGTCGCAAGTATGAAGTTACTGTTGTCATGTGAGAGCACCTTTAAGAAATCGGTGTTTATAAATGGGTGTGTATATAAATATCTGTAGTGAGAGTACCTTTCAGAAATGGGTGTTGACCACTGCAGTGATGTCAGAGAGTGGGTGGAGCTGGGCTGTCTGTCAGCTTTTTACTTTTGTTTTAGGCTGTTTGCCTCAGGGTGTGTTTTTGTTTTGTTTTCAGAGCTGGATAGCTGCAGTCACAGCCAGACGGTGTATGAATCTCTCTCTGTAATCTAAAGAATGTAAATCGATCCTTTGGTGATTTAAAACTAATAACTGCTCTCAGTAGTGACTTTAACCTGATGTGCTTCTGCTGAAAGGTTTTTTTTTACAGTCTTCTGGATGGTAAAAGGACAGCTTAAGAATTACTTAGTGTTGTATTCTTTGGAGGTTGTAGTTGAATTAATGGTTGCTAAGATGTTCACTGTATGTTTTAAAAAGGTTAACTTGAGTTCATAGAATAAACATTGTTTTGCTTTAAAAATACTTTTCCATTTCTGCTGGAGAGTGGGCCGTGTGCTCCCCATACCACAATCTATTAAAAGTTGTGGGTCAGGTGAACTCCATGGTACACTTTGGGGTTCTCTACACCCTAGCCCATAACACTGTGAAAAGCCCCTAGTCACCACATTCCGGCGCCTGTTCGGGGAGGCTGGTACAGGAATTGAACACGCGCTGCTGGTCTTGCTCTGCACCACAAACCAGATGTCGAGCCCACTGAGCTAAACCAGCCCTTAAACTCCACACGGTCAGTGACCCAGGGGCGGGATTCGAACCTGGGTCCTCTGCGCCGTAGGCATCAATGCTAACCACTGTGCCACCGTGATGCCAATCCACATGTAAGCCAGGCCAGGGTAAGGACGGCAGATTTCCTTCCCTATCAGACGTTGGTGAATCTAATGGGGTTTTCCAAATGGAGTAATCCAGGAGACACGAAGGAAGAAAGCTAAATAAATTTATTTTGAAATGAAATGAAATGAAAATCGCTTATTGTCACGAGTAGGCTTCAATGAAGTTACTATGAAAAGCCCCTAGTCGCGCCTGTCCGGGGAGGCTGGTACAGGAATCGGACCGTTCTGCTGGCTTGCATGGTCTACTTTAAAAGCCAGCGATTTAGCCCAGTGAGCTAAACCAGCCCCTAACTCAAAAGATAAAGTCACTGCCATGAAGTGCAACACACATGCGGCAGCCTGGGCCTATTGGAACTCCCGGTCTGGGTCTTGGAGCAGCACTTAGAGTCCTCCGCACGTTACCATGGGAACCCGTACTGTACGAGCCCCGCGGGGAACTCTCATCAGTAAGGGCGTGCTCAGCACTTGCTTGAACTTTGAAAGGTCACCAGGGAGTGGGGTTCAGAGGTCACTGCTGCGAGTCAGAACAACAGAACCGTGTCTCCGGCCTCTGAGGCACCATTGAAGGTTACCTCAGACCCGCCTTCGTGTCTAAACCCTTGCTTGTTCTCCTGAGAGACACTGGTGCCAGAACTGGTCAAGCTGGAATTATGCTAACAGAATCGAAGCAGGAGGAGGCCATTCGGCCCTTCGAGCCAGCTCCGCTTCTCATTACGATCATGGCTGATTATCCAACTGAGTTCCCGCTTCCACACCCCCCCCCCCCCCCTCCATATCCTTTGATCCCTTGAGCCCCAGGAGCAAAATCGGATTCTTTCTCGAAAACCTTACCATGAGACCCAAGGCCCACTTCTGAAATGAAAATAGAAAATGCTGGATAAACCCAGAAGGTCCGGCAGCTTCTGCAGAGAGAGGAATGCTGGGCGAGATCTTCCAGTTCCGCCGATGGTCCGTGGGGTGGATTCCAGGGAAATCCCACTTACAGCAGCGGGACCAGAAGATCAAACCTCCGGCAAACGGCGGGCCACCTCCCGCCGTCAGGAAACACGCCACGGGAGGCCAGAGAATCTAGGCCGCAGGTGTCGGTTTGAGTCCATTGATCCTTCAGCAGAACTGAAAAGGGATAGAAATGTGTGTATTATATACTTGGGGAAGGGGTGTGTGGGGCAGAATAGAATTGACAGTGCAGAAGGAGGCCATTTGGCCCATCGAGTCCGCACCGGCACTTGGAAAGAGGCCCACGCCCCCACCCTATCCCTGCAACCCAGTAACCCCAGCTAACCTTTTTGAACACTAAGGGCAATTTATCATGGCCACTCCACCTAACCTGCCCATCTTTGGACTGTGGGAGGAAACCGGAGCTCCCGTTGGAAACCCACACAGGCACGGGGAGAACGTGCAGACTCCGCACAGACAGCGACCCGAGCCGGGAATCAAACCCGGGACCGTGGAGCTGTGAAGCAACAGTGCTAACCACTGTGCTACCGTGCCGGCGGCTGAATGGAAGGTCCGAGCTGAGGAGAGAGTGGCAAAGATGTCATGGACACGAAACAAAGGAGCTGTTAATGGTGCCATTAGGGACTGAAGTGTTAATACTGTAGTGGCAAAGTTCGGAAAGCAAATGCTGGCCTTGTCAGCCACATCCCGTAACAGCCTCCCCGAACAGGCGCCGGAATGTGGCGACTAGGGACTTTTCACAGTAACTTCATTTGAAGCCTACTCGTGACAATAAGCGATTTTCATTTCATTTCATTTTCATGTGTTAACAGGAGGACAGAGGTCAGTGCTCGGTGCGAACAAAACTGAACAACAAAGGTCAGCGGCCATGTTGGGTGACGGGTGGTGGTGGGTAGTGTTGGGACAGGCCAGGGGAACCAAATACAGGAAACAAATTGGGGGGGGGGGGGGGGGGGGGGGGAGGGATAGTCAAGATGGAGGGGGACGTTCACAGCCTGAAGTTGTTGAACTCGATGTTGAGTCGCGGAGGCAGCGACGTGCATGAGGTGCATTTCTGAACTCTGCTCGGTGGGCTCTGCCTGTTGCCAGGCCTCAAATCGGGAACTCATTAAATTTTCCTCCCAGTTTCCTCCAGCTCGGAGGTATGCTTATTAGGAATCGCAGGCTTGCCTCTTGCTTCGCATGCTGTGCTATTTTCTGCATCTCTTTCTTTCAGCGCCCCATTCAAGGGGGGTTTATCTCCCCCCCCCCCCCCTCCCCCCACCGCCTCATCAAAGCGGTCCAGGCCCTCTCACACTTCACAGGCCAACCGCATCTCTTGAACTTGGCTGCGCCGGGTTGAACAGAAGAGGAGTTGCGATCAAATAAAAAGGACCCAAAGAAAGAGCTGATCCCTCCCGTTGTGGCATCTCATTATATTTTGGATGTGGCTCGCAGGGCCGTGTGCATACTGCAGGTGCAGTAATTACTGGCGAATATCCCTCAACATAATTTTGTGCCTCTAATTGCTTGGCAAGGGATGCGCTCCGAAGAAAATTCCCATCCTGTTGCAGCGCAAGTTTGGTTGCGCGTCTCTCTCGTGCTGCCGGTCAACGCGAGTCCACGTCGACCAATGCCGCTGGAGCAGTAGGCCACAGGCCCTGCCTGATGGTCTGGGGACAGGTGTTCAGGTTCCACTGTGGCAGCTGGTGGAATTTCCCTCTGAAGTGGCCGGGCAGTTCAGGGGCAATTAGGGAAGGGCAACAGACGAGAGCGCTCGATCTCTTTTTTGGGAAAGGGATATTAAGGATTACGGACTCTCGGTGAGGGGGTGGGGTGGGGGGATAGATTTAGGATAAAGTCAATGGCAAGGTTTAAATGAAGGGAGTGACAGGCTTTACAGAATCTCTGAACCCTTGCAGTGCAGAAGGAGGCCATTCGGCCCATTGGGTCTGCACCGGCTCCCTATAAGAACGTTCTACCCAGTCCCGCTCCCCTGCCTTATCCCCGTCATCTTGTGCATCCATTCTTAGGGCGGCATGGTAGCACGGTGGTTAGCACTGTTGCCTCACAGCGCCAGGGACCAGGGTTCGATTCCCGACTTGGGTTGCTGTCTGTGCGGAGTCTGCGCCTCCTTCCCGTGTCTGCGTGAGTTTCCTCCGGGTGCTCCGGTTTCCTCCCACAATTCCTGAAAGATGTGATGTTAGGTAATTTGGACATTCTGATTTCTCCTCAATGTACCCGGATAGGCACCAGAGTGTGGCTACGAGGGGCTTTTCACAGTGACTTCATTGCAGTGTTAATGTAAGCCTACTTGTGATACTGATAACGATTATTATTTCCAGAAATTACCTTTTAAATACCTCATTCGAACCTGATGAGGGAAGGGCTGTAGATGTCGTATACATGGACTTTAGTAAGGCGTTTGATAAGGTTTCCCATGGCAGGTTGATGGAAAAAGTGAAGTTGTATAGGGTTCAGGGTGTACTAGCTAGATGGATAAAAAACTGGCTGGGTAACAGGAGACAGAGAGTAGTGGTGGAAGGGAGTGTCTCAAAATGGAGAAAGGTGACTAGTGGTGTTCCACAGGGATCTGTGCTCGGACCACTGTTGTTTGTGATAGCCATAAATGACCTGGAGGAAGGCATAGGTGGTCTGATTTGCAAGTTTGCAGATGATACAAAGATTGGTGGAGTTGCAGATAGCGAGGAGGACTGTCAGAGAATACAACAAAATATAGATAGATTGGAGAGTTGGGCAGAGAAATGGCAGATGGAGTTCAATCCAGGCAAATGCGAGGTGATGCATTTTGGAAGATCAAATTCAAGAGCGGACTATACAGTCAATGGAAGAGTCCTGGGGAAAATTGATGTACAGAGAGATCTGGGAGTTCAGGTCCATTGTACCCTGAAGGTGGCAACGCAGGTTGATAGAGTGGTCAAGAAGGCATACAGCATGCTTGCCTTCATCGGACGGGGTATTGAGTACAAGAGTCGGCAGGTCATGTTACAGTTGTATAGGACTTTGGTTAGGCCACATTTGGAATACTGCGTGCAGTTCTGGTCGCCACATCACCAGAAGGATGTGGATGCTTTGGAGAGGGTGCAGAGGAGGTTCACCAGGATGTTGCCTGGTATGGAGGAGGCTAGCTATGAAGAAAGGTTGAGTAGATTAGGATTGTTTTCATTGGAAAGACGGAGGTTGAGGGGGAACCTGATTGAGGTCTACAAAATTATGAGAGGTATGGACAGGGTGGATAGCAACAAGCTTTTTCCAAGAGTGGGGGTGTCAGTTACAAGGGGTCACGATTTCAAGGTGAGAGGGGGAAAGTTTAAGGGAGATGTGCGTGGAAAGTTTTTTACGCAGAGGGTGGTGGGTGCCTGGAACGCTTTACCAGCGGAGGTGGTAGAGGCGGGCACGATAGCATCATTTAAGAGGCATCTAGACGGGTATATGAACAGGCGGGAACAGAGGGAAGTAGACCTTGGAAAATAGGAGACAGGTTTAGATAAAGCATCTGGATCGGCGCAGGCTAGGAGGGCTGAAGGGCCTGTTCCTGTGCTGCAATTTTCTTTGTTCATTGTTCTTTGTTCCACCACCCTCTCAGGAAGTTTGTTCCGGACTCCAATCGCCCTCTGGATGAAAGCCTTTTCACTCACGTAACTTCAACTGTTTCTTCCCATTATTGCAAATCTGTGCCTTTTAGTTCTTGATGCTCTCTCTCGAGTGGGGACAGTGTCTCACTATTTCCCCTGTCCACGCCCCTCCGGATCTTGAACATCTCCATCAAGTCCCCCCTCAGCCTCATTTACTCCAAGGAAAACAGGCCCAACCTCTCCAATCTGTCCTCTGGGCTCCAGTTCTTTCTCTCGGGAATCATTCTTGGGAATCTTCTCTGTTCTCCAATATCTTCACATCCTTCCTCAAGTATGGTGCCCATGGGCGGCACGGCGGCAACGTGGTTATCTCTGCTGCTTCACGCTGCCGAGGTCCCAGGTTCGATCCCGGCTCTGGGTCACTGTCTATGGGGAGTTTGCACATTCTCCCCGTGTCTGCGTGGGTTTCCCCCCCTCAACCCAAAGATGTGCAGGGTAAGTGGATTGGCCAGGCTCAATTGCCCCTTCATTGGAAAAAAAAGAATTGGGTCCTCAAAACTAATGTAAACAAAAGGGATAGTGCGCTAAACAGGACACATTCTCCAGATGAGGCCTAACTCGTGTCTTATACCCGTTCAACATGACCTCCTTATTCTTGCCCTCAGCTTCCCTATTAATAAAACTAACATACTATGTGCTTTATGCTCTCTCATAGAATTTATTCATAGAATTTACAGTGCAGAAGGAGGCCATTCGGCCCATCGATTCTGCACCGGCTCATTTTTTGAAAGAGCACCCTACCCAAGCCAACACCATCCCCATAACCCAGTAACCCGACTCAACACTAAGGGCAATTTTACATAGATAGAATTTACAGTGCAGAAGGAGGCCATTCGGCCCATCGAGTCTGCACCGGCTCTTGGAAAGAGCACCCTACCCAAGGTTATCCCCATAACCCAGTAACCCCACCCGACACTAAGGGCACTTTTGGACACTAAGGGCAATTTAGCATGGCCAATCCACCTAACCTGCACATCTTTGGACTGTGGGAGGAAACCGGAGCACCCGGAGGAAACCCACGCACACGCTGGGAGGATGTGCAGACTCCGCACAGACAGTGACCCAAGCCGGAATTGAACCTGGGACCCTGGAGCTGTGAAGCAATTGTGCTAACCACCATGCTACCGTGCTGTTCTCAACATGCCCTGCCACCTTCAGTGACTTATGTGACGCATACACTGAGGCCTCTCTGTTCCTGCACCTCCTTTGGCGATTCTCCTGTTATTTTATTCTGTCCCCCCACAATCACCTCACACTTCTCTGCACTGAACTTCATCTGCCTCTTGTCTGTCCGATCCACCAACATGTCGACGTCCTTTTGAAGTTCAAGACCACCCTCATCACAGTTGATGACACTTCCAATCTCCGTATCATTCGCAAATCTGGAATTCATGCCCTGCACTCCTGAGGTCCAGGGCATGAATATATATCAGGCTTGAGGGGCTGAATGGCTGACTCCTTTTTGCACGGGCCCCGTTTTTAAATGTGCCACCCTGGTAGGAGTGGGATGGACGAGAGGAAGGAAATTGTAGGAGTCCACTTACTGTCCTGCTCCCACGGCAACCGACAGGGTTGTGGTTTCAATGGTGTCGCTGACTAGAAGGCCGATTTTAACCAGGTTTTTCTAACAAAGTTTGGATACTGTTCCTGGGGATCTCATTTTGACCCAGACTTAAATGGCAATATAACAAATTTTGAGACATGGGCAATTCGATCAAGAGTACAAAACTTACCATGGTAACACACCTTCCATGACAAAGCAGCTCGCCTTCTACAAACATTCAAGCCCTTCACCACTGACGCACAATGGCAGCCGTGTGCACCCTCTACAAGATGCTCTGCAGGAACTCACCAAGGTTTCTCAGACAGCACCATCCTAATCCACGACCGCTACCATCTGGACAACAGCAGCAGACACCTGGGAATCATAGAACTTACAGTGCAGAAGGAGGCCATTTGGCCCATCGAGTCTGCACCGGATCTTGGAAAGGGCACCCCAAGGGCAGCACGGTAGCATGGTGGTTAGCATAAATGCTTCACAGCTACAGGGTCCCAGGTTCGATTCCCGGCTGGGTCACTGTCTGTGCGGAGTCTGCACGTCCTCCCCGTGTGTGCGTGGGTTTCCTCCGGGTGCTCCGGTTTCCTCCCACAGTCCAAAGATGTGCGGGTTAGGTGGATTGGCCATGCTAAATTGCCCGTAGTGTCCTAAAAAAGTACGGTTAAGGGGTTGTTGGGTTATGGGTATAGGATGGATACGTGGGTTTGAGTAGGGTGATCATGGCTCGGCACAACATCGAGGGCCGAAGGGCCTGTTCTGTGCTGTACTGTTCTATGTTCTATGTTCATTTAAGCCCACACTCCTAACCTATCCCCGTAACCCAGTAATCCCACCTAATATTTTGGACTCTAAGTGTAATTTACCATGGCCAATCCACCTAACCCACACATCTTTGGACTGTGGGAGGAGAGCGGAGCGCCCGGAGAAAGCCCACGCAGACACGGGGAGAACGAGCAGACTCCGCACAGGCAGTGACCCAAGCCGGGAATCGATCCCGGGACCCTGGAGCTGTGAGGCAACAGTGCTAACCACTGTGCTACCGTGCCGCCACCACCTGGAGGTTCCCCGCCAAACCACTCGGCGTCCTGACTTGGAAATGTATCGGCCGTTCCTTCACTGCCGTTGGGTCGCAATCCTGGAACTCCCTCCCTAACAGCACCGAGGGTGTACCTGCATCACGTGGACTGCGGCGGGTTCAAGAAGGCGGCTCGCCGTCACCTTCTCGGGGGGGGGGGGGTTGCAACTAGGGATGGGAACAAGTGCTGGGCCCAGCGAGCGAGGCCCACATCCCTTCAAAGAATTTTGAAACAAAACCAACACTTCAAAAGTGCTTCAGGAGCTGCAGCTACATCCAATGGTCAGGACGGGCGCTAAAGAAATGCAAGTCCTGCTCTCTATTTTAAAAAAAAATCGGCCTGCCTGTGTAGAGACGGTTCTTCACACACTGTGTCAAGGCAGAGATGTGGAGACGATTGAGTGATCGTTGCCCAATTATTTGGGTTGTGTCTGGATTTCTCAAGGTCCCCTTGTTTGAGAGTCGGTCACAGGTCACCGTGAGGGCATCCGTCAGCGTGACGTGCTGCACAAATCCCTGAATGTTCCCAGAATATATTTGCCCTCAGTGTGATGCATTCATCAATGGCTCTATTGTTGCTTCCCCCCCCTCCCCTCCCCCCCCACCCCCCCTCCCCCCCACTCCGCTCCGCCCCACTCCACCCCCTCACGCAGACTAGTGGCGGCACTAAAAACATATCTCGCCAGGAGAAATTAAAATAATTGAAAGTATAATAGCTGACACGATCCACATGCAATGAGAGGCAAACCACAACTTGATGAGGGTCCTTGCCTGTCAGAGCGACGGTTCCGTTTGGAGAGACTTCTGCCCCCCCCCCCGGCAGCCGTGGGGAGGGTCAGTCGGTGGGGGGGGGGGGGGGGGGGGGAGGGGGGTGGGGGGGTGGACGGACCTGCAGATGACCGTCATCTCCCCGGGGAGCCTGGGAAATTGGTCAGATGCGGAGGGGGGGACGGAGAAAGTCAAGTTTAAAAAAGACGTCCCCGGGTCCCCGACGCTTAATTGATGTGCGGTTTTGGTCCCGTCCTCTTTGAAAACAAAAAATAAAAGGAGGTTTCAAGGTGACCTAATTGAAGTTTCGTTTTCCCCAAAATTGTGATGCGAGTCGGCGAGGAATCAGGGACTCCAGTTACGCCAGGGGACGAGAGGACCCAGGATGAAAATGAAAAATGAAAATCGCTTATTGTCACGAGTAGGCTTCAATGAAGTTACTGTGAAAAGTCCCTAGTCGCCACATTCCGGCGCCTGTCCGGGGAGGCTGGTACGGGAATCGAACCGTGCTGCTGGCCTGCTTGGTCTGCTTTTAAAAGCCAGCGATTTAGCCGAGTGAGCTAAACCAGCCAGGAGTGAGCTAAAGTGAGCTAAACCAGGATTGAGCGCAGAGAAGATTTGAGAGGTGTTCAGAGTTGCACGGGGAATCGATGAGGAGAAACAGGGTGCGGGGGGGGGGGCGCAGTTTTCCCACCCCCTTGGCCGTGGATCCCGTTAACAGCCACTAACCTTAGCGAGAGGGGCCATAACGGGATTAACAGCGGCAAGAACCCAGAATGCACCGTTGCCGGGCCCTCTCCGCTGAGGTAGTCAGGTTGACGCCCAGCGAGGGTGCCATCGTGATTCCCATGGGGCTGGGGCTGGTTTAGCACACTGGGCTAAATCGCTGGCTTTGAAAGCAGACCCAGGCCGGCCAGCAGCGCGGGTTCAATTCCCGTACCAGCCTCCCCTGAACAGGCGCCGGAATGTGGCGACTAGGGGCTTTTCACAGTCACTTCATTCGAAGCCTACTCGTGGCGATGAGCGATTTTCATTTCATTTCATCCTGTTGAAGTTATTTGAATATTCAGAAACGGGTTTCGGCCGCAGATCCCCCACCACTCCCCCCCCCCCCCCCCCCCCCACCCTTTGCCGGCGTGCTGTCACGCTGGCGGGCGTCGTCTCTGGCATTCCGATAACCGAACCTTGTCGCGGTGACCACGCTGGGGGCGCGGGGGTGAGTAAGGCCTCCAGGTGCAGAGAGACATGGCTGGGTAGCTGCCCCCTGGGGGTGGGGTGGGGGGGAGATGGGGAGGTGCCTGCATTGGTGTGGGTAAGGGGAGCTGCGGTGGTGCCTGCATTGCGAGGGTGGGGGAGGGGGGGGGGGGGGAAATACCTGCATTAGTGGAGATGTCGGGCCCTAATGCCCCAACGCCGTCGATGGTAGAGTTCAACTTCAATTTGATATAAGGGCTCCCCGATCTCTGTGGCGCCCAGCTCGCTGGCGTCTATAGACCCCCCTCCCCTCAGGATAGATGGCACAAAATACGCACCCCCGAGTATTTTTTGACAAAGTGTCAGAAGATCGGGAGAGAAAACCTGCCTGGTTCCCTGGGGAGAAACATCCCAGTTTTCAGTCAGAACCCGACGCTATTTTGGGGTAAAGTTGTGCCCAATGAGAACTGGAGCACGGTGGGGAGAGAAAGTCTCCTCTGGATGGAGTCATACCAAGCACAGAGGAATATTATTGGAATCGTTAGAGGCCAATCGTCTCAGCCTGCGTCTATCACTGCTTTAATTCCCCTTGGGTAGCCTCCTCGGCCCAACCATCTTCCGATACTTCTGATGTACCATCGATTGTACGCGAGGCGAGTGATTTACCAAAGTCTGGCTTTAATTGACTAGAACACAGCTCTGCGATCGTCTACAGTGGAAAGGGACGATCGTCAGGCGTCTGAGCATTTATACCTCGTTAATAGAGGCGTGGTTAACTCAGCCTCTCGGCCAATCGGTCGAGAGGCACATGACCGACCAGGGCCAATGGTAAGCCGACGTTCTGGCCCAATGGCAGACGAGTATGCAGATCATATCACCACAACTTCATCAGTAGCCTTCCTTCAACATCAGGTCAGGAGTGGGGCTCATGCACAGCGTCACTGTTCAGCATTCCTGTCGGTCCCAGTTGTTCACACTGACTTATTTATTGAACTCACCTTCACTGATTTGGGGGCAAACCCTAAGGCCGGGAGGATTCTCAACCGGTTTCAGCGTCAGCAGAATGAACGACCATTCCAGAAAGTTGGAGGAATCCAGGGCGGGATCCTCCGTTTCGCCGGCAGCGCACTCACGCCCACGGATTTCCAGATGGCGTGGGGGTGCCCACAACGGGAAACCCCATTGGCCGGCTGCCGGGACGGAGCGCCGCACCGAAAGACGGGTGCGGCCGGGACCGGAGGCTTCAGAAACGCCGCCTGTCCAATTGGTGAATCTTTCACCGCAAGGTTAAATAGAATTGAACTGAATGGAGGAATTTCCTGGCCGACTTTCCTTCAGGGATTCGCCCGAGTCCCGATACGTTTGGTTGCTTTTGCAGAGTCCGCTGCCCCGGGCCTCTTTATCAGATCTGAGAAGGTTGAGCCCGGATGACGCATCCACTCCATCGCCTCACTCTCCCTCTGCATTTACGGAGCCGGTAAGTTACCACACACTGCGCTGGAGTAACCGCGCGCTTTCCTTCAAAGTCAGGCGGTTCGCTTTTATTTATTTTCACAGCGGGTGGGGTGAAACAGCTCGTCAAGGCTGGCCGACACGTTCCTTCGTTATCTCTGTGTTACGGAGGCCGTCTTTGCGCTCCACGTTAATGAAGCCAGGCCCCCCCTTCTCTTCCCCGCTCCGTGCGCGTTCCCTCTTACGTGAAGGTTATTTCGATACCGCTGTCGCTCAGTGAGGGGTGGGGGGGGGGGGGGGGGGGGGGGGGGGCTCACTCTCAGCTCCCGGGAGGCGAGCAGTCTGTGAAGTTTTGATAGCGCATGTCTGAGTGGAAGAGAGAGGAGAGACAATTACTTGTTACAATGGCAGCTGAATGAAAATGGTACAGGGACAATGACAGAAGAGTGCTTTCAGCGGTGGCTATTATTGTCCTCTGGAGCTTTGAATGCTGTTTTCTTCTTTGCTATTCGAGACATATCAGTCGCTCGCTATCATTCCTTGCGTCGTTCTTTTTGTTGTGTGTGCGGCTAATTGAAATCTTTACCAAGGGTTTGAACGGGTAGACTGCGCTGTGTCCCAGATCGCAGCTGGTTGGCCGTGTAAATTCTGGCGGTGGTGACACCATTTCCTGAAGGCGGGTCGATGGGACAGGCAGTGAATTGAACGTGAAAGGGTCGCATTTTCAGAGCAGCTGGTAGAGGGTGACAAAGCTTCCAAATGATACCCCCTACCTCCCCAGGGCATTATGGGTGGCACAGTAGTTAGCACAGTTGCTTCACAGCTCCAGGGTCCCAGGTTCGATTCCCAGCTTAGGTCACTGTCCGTGCGGAGTCTGCACGTTCTCCCCCGTGTCTGCGTGGGTTTCCTCATGGCGCTCCGGTTTCCTCCCACAGTCCAAAGATGTGCGGGTTAGGTGGATTGGCCTTGATAAATTGCCCCCTTAGTGTCCAAAAAACATTGGGTGGGGTTACTGGGTTACGGGGATTGGGTGGAGGTGTGGGCTTAAGTGGGGTGCTATTTCCAAGGGCCGGTGCAGACTCGATGGACCAAATGGTCTCCTTCCGCACTGTAAATTCTGTATGACCGTTGTCCAATGTGGTTCAGTGACAGTGACACGACCTGGGATCTGTTTAGAGCCCATGCTTCTAGCGAAGGCCAGTGGGGCAGGCGTTGCTCAGCGCTCACTCCGGATCAGAATCTGTATGAGGTTATGGGCCCACACCAGGGGCTCGGGCACAAGAATCAAGGCATGACGCTCCAAGTCCAATGCTGAGGGAGTGCTGCACTGCCGGCGGTGCCATCTCGTGACCGTGGTTCAAAGTCTGCCCAATCAGGTGGCCGTAAAAGATCCCTTGTCACTTCAGTGGAGAAGAGCAGGGGTCCTTAGGCCAGTAGACGGCAGTGGCCAAGGCCAATGCTCTGGTCACAGGGGTTCAAAACCCAAGCTGAAGGCCCTGTCAGCCCTCTCAGCCCGACCTGGAAAGAAAATGCCAAGACATAATTCAAAGAGGATCAAGGAAGTTCTCCCCAGTGTCCGAACCAATATCTAGCCCTCAACAAACGCTCAAAAACAGATTGGTCATTATGTTTCTGTTTGTGGGAGTTTATGGTGGGCAAGTTGGCTGCCACCTTGCATAGAAGCATAGAAAATAAGAGCAGGATGAGGCCATTTGGCCCTTCGAGCCTGCTCCGCCATTCATTATGATCAAGAATGCTCATCCAACTCAATAATCTGAACCCATACCAACATCCAAAATAGGCAGCAGTGTTTACATCACAAAAGTGCTTCATTGGCTGTTAAGAGCTGTGGGACATCGTGAAAGAACATAGAACATAGAACATTACAGCGCAGTACAGGCCCTTCGCCCCTCGATGTTGCGCCGACCTGTGAAACCCCTCTAAAGCCCATCTACACTATTCCCTTATCATCCATATGAAATGAAAATGAAAATCGCTTTTTGTCACAAGTAGGCTTCAAATGAAGTTACTGTGAAACGCCCCTAGTCGCCACATTCCGGCGCCTGTTCGGGGAGGCTGTCCAATGTTCAATGACCATTTAAATGCCCTTAGTGTTGGCGAGTCCACTACTGTTGCAGGCAGGGCATTCCACACCCTTACTACTCTCTGAGTAAAGAACCTACCTCTGACATCTGTCCTATATCTATCTCCCCTCAATTTAAAGCTATGTCCCCTCGTGCTGGACATCACCATCCGAGGAAAAAGGCGCTCACTGTCCACCCTATCTAATCCTCTGATCATCCTATATGCCTCAATTATGTCACCTCTTAACCTTCTTCTCTCTAACGAAAACAGCCTCAAGTCCCTCAGCCTTCCCTCATAAGATCTTGCCTCCATACCAGGCAACATCCTGGTAAATCTCCTCTGTACCCGTTCCAAAGCTTCCACATCCTTCCTATAATGCGGCGACCAGAACTGCACGCAATACTCCAAATGCGGCCGCACTAGAGTTTTGTACAACTGCAACATGACCTCATGGCTCCGAAACTCAATTCCTCTACCAATAAAAGCTAACACACCGTACGCGATAGAAATACAATAAAAGCAAATTACTGCGGATGCTGGAATCTGAAACGAAGGAGAAAATGCTGGAAAATCTCAGCAGGTCTGGCAGCATCTGTAGGGAGAGAAAAGAGCTAACGTTTCGAGTCCGATGACTCTTTGTCAAAGCTTTCGATAGAAATACAATGATCTCTTTCCTTCATTTTTCTTGACAGGCCCAAGCTTGGCAAACTGGCCGAACTTCAGCTGGACGAGAAGGGAGATTGGCGAGGCCATTTCTCCTGACGCCAGCTGGGGTTGGGGCCGGTGCACTTGCCTCCCGGAGAGGGCCGGCTCCTATCTCACTCCCAAGACCTGAAGCCCAGCCTCTGGGCTGACCTTCCCACTGGAATTATGGCACAATATGTCTATCTTCCAGCACGACCTACTCCCAACTCCCTGACCTGCCCACTGCAGTGTGGGGAGAGTTACTCCTCTACCTCACTCGCGACGAAGGCCCGCCTCAGAGAACTGTTGGCCAATTGGGCTGGAAACAATTTTGAAGAACGGAGAGGCGGGGCCGGGGGGGGGGGGGGGGGGGGGGGGGGGGGGGTCGGATGGAGTGGTCATTAGAGGGTTCCTGGCCAATGTATTTCTCACATATCACAGCACAAAATATTACATGGATCATCCTCTTAGCATTAAGTTGCTGTCTGTGGGATCCTGCTGTGTACATCATAACACTGCTTTAGAATAGCGTGAGTCATGAAACATGGTCCCTAAATCCAACTTTTTCTTCAACGCGCACCTGTGAGACCTTTCTCGGGAGGGTGGGTGTCTGAGCGACGAGTGAGGGTGGGTTACAGGCTCCGGTGCGACCTCCTCCCTGGACGAACCTGATCTGCCCGCCCGCTTGCTGTGCGGTGGGCCAAGGATGGAGGCCGGCATGGTACAGGAAGGCTGCCAGCTCCTCCAGGGAGGCGACAAGGGAGGCAGAATGAAATTGGAACGGCAGTGCAGCACGCCCCGGCGAACCTTGCGAGTCCTGTCGCATGATCGACCTTTCCAAGTCCTGCATGAGTCTCCAGACCTGAATGAAAAAGAAAATGAAATGAAAATCGCTTATTGTCACAAGTAGGCTTCAAATGAAGTTACTGTGAAAGCCCCTAGTCACCACATTCCGGCGCCTGTCCGGGGAGGCTGTTACGGGAATTGAACCGTGCTGCTGGCCTGCTTGGTCTGCTTTCAAACACAGCGATTTAGCCCTGTGCTAAACAGCCCCTGGTGATGGATGTGAAAACAGCTCCCAAATGCCTCTGGAACCATGGCAACGGAGGAGCCAGTTTTAAAGGGAAATAGGACCTTTTGTATTTGTTGTTATTTTTAACTCTGGTGAGGGAAGAAACACCCATTCCTGGTTGTCTACCTTCTCCGTGGGCTAGTGGGGGACCTACGCCTCCTGGTCGACACCCAGAGCTTTTATTTGCCATTGCGGCCGAAAGATCTGAAGGGTTGGTGACACAGAGTGGTAGACACCCTGGCACGGAAGGTCACTTGACCCAGAAAGCCTCTGCCACGTCACCTCGCCCGTCACAATACTCATTCGCAAACCGTGAATGTAGCTCGCACTGCCCTGGAGCCCCGGGTAACGGGTGACGTGAAGCAAAAGGACAAACTAACTCACCAGCGTCCAGTCCCTTCACGGCCTGAGAATGCCTCAAAGCTGTTTCCTGTCACTTTTAGACTCTAATTTCTCCTCTGATATCGAAGAACCTGGTAGGCAATTCACACACAGCGAGGGCTCACAGCAATAAGGTAAATGACCAATTAAGCTGATTTAGCGACGCTGGCTGAGGGGGAAATCATTTCCAGGAAGGCAAGGAGAACGCTCTCTTCTTCGCTACCACTGGTGTATGTTATCTCTGTCACCTTTTGTAGACTAGCCGAAGTGAATGGTGAACTACAGAACATTTAGTTTAAATACTTTATCGTACAACAAGTGTGTGGGAAGATAACTGGGATAAATAAAATAGTAAACTACTAACACTAATCAACTATGGGAAATTACTGCACAATATATCTATCTTCCAGCACGACCTACTCCCAACTCCCAGATCGCAGGGTCACGCGACGGGTTAACACTGCCACCTAGTGGTCGGACGTCATGCACAACATTATGTCCAAACTTGCCTGATACATATCAGCACAGTTTCCTCAATCAGTCTCCCAGGTTTTAAGTCTTGGATGGTAAAACATTAAAGGCAGGATTCCATCTCCAACCCCCCCCCCCCCCCCCCCCCCCCCCCCCACCACACCCCCCCGCAGCATATTATCTGGCGGCAGAGGCCGTCCGCCATTGGCCGGTGACAGGATATCCCAGTACCCGCCGATACCCAGGGGGGGGCTTTGCGTGCCCGCACCCTCCGCCGCCAGGGAATGCGCCATGGGGAACCGCGGGATCCCGCTGTCAGGAACGGCTGGAAAATTTTGGCCGAAGTGTTCATTGATGGCACATAGCGGCGTGAATGTGTGCTGGGCAGAGCTCAAACTCGGAGCTAACTCCATGCTGCCTTCCACACAGGTCTCTGTCTGGTCCGCACCTCCCACTAGTCTCAGGTCATGTGTCCCTTTACAGCACCCTGTGGGCAGTACTGTACACAGACTCACATTAACCCATACTATGCCAGATACCTTTGACGACTGTTGGATCGTTTATGGGCCAATCAGGGCCTTGGTTTCAAGTCTTATTTAAAAGAGGACACTTCTACGGTGCAGCAATCTAGCAGCGGTTCGTGCTTATGTACACAGAGAAGGACGTCTTGAACGCATGACCATCACACATGATAAAATAAAGTAAGTAAAGTCGGCATTGTCCCAGATGACCATCGGCTGCTTTTCCCTTTTGAGGGGGGAGGGCGGCCTTGTGGTGATTTAACCTGAGGATCACCACACCTCAGGCAAGGTCGAGAATGGTTAATCATCACACGTAGAAGCTAATAATGGGCAGACATCAGAGATGTAGCTGTACTGTTTAAGGTGAGCAACATAGAAGTGAGTCAATTTGAGAGACCAAGTTTAAGAACATAAGAACTAGGAGCAGGAGTAGGCCATCTGGCCCCTCGAGCCTGCTCCGTCCTTGAATGACATCATGGCTGATCTTTTTGTGGGCTCAGCTCCATTTTCCCGCCCGCTCACCATAACCCTGAATTCCTTTACTGTTCAAAAATCTATCATTGCTTTAAAAACATTTAATGAGGTCGCCTCAACTGCTTCCTTGGGTCGGAAATTCCACAGATTTACAACACTTTGGATGAAGATGTTCCTCCACTTGAATCTTCAGAGATCGGTGGGCACCGATCGCGGGCAGCGGGCCCGATGCCCGCGCACTCTTTGTCCTTCCGCCGCCCCGCAGTATCCATTCGCGGGGCGGCTGAGGGGCATCCCGGCCCTCGCATGCGCGGGTTTCGCGCAAATGCGCGATGACGTCATCCGCGTATGCGCGGGTTGGAGTCTTTCAATCCGCGCATGCGCGGCTGACGTCATATGACGCGTCAGCCGGCGCAAACTCTGGCAAGCGGGCTTAACGATATTCGTTAAGCCCGTGATGCCGGAGCTTACGGCGTCGGGATGCTAGCCCCGACCGGGGACCAGAATCGGTTCCCGGTCGGGAAGGGGCGCGCTGGCGTCAAACCCGCCCGGATTTGACGCCAGCCTTACGATTTCTCCCCATATGGGAGAATCTCGCCCTTTATCTTTCGAGTTTAAAAAAACCTGTTGAATCGTCTTCTTTCGTGTCTCCTGGATTACAGCAACGACATTTACTAAAAGGGTGAAAGCATCCAGCGACAGGTCACTCCAACCGCACACACGGTCCAGTTTGAAGCCTTACTTTGTGAGGTAATGACTCAGGATATCCGCCGTCTGCTAAAGGTTTAGGATTGCAGGGAGTCTGAACAATTATTTGGCCAACAAAATGGACGCTGGCCTGAAAACCTAAAATGAGTGACAACACTTTGCAGGACGACAGTGGTTCAACTCTTTGGCCGTACAGGAGCTGGAGAGATGTTTTGCTCTGTCCTGACGTCTCTGGCAGAAACACAATGAATTGGAAATTAATTTTACGTCCTGGAATGGAAAGTCTCTTGTGACTTATTCATGAGAATCGGTCAAGGAGCAAGAGCCTATGAGGCAGAATCTGTGTGGCCTCGCTCCCCTGGGATTTATGAAGGTTCGTTGAGTGGGGTCGTTCATGTGGAGTCGCTTCAGAAAGAGTCAATCATTGGGGGCCAACCGTGCAGTTGTCTCCTGCACTGGAGATGGGTGGTCAGCAAAGTGTGGATATTATCTGCCTATCTTCAACTCAATGTCATTCCTGATAAACCGCCTTTGACTCCCTTAATCCTTTCTAAAATGCTTTCTGTGGTAATGGACTTTATTAACAAGGCCTGTGAAATACGAGCCAATAATTTGTTGGCAATAATTACTTTCAGCACACTAAATACATGAAAATATGTATTGCAAATTGAGATAATTCCTTTTTGCCATTTGGTGAGTTTCAATCTTCAGCTACCCAGCCTTGTGACTTCCTCGCATGTCAGTAGCGATTGGCTGTTTTTTCACCTTCCAAACTCACGACCAATGCCATCTAGAAGGACAAGAGCAGCAGATACCTGGAACCCCACCACCTGGAGGTTCCCCTCCAAGTCACTCATCACCCTGACTTGGAAATATATCGGCCGTTCCTTCACTGTCGCTGGGTCAAAATCCTGGAACTCCCTCCCTAACAGCACAGTGGGTGTACCTACACCAGATGGGCTGTAGCGATCCAAGAAGCCGGCTCTCCACCACCTTCTCAAGGGCATTTAGGGATGGGTAATGAGTGCTGGCCTAGCCACAGCCCTTGGATGAATAAAAAAGTTCTTTCAACAACTCTTCCAGGAAACCACCCTGGTCCTCCGCCAAGGATCTCCTGTTTGAAAAGGCCTGTCCTTCTTGGCGGTATTGTGGTGACTGTTCGGCGAGGCCTGCTTAGCCTCCACCCTCCCTCACAAATTTTGAAAAATAAGGCTGAGCCTGGCCCTGAGCCACTGGTCCATTAACAACTCAATTAGGCGTTGGTTTGCGGTGAGAGCAAGAGGTCCGCCAAGTGATGCAGTAGTGGCCGATGAGCTTCTTTCTTCATCGGTGCTTTGGAGGTCTGAATAGCTCTTTCGGTGAGAGGGGTGGTGGGGGGCTGTCCTTACGCATTGTATCCCATTGGACTGCACGGAGAGTTGCAAATCTGTGACCGTGAAGGCAGCACCGTTGTCTGGGGCAATCATCTTGTACAGGCCGTGACTGGCAGAAGATTTAGCGTCGCTTGTCCACTCTCGCTGCTGCGAAGGCCGGACGTCCAGCCACTTCGAATGGGTGTCGACCAAAAACATCATACCCAAAAAGGGACCCTCAAAAGCCGATATGGAGTCTCGTCCATGGACATCCCGGCCACTCCCAGGGGTGAAATCCTGCTGGAGGCAGCAAAAGGTTGTGTTGAGACCGACAAAGCCTCGAGGGACCGTCGCTTCCAGCCATAACTGGTTCACCTCGGTCTGCTCGCTTTGTAATTCGCGAGAGCTTTGCTCAGCGCTTTCAGTCGTTTGAGCCAACTCGACCGCTTTGTCCAAGGATATCTTGGTTTCTGCCAGCAACCTCTTCTGAAAATTCAAGTTGCTGATCCCAAAGACCAACCGGTCACGCAGCATGTCGTTGAGAGAAGTGCCAAATTCACAAAGTTTTTTTTTTTTTCTTTTTTTTTTAAATTTAGATTAGCCAATTATTTTTTCCAATTAAGGGGCAATTTAGAGTGGCCAATCCACCTACTCTGCACATTTTTGGGTTGTGGGGGCGAAACCCACGCAGACACGGGGAGAACGTGCAAACTCCACACGGACAGTGACCCAGAGCCGGGATCGAACCTGGGACCTCAGCGCCGTGAGGCGGTTGTGCTAACCACTAGGCCACCGTGCTGCCCCCAAATTCACAAAGTTAAGACATTTATCGCGAATTGGCAATGAAGGCAGACAACATATCGCCTGGACCTCAGATGACTGCGTTATTAAACTTTTAAAATTAAAGTTGTTAAACTTCGCACGAGGTTGTTTGTGGGCTGCAGGAGGTAAGTAATATTACTTTTTGTTTTTCTTCTGCCGTTATTTCATCGGCAGCGACAAAAACCTTTCCCCGTTTTGGAACCAACTTTCGACCTCCAGATCAAATGGATCAATATTTCCTATATAGCTATTCGACTACGGATGGCCTTTTACCTTTTTTGTATTCTGAGAGCCTCTTCCCCACCATGTCCAAACTTTTGACCATTTCCTTCGACTGTCTTGTTTTACCCTCGTCTCCAATGTTATACTGTGAGGCGATCGACGAGGCAGCGTTGAAACACAAACGAGGTTTCTTGCACCATGCAACTCATCTAATGGTCTTGGTCCCATGTCTACCGGACTAACTCTGGCCAAGCCACAATGGCCAGAACCGCGGCTAAACCCCTGATTGGCGGACGTTCGCATGCCGTGTCCCTATCGGCACTACATGGCCCGCGAAGTATGGCTCCTTAAAGGGGCCACACTACCGCTCAGCCATTCGACAAAGCTAGTGTTGACCGGGATGCTTGCGACAGTCGATTGATAGATACAACACCTTTAACTTTGAATCAAATCACTTCTTTATTGAACACAAGATAAAAATCCCGATGCTTATCACTACTACAGGAGAGATTCTATCATTTAGGGGCAGCACGGTAGCATTGTGGATAGCACAATCGCTTCACAGCTCCAGGGTCCCAGGTTCGATTCCCGGCTTGGGTCACTGTCTGTGCGGAGTCTGCACATCCTCCCCGTGTGTGAGCGGGTTTCCTCCGGGTGCTCCGGTTTCCTCCCACAGTCCAAAGATGTGCAGGTTAGGTGAGTTGGTCATGCTAAATTGCCCTTAGTGTCCAAAATTGCCCTTACTGTTGAAATTAATGAAATGAAAATCGCTTATTGTCACGAGTAGGCTGCAATGAAGTTACTGTGAAAAGCCCCTAGTCGCCACATTCCGGCGCCTGTTCGGGGAGGCTGGTACGGGAACCGAACCGTACTGCTGGCCTGCTTGGTCTGCTTTAAAAGCCAGTGATTTAGCCCAGTGTGCTAAACAGCCCCAGACTGTGGGTGGGGTTACTGGGTTATGGGGATAGGATGGAGGTGTTGACCTTGGGTAGGGTGCTCTTTCCAAGAGCTGGTGCAGACTCGATGGGCCGAATGGCCTCCTTCTGCACTGTAAATTCTATGATATGCTGCATCAAAAGGCACAAAAATGATTCTACCTTCCTGTATGACCAATATAAGTTCATAAGCATAGTTTAGATTGTCAATAAGATCTTAAGTTCAGAAGATATTGGGGCAGAATTAGGCCATTTGGCCCATCGCCTCTGCTTCGCCATTCGATCACATTGTGGCCTTAACTCCACCGTCCTGCCCGTTCTCCGTAACCCTTCAATACTTAATAACTTTCAGGGGACCATTGCACCATGCAATCGCGCTGCCTCGGCTCAAGCAAGGATCAGACTCTATCTTCAAGCTGGAGGCTTTTGGTCATATTCCTGAGACTGATATCCCACGAGATTTTGCATACCTTGGTCACTTCTGCGCAGATATTTATATCTTTCTTGGGACTGTGTGTCTGATAGCCTGCACACATTCCTACAGGTTACTGATGACCATCTCCCCTTTCATCGGGCAGACCACAGCAATTGCAAATGTTTCTGGCCCGTTTATCCTCCACACCCGGTTATCACATCCTGGGCGAAATTCTCCGACCCCCCCGCAGGGTCGGGGAATCACCCGGGGCCGGCGAAAATCCCGCCCCCGCCATGGCTGGAATTCTCTGCCACCCGGGAATTGGCGGGGGTGGGAATCGCGCCCTCCGCGCCGATCGGCGAGCCCCCGAGGCGATTCTCCGGCCCGCGATGGGCCGAAGTCCCGCCGCTGAGAGGCCAATCCCGCCTCTCGGCAGCTGACGCACCGGCGCATGCGCAAACCGGCGAAGGCCTTTCGGCCAGCCCCGACGCCGGCCGGCGGGCGTCAAAAGCCGTTGGCGCCAGTTTTGGCACCAGTCGGCGTGGCTCCAACCACTCCGGCGCGGGCCTAGCCCCCAAAGGTGCGGAGAATTCCGCACCTTTGGGGAGGCCCGATGCCGGAGTGGTTGGCACCACTCTGCTATGCCGGGACACCCCGCCCCGCCAGGTAGAGGAGAATCCCAGCCCTTGTTTGCACCTCTCGCTTCCAGCACCTTTTAGTCAATGACGATCGATCTCCGGTCCTGTTCCCTGTTTCAGTGTTCACACTCTCAACTCTTAATCTCGCTTTAGTTTCTTCAGTGCCTCTGTTACTTGGCCATATTTCCCAGCAAGCTTTGGGCCAGGGCCACACTAGATACTCATGTGGCCGCACCAGAGACCGAGGGTGAAACAGGATGAGATCACAAAAACATGATAAAACGGTGCACATCCTCCCATTCCGCACAAGCCCACGATCATCGCGGGAAATCAGGGTAAATGCCCGATGCCATGATCGGACGTGCACCAACGTACATCCCCCTCAACTCCAGCAGCGCCACCGGCATCAACGACCCATCACCCCTCTTTCCGAAGTCAAGTATGGATTCATAAAATCCTTACAGTGCAGAAGAGGGCCATTTGGCCTGTCATAATATACATACAGGTATATGATGGAGTGCAGACAGGCAGTGATTGACACACGGGATGACCAGTGAGCACACAGAACACAGCAGCCAATCACCAGACAGGACACGTCCATTATAAAGCCAGAGGTCACCAGTTTTCCCGCTCTCTCGGGATCCAGCCTCTGAGATAGTCAGAGCTCGTGAGCAGCAGCTAGTACAAACACCATGTGGTAGTCAGTTAGTCTGGTCAGGTTAGCCTCAGGTCTCCAGTCAAGTCAGCATAGTGTCAACCTACAGTTAAGCATGTAATATAGTTAGTTGTTCAATAAAATGATGTTGCATCTTATCAAGTGTTGGAAGTCTGTCTCTCTCTACACTGCATCAAACGCAGTCCACATAGACCCAGACAGCCCAACACATCACGGCCCGTTGGGCCTGCACCTGACATCAAAAAGAGCATCCTAATTAATCTAGGCCCTCTCCCCCAATCTATCCCCGTAAACCCCTTACCCCACCCAACCTTTGGACACTAAGGGGCAATTTTAGCATGGACAATCCACCTAACCTGCACATCTTTGGACTGTGGGGGGAAACCGGAGCACCCGGAGGAAACCCACGCAGACACGGGGAGAAAGTAAAAACTCCACAAAGACAGTCACCCAAGCTCGGAATTGAACCGGGACCCTGGAGCTGTGAGGCAGCTGTGCTAACCACTTTGACCGACAGTTTATTTTTTGTATATATTTCTTCCATTTTTTCAATATTTTAAATAATTTACAACGGTATTTGAAGGTCTTGTTTCTAAAATTTATGTTTTTTTGCACGCTCTTTCTCTCAGATTGCTCACAGCAGTATTCACAAGATCGCTCTTCAATTCCTTTGGACTCCAGGGTATTCCCGGAGAGTATGGCAACCCTGTATTTTATCACAGCAGTATTTAATAATGATAATAATTTCATTAGTGTCACAAGTAGGCTTACCTTAACACCCCAATGAAGTTACTGTGAAAAGCCCCTAGTCGCCACACTCCGGTGCCTGCTCGGGTACACAGAGGGAGAATTCAGAATGTCCAATTCACCTAACAAGCACGTCTTTCGGGACTTGTGGGAGGGAACCGGAGCGCCCGGAGGAAACCCACGCAGACACGGGGAGAACGTGCTGACTCCGCACAGACAGTGAGCCAAGCCGGGAATCGTGCTTCACACATTATGAGTGCGTGTTGGCTGTAAAGTGCTTGGAGATGTCCAGTGGTTGTCAAAGGTGCGACATAAATGCAGCTCTTGCTCTGTTTAAACCCTCTTCAAATCCACCTTCGAAACGCACCTCTTTGCTGAAGCTTCCCACTGCCCAGATCTCCGTGTGTTCAGCAATTCGCCTCTGTCGAGCAATGGGATGGGTTTTCTGCTTCAGAAAAGCAATTTGGTTTTGGCCAAAGCAGGAACTTTGCCATTAAATGGCATTGGGCTTGATTAGCATTTCTGCAGCTTGTTTGATCTCTGAGGGGTAATGACAGAGTGGATATTCAGACACTATTTCCCAGGGTGGAAAACTCGATTACGAGGGGGCATAGGTTTAAGGTGTGAGGGGGTAAGTTTCGAGGAGATGTGCAAGGGACCATTTTTAGACAGAGGGTAGTGGGTGTCTGGGCTCGCTGCCAGACGAGGTGGTGGAAGCAGCGACTTTTAAGACGAATCTTGACGAATACATTTTAAAAATAATTTAGTGTACGCAATTATTTTTTTTTCCAATTAAGGGGCAATTTACATGGCCAATCCAGCACATCTTTGGGTTGTGGGGGTGAAACCCACACAGACACGGGGAGAATGTGCAAACTCCACACGGACAGTGAACCAGGAGTGGTAGTATGACGAGAGGTGCTAAGGTACCTGGGAGTGTGAGCTGCTATTGGTGGAGAAGGCTCGCTGCCCATTGGCCCAAGTGTTGCTTTCTCATTGGTCAAGACGAAGGTAGCTCCGCCCAATGAGGCGGTGTATAAGAACCCGTGGTTCCCAGCAGCCATCGTTCTTTCTGTACTCAAGCTGCTGGGGAAACATCTTGTAGATTAAAGCCTTCAATTCGGACTACTCCTTAGTTTCTGTGGTTATTGATCGCGCATCACCAGGGCCGGGATTCGAACTGGGGTCCTCCGCAGTCTTAGGGCTAACCACTGCACCACACGCCACTCTTATCTGGACAAGTACATGAATAGGATGGGAATGGAGCGATACGGAACCCGGAAGTGCAGGAGGATTTAGTTTAGACGGGCAGCATGGTCGGCGCAGGCTTGGAGGGCCGAAGGGCCTGTTCCTGTGCTGTACTGTTCTCTGTTCTTTGTTTGTTCTTTGTGCACTGCGTCCCGACTCACTCATTCACCCCAGTTGATCGGAAGCAGAACAACGTTCGACACAACAACACAAGCAAACATTTCTGCTCCACTTGGCGCACTATGCACATGAGCTTTGAACCCGCCTTGACGTTTTCACCACCATTCGCCAATCAAAGGTCGCAGACCCTGAATTCCACACGTTAATACTTTTCTTCACCGAGCATCCTTTACTCACCGTCTATTCCCAGAACGCACTGGGGTTGGGGAACGATTTCGCTCCGTTGGCTGTGCGGCTGGTTCACGATGCCGAGCGAGGTAGAAGAAGCAGAGGGTTCAATTCCCCATACCGGCGCAGATGAATCATGAAAGGCCCCACCTTCTCGGCCCGAGGAGTAGTGACCCTCAGGTTAAATCGCCACCGATCAGCTCTCCCCCCCTCAAAGGGGAAGAAAGAAGCAGCCTGTGGTCATCTGGGATTAAGGGCGGATTTACTTTTACTGGGGTGGAAGAGAATGAGTTTGCACTGGCATCCGATAATCTCCCAACCCTGATTGTCAAAGATATTGAGACTCGGATGCCTTGGCAGAGAATGTTCATTGCTCACTACAGAGCTTACTTCCCCATTCTATCACCAGGCACCCAGTGCTGGCTGATTCCTTTTTCGACACGCATTTGAGTATAATCCACCAATCGATACCCAGCGCCTGTTCACCTTATTACCTTAAACTATTGGGTACTCAACATTCATCAAACAGAATGTATTAGATATTAACATTTGGTTCTTTGGATCAAGCATCACGCTGTTATGGAATCAATGACATCTCTGTCTGGAGAATTACAATGAATTTGACGAAAAGAAGTGGATGATGGGGTTGATCTGGAAGCAATTGTTAGGCGACGGCAAGTTTTTGAGTTGGAAGACGGGAGGATTACCTGAAGGAGGGACAGATGCAGCCCCGCGGTTCTGAGGCCCTGGGGGAAGAAGGAGTTGGAGGAAAGAACGACTTGCATTTGTATAGCGCCTGTCATGATCAGTGGACACCTCACGGTACATTATAGCTGATGCAGCACGTTGGAAATGCAGCCACTTTCCGCCGTGTGAGGTAAACAGCGGCCAATTTTCACACTGCGAGATCACACAAACAGCGGTGCGATAATGACCAGGTGATCTGAATTTGTAAGCTTGATTTAGGGATTAGATATCAGGCATAAGACTACGGATAGTTCTTCGAAACAGCAACGTGGATTCGCTCCTATTTACCTGAGAGGGGGGTATGCGCCTTGCTTTAATTCCTCATCTGAAAGACTGTGGCCGAAATACTGAGCTCACAACTTGTTAACTCATGTGAATTTGGAACAGGAGGAGGCCATTCAACCCCCTCCAGCCAGCCACTGCCAGTTAATTTGATCTTGGCTGATCTGAACATGGCCTCGACCTTCCTATCTACCCCCTAAACTCTTTGACACCCTGGTTAGGCAAGAATTTGTCCAGCGTAGTCTTAACAATGCCCAATGACCCAGCCTCCACCCAGCTCTCTGAGGGAAGAGATTTCCACAGGCCATCAATCCCATGAGGGAAAAGATTTCCCCTCACCACTGTCTTTAATGGAGGACCCCTTATTTTGAAACCGTTTCCCTTAGAACAAAGAA
The DNA here is from genome assembly GCF_902713615.1 of Scyliorhinus canicula. Taxonomy (NCBI): domain Eukaryota; kingdom Metazoa; phylum Chordata; class Chondrichthyes; order Carcharhiniformes; family Scyliorhinidae; genus Scyliorhinus; species Scyliorhinus canicula. The sequence continues at coordinate 17,070,429 of NC_052170.1, forward strand.
CAAAGAAAGGTACAGCACAGGAACGGGCCCTTCGGCCCTCCAAGCCTGCGCCGACCATGCTGCCCGTCTAAACTAAAATCTTCCACACTTCCGGGGTCCGTATCCCTCTATTCCCATCCTATTCATGTATTTGTCAAGATGCCCCTTCAACGTCACTATCGTCCCTGCTTCCACCACCTCCTCCAGCAGCAAGTTCCAGGCACCCAGTACCCTCTGTGTAAAAAACTTGCCTCGTACATCGCCTCTAAACCTTGCCCCTCGCACCTTAAACCTATGCCCCCTAGTAATTGACCCCTCTGCCCTGGGTAAAAATCTCTGACTATCCACTCTATCTATGCCCCTCATAATTTTGTAGACCTCTATCATGTCGCCCCTCAACCTCTTTCATTCCGGTGAGAACATAGAACATTACAGCACAGAACAGGCCCTTCGGCCCTCAATGTTGTGCCGAGCCATGATCACCCTACTCAAACCCACGTATCCACCCTATACCCATAACCCAACAACCCCCCCCCCCCCTTAACCTTACTTTTATTAGGACACTACGGGCAATTTAGCATGGCCAATCCACCTAACCTGCACATCTTTGGACTGTGGGAGGAAACCGGAGCACCCGGAGGAAACCCACGCACACAGGGGGAGGACGTGCAGACTCCACACAGACAGTGACCCAGCCGGGAATCGAACCTGGGACCCTGGAGCTGTGAAGCATTTATGCTAACCACCATGCTACCCTGCTGCCTAAATAAACCAAGTTTATTTAACCCCTCCTCATAGCTAATACCCTCCATGCCAGGCAACATCCTGGTAAATCTCTTCTGCACCCTCTCCAAAGCCTCCACATCCTTCTGGTAGTGTGGCGACCAGAATTGAACACTATACTCTAAGTGTGGCCTAACTAATGTTCTATACAGCTGCAACATGACTTGCCAATTTGTATACTCAATGCCCCGGCCAATGAAGGAAAGCATGCCGTATGCCTTCTTGACTACCTTCCCCACCTGCGTTGCCCCTTTCAGTGACCTGTGGACCTGTACACCAAGATCTCTCTGACTTTCAATACTCTTGAGGGTTCTACCATTCACTATAAATTCCCTACCTGCATTAGATCTTCCAAAATGCATTACCTCACATTTGTCCGGATTAAACTCCATCTGCCATCTCTCCGCCCAAGTCTCCAAACGATCTAAATCCTGCTGTATCCTCTAACAGTGCTCATCGCTATCCGCAATTCCACCAAACTTTGTGTTGTCCGCAAACTTACTAATCAGACCAGTTACATTTTCCTCCAAATCATTTATATATACTACGGACAGCAAAGGTCCCAGCACTGAACCCTGCGGAACACCACTAGTCACAGCCCTCCAATCAGAAAAGCCCCCTTCCATTGCTACTCTCTGCCTTCTATGACCTAGCCAGTTCTGTATCCATCTTGCCACCTCTGATCCCATGTGACTTCACCTTTTGTACCAGTCTGCCATGACGGACCTTGTCAAAGGCCTTACTGAAGTCCATATAGACAACATCCACTGCCCTACCTGCATCCATCATCTTTGTGACCACCTCGAAAAACTTAGTTTTGGAATCTCCTGCAAGGGGGAGGATTCTTTCAGCATCCATCCTGTCAGGTGTCCTCAGAATCCTGAACGTTTCCATTCGACCACCTCTCATTCCTCTGAATGTCAATGGATACAGGCCCAACCTGTCCAACTGCAGGAGTTCCTCAGGGTAGTGTCTGAGGCCTGGCCATCTTCAGCAGCTTCATCAGTGACCTCCCTTCCATCGGAAGGTCGGAGGTGGGAATGTTTGGTGATGACTGCACAATGCTCAGCCCCATTCGTGTCTTCTCAGACACTGAAGCAGTCCATGTCCATATTCAGCAAGACCTGGAAAATATCCAGGCTTGGATTGGCAAATGGCGAGTTACATTTGCACCACACAAGTGTCAGACAATGACCTTCTCCAAGAAGAGAGGATCTAACCATCGCCCCTTGAAATTCAATGACATTACCATTGCGGAATCCTCAATATTGATATCCTGCGGATTACCATTGACCAGAAACTGAACTGGAATAGCCATATAAATATTGTAGCTACAAGATCAGGTCAGAGGGTGGGTATCCTGTGGAGAGTAACTCACCTCCTGACACCTCCCAAAGCTTGTCCACCTGAAAGACACAAGTCAGGAGTTGATGGAATTCCACTTGCCTGGATGAGCCCAGCTCCAACAAAGCTCAAGAAGATCAGCCATTCAGGGCAAAGCAGCCCCGCTTGATTGCTCCCCCTTCCACAAACATTCAAACCCTCCACCATTGACACACAGTGGCAGCCGTGTGTACCGTCTGCAAGATGTACTGCAGTAACTCGGCAAGGATCCTGAGGCAGCACCTTCCAAACAAACCCACGACCGTTACCATCCAGAAGGACAAGAGTAGCAGGTATCCAGGAAGACCACCAGCTGGAGGTTCCCCACCAAGCCGCTCATCATCTGGACTTGGAAATATATCGGCCGTTCCTTCACTGGGTCAAACTCCTGGAGCTCCCTCCCTCACAGCACTGTGAGCGCACCAACACCACCTTCTCCAAGGAAGTTAGGGATGGGGAATAAATGCTAGACTCTCCGGCCGACATCTCTCAAAGGAATTAAAAAATACATTTCCCCACCGGGTAACCCCCCATCCCAAGAGTGGGAGCGTTGCCAACAGAGCCAGAACTGTAATGGTGTGGTGAGCTTATTATACCTTGTTTTATGTCGGTGAGACAGGGGGCACGATTCTCCGCTCCCCACGCTGGGTGGGAGAATCGCGGGAGGGCCAGGCGAATCATGACACGCCGCCCTGGCACTTCCCGCAATTCTCCCACCCCCCCCCCCCAAATGGCGTGTCGTGGAATCGCCGCTCGCCGTTTTTCACGGCGACCGGCGATTCTCCGGCCCGAATGGGCCGAGCGGCCTGACGTTCCCGACCTGTTTGCGCCGGCGGCAACATAGCGCGAAAGGTAAGTTTGGGGCCTGTGGGGGGGCGGAGAGGGGATCGAGCACCACGGCCGTGCTCGGGAGGGGACTGGCCCGCGATCGGTGCCCACCGATCGTCGGGCCGGCGTCTCCAGGAGACGCACTCTTTCCCCTCCGCCGCCCTGCAAGATCAAGCCGCCACGTCTTGCGGGGCAGCGGAGGGGAAGACAGCAACCGCGCATGCGCGGGTTGGAGCTGGCCAACCTACGCATGCGCGGCTGACGTCACTTAGGCGCCGCCATCGCGTCATTCTCGGCGCGCCGCTTTGACACAAGTGTCAAGGCCCGGCGGCCGAGTTTCTCGAAACTCCTAGCCCTCCGTGGGGGGGGGGGGGGGGGGGGGGGAGATTTGGGGGCAAGGATCGGCCTCTGACGCCGCCGTGAAACACGGCCGAGTTCACGACGGCTTTCCCGATGCCGCACACATCGGAGAATCGTGCCCAGGGTGCAGAGTGACATTATAAAGCTCCTGATTAACGAGAGATCAGCTTTTGGAGTAACATTGATTACACAACAGAATCAATGTGTTCTTCCATTGCACGGGATAACAGAATGTGTATGAGTAGTAGGCGCTTCCAGATGATGTAGTGAAGGTTGATTTGTTTTCTTAACCATCCTTCAAAGAGTGATGGATGTACCTCCGGAGAAAGAGCTGATCCCAGCATATGAGAGTGGGAGAGTAAATCATTCTGGGTAATAACTAATGAGACAGGAACCTTCTGGGGTGTGCCCGATGAAACGAGAAGGGGAAGACAGCAATCACTTTGACTGAGGGCACCGGGTTGAGTGGAAACTTCCTTTATATTTGGCCTCTGCCAGACGTTTCAGGGCAGGGAGTTCCGGTACAGCGGACCAAAATAAATAAAGCAACTAAGGGAAGTGTTACCCGGTGGGGAAATGTATTTTTTAATTCCTTTGAGAGATGTCGGCCGGAGAGTCTAGCATTTATTCCCCATCCCTAACTTCCTTGGAGAAGGTGGTGTTGGTACACTGAGGGCGAGGGGGGAAACATTTTCGGGATCTGAAGTAAAAATTTTGCCTTAATCCATGTGCGCCAAAAAACCCTAACCCCAACCGAAAATTCAGGTGGGCCTACAATGGTTCCACACTGTTGTGCTTCAATCCACCCATGCAGAGATTTTCTCGCGCACTCCACCAAACCAAATTTATCATCGCGAGCTCAGAACGCAAGGAAAAACGAAAGCTGCGTTCCCTGGCATTCGGAAGGCCGAGGGATATGAACAACATTTTCAAGCTATTAACTGGAGGCCGGCTGAGAGGATCAATCCCATTGGTTGGTCTCGGACTAGAGGGCCTCTTTAAATAAAATTAGGGCCAGACCTTCCAGGGTGAAATTAGGAAAGACGTTTTCATTCAAGGAACGGTGGAATGGGAATATACGGAGATGGGTAGATGAAGTGAGAGATCTTCACGTGCAAAATTCTGAAGCCTCTCAGAGATCTTCTGGAGGTAATACGGCAGGGTGGATTTGGGGGTAACTTTGGGGGCTTCGATGATCAGGACACTATTTAAAATGGCTTCCCGATATGCACTGTGGAGTTTGGGTGGGCAGAGTTTCGCAGTGTACAACACACGTTCCCCGCAGAGACCCCTTAATATAACACGAGTCTCGTTGTATTGCCACGTGTTTCAGTGCATTGCGAGGGGTGGAATACGCGCGGCCAAACACGCTCGCTATGGACTTTCTTCCCAATTAGTTGAATTGAGTCCTTCATATTTTGATTGCGCAATAGAACATAGAACATAGAACAGTACAGCACAGAACAGGCCCTTCGGCCCTCAATGTTGTGCCGAGCCATGATCACCCTACTCAAACCCACGTATCCACCCTGTACCAGTAACCCAACAACCCCCCCCTTAACCTTACTTTTATTAGGACACTACGGGCAATTTAGCATGGCCAATCCACCTAACCCGCACATCATTGGACTGTGGGAGGAAACCGGAGCACCCGGAGAAAACCCACGCACACAGGGGGAGGACGTGCAGACTCCACACAGACAGTGACCCAGCCGGGAATCGAACCCGGGACCCCGGAGCCGCGAAGCATTTATGCCAACCACCATGCCACCCCGCTGGCCATGCAATGTTAATAGCAGATCCAAAAAGATTGTCATATTGCTGAAAAATGACACATCGGCCTGAATTTTATGTCCCACCGCCCACACTCTGTCCCACCCACACCTGGGCGGGTTTTAGTCAACAGACTCCTGTCTGTGCGGAGTCTTGGGTTTACTCCGGGTGCTCCGGTTTCCTCCCACACACCAAAGATGTGCAGGTTAGTTGGACTGGCCATGATAAATTGCCGACTAGTTAGGTGGGGTTACGGGTTGAGGAGTGGGAGATTGGGCCTAGCAAGCCTCGGTGAAGGCCCGATGGGCTGAATGGCCTCCTTCTGCACTGTAAGGATTCTACGATTCTATGATTCGATGATCTCAGCCCCCCCCTCCTGCCCCACCAAGAGTGCGGCCTTGTCAGGATTCCGATGAGGCCCCGTTTCGGCCTTCGAAGTTTCCTCGCCGTGAAAAGCTCTGCCTTCGAAAGGGGTTGTGCCGGACTATAGAACCCACTGAGCTGCTCCTCGACGGGCTTTTTACATTTCGCCCCTCCAAAAGAAAACCCCCAAATCACCAGAATGTATTCTAAAATCAAAACCTGTATTTGTGCTTCAGGCATACTCTCTGCTTCCTTCGACAAGCCTTGAAATAAAGAATTGACGACAAAATTATAAATGACCAACTGAGCCTTTCTGTGCTAAAGTGTGGGTCTGTTTTATTAATTGCGTCTGTTCAAGTGAAACATTCCACTGATATTAATCTGGCTGGGGATTCAGGAGGAAAATAGCCTCATTTGTAATTAATCGCCTGCTATTAATATGTTCACATAACTGGGGAGAAACTGTGCAGAGTTCTACCTTCTGTAGTGCTCTGTGCTTGGGTCTCCCTCAGTGATGGCACAATCATGGCATTGATTTTTTTTTAATAAGAATATGTTACCCAACATTAGCACAGGAGAATCAAAGTTAATTTACCCTTTAGCTGTCAAGTCAAGCACAGTGAGAGGCAAAATAAAACACTACACTTTCTCCCAGCATAGGTTGAGCACGGGGTTAGATACAGAGTAAAGGCCCATCTACACTGTCCCCATCAAACACTCCCAGAACAAATACAGCACGGGGTTAGATACAGAGTAAAGCTCCCTCTACACTGTCCCCATCAAACACTCCCAGGACAGGTACAGCACGGGGTTAGATACAGAGTAAAGCTCCCTCCACACTGTGCCCATCAAACACTCCCAGGACAGGTACAGCACGGGGTTAGATACAGAGTAAAGCTCCCTCTACACTGTCCCCATCAAACACTCCCAGGACAGGTACAGCACGGGGTTAGATACAGAGTAAAGCTCCCTCTACACTGTCCCCATCAAACACTCCCAGGACAGGTACAGCACGGGGTTAGATAGAGAGTAAAGGTCCCTCTACACTGTCCCTATCAAACACTCCCAGGACAGGTACAGCACGGGGTTAGATACAGAGTAAAGCTCCCTCTACACTGTCCCCATCAAAAACTCCCAGGACAGGTACAGCACGGGGTTAGATACAGAGTAAAGCTCCCTCTACACTGTCCCTATCAAACACTCCCAGGACAGGTACAGCACGGGGTTAGATACAGAGTAAAGGTCCCTCTACACTGTCCCTATCAAACACTCCCAGGACAGGTACGGCATGGGGTTAGATACAGAGTAAAGCTCCCTCTACAATGTCCCCATCAAACACTCCCGGGACAGGTACAGCACAGGGTTATATACAGAGTAAAGCTCCCTCTACACTGACTGATTAAACATTCAGTCAGGTATAGTCCACATTGAACCCCGGTTGTCCTTGCACCACACAAAAGTGGCCGGCATTTGACCTGAGCATTTTACCAACCCCAGTTGAATGGCTTTTGCCCTAACCTGAACTTCAGTTCCTGTGAATAATACCTTTGTTTTCTGTGTGAGCGTGTCACCTGTTAGAGATGATCAGTAAACCCAGTTCGCACTCCAGGTTGACGTGTCCTTTCTGATTATTGGCCATTCACTTGAACCATTACTGAGATTCCCTGTTTAAAGGTGATGCCAGATTGGGAGAGGACTTCTTGCATTTTCTGGTTGGATTTCAGAATCCGGCAGATGCAGTATTTTACTCTTGGACCAGCACAACGCCACTCGCAGGAAACTGAGGGGAGCCCTTCCTTTTCTGACTGACACAGGAATATCGTTGGGTGACTAGAGAGGGCACATTGTCCTGCCCCTGCCACCCCTGGGAACGGCTGAATGAATTGTTTGTCAACATATTTCGGGGACAGTACCCCTCACAGGAAGGTACTTTCCTCATCCCCCAGCCCATTGTGCATCTCTCTGACAGGGAGGGAACGTGCTGTACCTGTCCTGGGAGTGTTTGATGGGAACAGTGTAGAGGGAGCTTTACTCTGTATCTAACCCTGTGCTGTACCTGTTCTGGGAGTGTTTGATGGGGACAGTGTAGAGGGAGCTTTACTCTGTATCTAACCCCGTGCTGTACCTGTCCTGGGAGTTTTTGATGGGGACAGTGTAGAGGGAGCTTTACTCTGTATCTAACTCCGTGCTGTACCTGTCCTGGGAGTGTTTGATGGGGACAGTGCAGAGGGAGCTTTACTCTGTATCTAACACCGTGCTGTACCTGTCCTGGGAGTGTTTGATGGGGACAGTGTAGAGGGAGCTTTACTCTGTATCTAACCCCGTGCTGTATCTGTCCTGGGAGTGTTTGATGGGGACAGTGTAGAGGGAGCTTTACTCTGTATCTAACCCCGTGCTGTACCTGTCCTGGGAGTGTTTGATGGGGAGAGTGTAGAGGGAGCTTTACTCTGTATCTAACCCCGTGCTGTACCTGCCCTGGGAGTGTTTGATGGGGACAGTGTAGAGGGAGCTTTACTCTGTATCTAACCCTGTGCTGTACCTGCCCTGGGAGTGTTTGATGGGGACAGTGTAGAGGGAGCTTTACTCTGTATCTAACCCCGTACTGTACCTGTCCTGGGAGTGTTTGATGGGGACAGTGTAGAGGGAGCTTCACTCTGTATCTAACCCCGTGCTGTACCTGTCCTGGGAGTGTTTGATGGGGACAGTGCAGAGGGAGCTTTACTCTGTATCTAACCCCGTGCTGTACCTGTCCTGGGAGTGTTTGATGGGGACAGTGCAGAGGGAGCTTTACTCTGTATCTAACCCCGTGCTGTACCTGTCCTGGGAGTGTTTGATGGGGACAGTGTAGAGGGATCTTTACTCTGCAGAGGGGACTGCAGAGGGGAATGGGGTGGGGGAGCATTCATGCATGTTCCAACCTGCCTTTTGTTTGCATCACCTGGGGCGGTTCATGAGAATCCTGTTGGAAGAAAGCGAGGATGGGATCTGGCGTCAATGCAAAAGGGAAGGTGTGCGTTTTTTCAGCCTTTTTCACAAGGTGATTCTGAGCTCTTCACAGTGAACAAACTTTTTGAAGTTTGGCACTGCTGTAATACAGGAAATGCAACAACCAATTTGCGCGCAGCAAGCCCCCACAAACAGCAATGTTGCAATAACCAGATAGTGAGTTATTTTGCAAAATTGCAACAAATATGGGCCAGCACAGCGAGGCGAACAACCATGTTCTTAGTCAAAATGGCATCATGGGAATAAACCAGGCAGACGGTGCGATGATATGCAGAAGTAATCATGTAAATAGTAATATATACGACCTCCAACCAACAGGTGGCAGTAGAGAACTATCACGTGACTCTGTACCTTGAGAGAGTTTGGAGATAGTCGTAATAGTGGATAGTCATACTTACAGTAGCTCCCGTATAATTTATTATAGTTAGTAGCTTTCTGATACATTCTCATAGTTATCTAATCCACGCATTTATTTAATAATAAACATTTAATTAGGTAAAAACTAGATGTTCTGTTGTGCATGAGTCCTACCGGCCAAGCAGCAGAACATAACAGGTTTGATGTCCCATTCAAGCAACAGCCCCTCTGACAGTGCAGCACCCCCTCGGCACAGCACTTGAGCGACAGCCTTAATTTGGCAATCAGGCCTTTGGTGCGGGGCCGGGAACCAGAGACTCATGATCTCCAGGTGTGAGGGGTCAATCATTCGGGGGCATAGGTTTAAGGTGCGAGGGGCAAGGTTCAGAGGAGATGTACGAGGCAGGTTTTTTACACAGAGGGTAGTGGGTGCCTGGAACTCGCTGCCGGAGGAGGTGGTGGAAGCAGGGACGATAGTGACATTTAAGGGGCATTTTGACAAATACATGAATAGGATGGGAATAGAGGGATACGGACCCAGGAAGTGTAGACGATGTTAGTTTCATCGGGCAGCATGGTCGGAACGGGCTTGGAGGGCCGAAGGGCCTGTTCCTGTGCTATACTTTACTTTGTTCTTTGTTGCTTCCAAGTGAGCCTCGGCGGACGCACTGCATCTGTTTCGCTACTGCCCTGCGTCTGCTAACCCCCCCCCCCCCCCCCCGAGGCACAGGGGGACCGAAAATCCGACTTCGAATCTCAGAGGACCGGCTCCGAACCGGGTTCAGCCAAAGGGTCGGCTGATTGCCGGAGGAAAGAGCAGACTCTAGTGGACGTCAGTAACTAACCAGCTCTGGTTCCAAACCGGGGCCCCGAAATGAAAAATAAAGGTCTCGAAAATTCGACAATTGCCGTGTCTCAGAATACGTGTCTGCATCAGGAAATGCGACATTTCCCAGGAGCTTCCAGTCTCCTCAGCTCTTCGACTACCTGGCCTGGTAAAAATTCGCTGGGGAATTAAGCAATGAGCTTGTGTTATACACGTGTCAATCCTTTGAAATCCATGTATAAGACAAAATATAGCAAGGAAATATCACTCACAGCGCATCAAAGCAGGTTCGCTGTGAAACATTTCTACCAGTGACAGATCTGTCAATCAAATTAGTTCCTGCAGTTATTTCAGAGGCTGGCTGGCTTACAGCTTCTAAAGCACCTGTCCACCTTCGAGACAAAGCACTGCGCAGCATCTGATAAAACGGGACAGCCCTATTTATGAAAGCTCAGGGGGCCCGAGAAGGTAAACTCAAAAGACATTTAATTCGACAACCGACGTCAAGGGCCATGATGCAGCACACAGTCCCAATCGGGACTCCTGCTCTCTCTAGTCCCATTCCGGGTCGGCTTTCATGGGGCGATTTTATTTTTTTTCTTATCAGCCCCAGTTTTTGGGCCTCCGCCCGCTAATGAGTCCCGCGGGAAAATCAATTGGGACATGCAGTCGAAGTTTTTTGTCTCGCACTCATCAGAGCAGGTTGGCATGGAAAAACCAATTGTAAAAGGAACAACAACTTACACTGAAATAAAAGCACAAGACAGCGGATGACGGAGCCTGAAAGAAAAGCGGCGGGTGCTGGAGAACTCCCCAGCAGGTCTGGCAACCTCCGTCGGGAGAGAAAACAGAGCCAACGTTTCGGGTTCGTGTGTCTCTCCTTCAGAGCTAGAGAGGGGGAGAATTCTGTTGGAATATATACGGTGGAATAGTGGGTGAGCGGCTAGAACAATGATTAGTGGAAATTGGGAAAGATCGCCACAAAGATGTGGCAAACCGTAAGGACATAGAACATAGAACATTACAGCGCAGTACAGGCCCTTCGGCCCTCGATGTTGCGCCGACCTGTGAAACCCCTCCAAAGCCCATCTACACTATTCCCTTATCGTCCATATGCCTATCCAATGACCATTTGAATGCGTTTAGTGTTGGCGAGTCCACTACTGTTGCAGGCAGGGCATTCCACGCCCTTACTACTCTCTGAGAGAAGAACCTACCTCTGACATCTGTCCTGTATCTATCTCCCCTCAGGACGAGTGATAGATGGCCTGGTGGGGGACGGGGGGAGGGAGCCTTTTTTTATGGCTTGGATATTTTTTTAAAACGTTGAGACAGAGGAGAAAGGTCACAATATCTAACATCATGAGAATAGCTTGCTTGTTGGCAAGTGGATTCGAATGGGATTCATCCTCATGGCTCACTGCGTCCATGGATGTATGGACGGCCCAAGGCGCACAAAAGAGATGTTCCTTTGTGCCTTATCCTCTCTCTGGCTGGTCCCATGAATTGGCCAAATTGTTGTGAGAGTTGAGGTGGCCAGTTCTGAGAAGGTTTGCCAGAATCGGCAATGAAAGACTCCTTCACCTTTGCGAAGACCATGCAGGGCCTGCATATCAATAGCAAAGCCATGTCCAGGCGATCGTTCGAACATTGTTAGCCTCTTCACCAATATAGGAAGTCATAGATATTTTCAAAAGGCCACTATATTATGGTGATCTAGGCACACCGCCAATGTTTGAATCTATTTCCATTGAACCTATGAACGGGGCAACTCGCGCAGTAGCGTTCAGTTTTAATGACACATGCATGACCAAAGAGATAGCGTTGAGATCTCGCTACCGAGATCTCGTGAATACCTTTATCGGTTTCCACGAGAGAACCACCTTCGACAAATGAGCCCTGACCTCCGACCCCACGCATATTTCCGATGTGTAGACGATAGCTTTTCTATCGTTCAATCCTCAATTGTCCACTACTATCCTCCGCCAACCTTCACTGGCCAACCGATGCATTGAAATTCCTACAGCTCCACGCGCTGTAAAGATTGGCCTCATCCGCAGCCTCGTAAAGTAGGACCTGCTCCATTTGCTCACTGTGCATGCCTGACAGTAAAATATAGCATTATGAAGCCATCCTGTGAGATAATAGCTACCCTAATCAGATCATTGTCCATTATATATCACGCAAACCTATGAATGGGCCAAAGACTGCCGTTCCTGGACCTAAAGAGTGCTCAGCCTACCTTATATTAGGGCGAGGTATCGCAAAGATTTGAGCCACAGGTGACGCTGCCTGTTCCACGCTGCTAGCTATGCAGCACCTACACGAGTGGCATTCGCCACGAACAGGATGCTGCCATTGAGTCAAAACAACACTCTGCCCATCACACAAATGAGCAATGTGGTATATGAATTTCAATGCTGGCGTGATGCCAGGCATGTCGGCCGTACGTCACAATGACTGGTGGATCATACCGAATGGTGCATCCTTCCCGATGTTCGCAACAAGCAAAGTACCGGCCGTACCCAACCGCTTGTGAAACTCAAATTGTAGTATTCAATATTAGGTACATTTGTGCAATTGGAAAGCACTTGCTGAGCAGTCCTGAGTGCGTTAAGAATTATACTGACAACCAGTTCAAGGTTACCAACCAGGGTTGCAGTGTGGCTCACCTACCTGTGTTAGAAGCTGTATCTATTCGCGCACAGGGCCTTATCATTTGCAGACGGAAAAAGCATGCCCATGCATTGCTGCTTTTTAAAATCAGCTAAAGCTTGGTGGACAGCCATTCCCCGGTCCATTCCCCGTGGCAATGCCTTGACGAATCAGAGTCGGCCAGCCTTCTTTGAATTTTAACAAAACCTGGGCAGTTAACTGTTCCCTGGTGCATTGTCCACAGCACAGCCTCTGCCAATCGGACTCCACTTAGCAACCAACCAGCACTCCCTTCTGATGCAGCGTAAATTGTTGTCCCCTTTACAATTGACATTGTTGCAAATCGGCCCTGATGAGTACAAGTTGAAAAGTTTCGACTGCATGTCCTTTTTTTTCCAGCAATTCCCAAGTTCTGCGTTAAAACAAAGCAACGGGCGAATGACCAGACAAGCTGTTTTTGTTGTGCTGGTTAAGGGGTAAATATTGGCCTGGTCGTCAGGGAGAGGTGTGGGAAGTTAGACAGGACCTCAGATAAACCCCTCGTATGAAAATCAGGACCTTGGGCAGTGCAGCATTCCCTCACAGCTGATACTGGGCTGTCTGCCGTGCTGAAGTTCTGGAGCGAGACTTGAACCCACAACCTTTCTGCACAGAACTCCATGTGCTGCCAACTGAGTAACAGCTGCTAACCTTACTTAATAGTTGCTGCTGACAATCGGCAAGCTGCCACATCTGCTCGCTCAGCGTGCGAGCGAGAGAGTCAAAGGATTTTTGAAGTCCAATAATATTTAAAACATGGCAGCCAAACTGCACACAGCGAGTTGCTGTTGACCACGAGGCCACAAAGACCATCTGTTTTCGTGATCTGGGTTGAGGAGTCATTATTAGCCGAGAGTGAGGAGAACTTATGATCTTCAAAAATAGCGTCAAGAGATTTTTATTTTACACCCGCACAAGGGTGCAGACATTGGGTGGGATTTCTTGCCCCTCCCGCCCAACCCCCCCAACCCCACCCCCCGCAAAGCTGACCCCCAGCAGCGGCAGAATTGACCCGCCACGGGCCTTTGGAAGGGTCTTCTTGCCAAGCCACTGTAAACGGGATTCCCGTTATCTTCACCCTCCACCATCAGAGAACCCCCGGGTGGCGGGGAGGGGAGGGGGGGGGGGGCGAGGATCGAAACCATCGGGACCGCAGAAACGGCCAGAAACTCCATGGCCTGTGTGTCAGTTGAGTATTGGATCTGAAGCACAGCGCGAGCTCAGTAATGCAGTGTGAGGGGTGGGGGTGGGGGGGGGGGGGGGGGGTAGAGGGAGCTTTACTCTGTATCTAACCCCGTGCTGTACCTGTCCTGGGAGTGTTTGATGGGGACAGTGTAGAGCGGGATTTACTCTGTATCTAACCCCGTGCTGAACCTGGCCAGGGAGTGTTTGATGGGGACAGTGTAGAGGGAGCTTCACTCTGTATCTAACCCCGTGCTGAACCTATCCTGGGAGTGTTTGATGGGGACAGTGTAGAGGGAGCTTTACTCTGTATCTAACCTCGTGCTGTCCTTGGAGTGTTTGATGGGGACAGTGTGGAGGGAACTTTACTCTGTACCTAACCCCGTGTTGTACCTGTCCTGGCAGTGTTGGTTGGGGACAGTGCAGAGGGAGCTTTACTCTGTGTCTAACCCCGTGCTGTACCTGACCTGAGAGTGTTTGATGGGGACAGTGTAGAGGGAGCTTTACTCTGTATCTAACCCCGTGCTGTACCAGTCCTGGGAGTGTTTGATGGGGAAAGTGTAGAGGGAGCTTTACTCTGTATCTAACCCTGTGCTATACCTGTCCTGGGAGTGTTTGATGGGGACAGTGTAGAGGGAGCTTTACTCTGTATCTAACCCCGTGTTGTACCTGTCCTGGGAGTGTTTGTTGGGGACAGTGTGGAGGGAGCTTTACTCTGTATCTAACCCCGTGCTGTACCTGACCTGAGAGTGTTTGATGGGGACAGTGTAGAGGGAGCTTTACTCTGTATCTAACCCCGTGCTGTACCAGTCCTGGGAGTGTTTGATGGGGAAAGTGTAGAGGGAGCTTTACTCTGTATCTAACCCTGTGCTATACCTGTCCTGGGAGTGTTTGATGGGGACAGTGTAGAGGGAGCTTTACTCTGTATCTAACCCCGTGTTGTACCTGTCCTGGGAGTATTTGTTGGGGACAGTGTGGAGGGAGCTTTACTCTGTATCTAACCCCGTGTTGTACCTGTCCTGGGAGTATTTGTTGGGGACTGTGTAGATGGAGCTTCACTCTGTATCTAACCCCGTGCTGTACCTGTCCTGGAAGTGTTTGATTGGGGTGATGCAGATCCTTATGCTGGGGCATGTGATGAATTTAAGGATTGGAGATATATTGGATTATAAACATTTGGCAATTTTAGGGTTAAAACCTTGGGTTAGACTGTGTTTGACTGCAGTAGTCATGTTTTGCAAATAATCTTGTTTTACCTGTCCGGAAACCTTTTAGGAGCCAGAGGTGAAATTAATCATCGTAAAACCTTGGGTTAAAATACTGTTGTTTGACCAGGGGGTGTTCCTGGGGAGTTAATGTGTTTTCAGCCTGGGAAGATTATGTCATTTCTGGTTGGAACTAAAGTTTTCAGACGTTTTGAGAAGAGCCGGAGTTGAGTCTGATCAGGCTTATGCTGAGTCCAAAGGTAAGCAGCGGAAATCTTCATCGGCAGGAACCTCCAGTCCGCCGGCAGCGCACATACACTCACAATTTTCCCAATGGTGTAAGATGGCCACAATGGGAAACCTCTTTGGCTGGCTGCGGGAACGGAGAATACCGCTGATGGGGCGGGGGGGGGGGGAGGGGGGCGGGCACCACACTGGAAAACCTGGCTGGCAGATGGGAGAATCCCGCCCAAGGTCTTTTAGTCTCGCAGTAGGATAGTTAAAAAAGATGAATAATATTTAAAGCGGTGCAGAGTTGTCTGAGGATAAGGAGGAAGCTGAAACAAACCAGTTTTTTTTGAGACATCCAGCAAAAGGTCTAGCAGGAACCACATCAGTTGTGAAAAGTGAGTACTTTGGGATTTGGGATGGATTGAGAACTACATAATGTTTCTTTCCTGTTGTTGAATTGGGAATAGAGATAGTAATTAAGGTATTGTATTTACTCTGTATAGTAGTAATGTTTAAGGGGTGATTGTAAACTATTTTTGGGTGTGATATTGAAGAGATTAAATTGTGTTGATAAAGTTTGTTTTAAAATATCAAATCCCTGTTTATTTGTGCAATCACCCCTGGGGTGAAGTATTCTTTCCGCACAGACTTACAAGATAAAACGTTGGGGTTTCGGCCCGGTATGCGAGCCACTGCTCTGCTGTGGTCTGGGATCGTAATAGGCCTCAAAATAAAAATGTTTTCCCCCATCCTGACAGCAGCGTCTCCCCCTGCCCGCCACTCCTCTCTCAGTTTAAGCCAGGGGTCGGCCCAGCACTGCCGCATCCTGAGAACCAGTGTTTACATCTTCAGACTTCAGGTGAAGAAATTCTCTGTCTGCTTTCCAGAGCTATTTCGTCGGCCCTCGCACTCGATGGTAAATTATAGATCAAACCATTTACCCATGGGAACTCTGGGCTCTTACACTTAACGTTCCAATCAATAAAGTTCACTCTGAGCAAATTAATACCTCTACAGAAATGGGACAGGTAGGGACGTTGTATGTTCAAGCGATGCATTCAGATGTGAAATTTGCTGATCTGAATTGCTGCAATATTGTTTTCAAGAGGTTCAGTAAGCTCCAATGATAAATGACAGATGAATCACAACAAGTTTTAAAATAATGCACACACACACACACACATTCACTGTCTGGCTCCAGCTGGTTTGCAGACTCCACCTCATAGATTGGTCCTCTGATCTTCCGCTTCCTGAATCCCTCATGGAACTGTCTTGAGGTGACCGGGACCACAACTGCTATGAACTAATAGACCCATGGTCAGCCATGCTGGACACGAGGCATCACCTTCCCTGCCTGAATTGGTGCGCGGAACGTTGGGGAAAGAACGAGGGAGATGAGCTGACTGGACGACCTTCTCGAGGACCCAGCACCAGGGGCGATGGGCTGAAGGGTCACCCTTTGATGTTGCGTGATTCGATGAGTTGCACAGCACCAGGGACCAGGGTTCAATTCAGCCTTAGGTGACCGTTTGTGTGGAGTTTGTACGTTCTCCCCATGGGTTTCCTCCGGGTGCTCCGGTTTCCTCCCACAGTCTAAAGACGTGCAGGTTAGATGGATGGGCCGCGTTAAATTGCTCCACAGATTTCAAAGAGGTGCATGTTAGATGGCGTTACGGGCGCGGAGAGTGGGCCTAGGTTAGGATGCTCTTTCAGATGGTCGATGCAGACCCGATGGGCTGAATGGCCTCCTTCTTCACAAGTAGGAATTCTATGGATCTTTAGAATATCATGGAAGCCTCCACTCTTCTGTTCCAGGGTTAATGTGGGACTGAGTTGGGTACTGCACACACAGTGATGTAAGAAGGCACATGAGACCCAGAACCAGGGATCAATGTTGAGTTTTCCAGAGATGTGTAAAGACCTAATCGCGGAGACAACTCCTTGCCTGTACCCCTTCATATCCATGTGTAAATAGCTCTAGTAGTTAATAAAGTCGGTTACAGTTAACCTACAGAAGACGACAAAGACTTTATTAGGACCGTTCTGTTACCAACCCATGATGTCCAAACCTGCCCATCTCACTCACCCACCATCCTGTACTCATTGATCGACAGTGGCTTCGATACCCCAAATGTTAAAACTCTCCTCCTGATATTGAAATCTCCTACAAGGTGCCAACCCTCTCCATCGCTCGAACCTCCTCCACCACGATGACCCTCTGAGGAAACTCTACATTCCTCAATGAACCATGATTTTCATCCCTTCGCCATTGACAGCCGTACTTTCTGCTGCTTAGGCCGAGCATTACAATTCCCTGCCTAAATCTCTCCACATTGCCCCACATATATAAGGCTGTCCTTAAAACTCTTTTGTCAAGGTTTCGGTTAAATGCCCTAACATCCCCCTTCATCGGCTCAATGTCAATTTTGTCTCATTATATTCCTGCAAAGAGTCTTGAGTCACCTTACTTTATAAAATTCATTTTTGTGCGGGATGCAGGCTTTGCCAGCGAGGCCAGCATTTATTGCCCATCCCTAATTACCCCTTGTGAAGGTGGTGGTGAGCCGCCTTCTTGAGCCGCTGCAGTCCGTGTGGTGTAGGTACACCCACTCTGCTGTTAGGGAGGATATTGACCCAGCGACAGCGAAGGAACGGCCGATATATTTCCAATATATGACGTGGAGAGGAACCTCCAGGTGGTGGGGTTCCCAGGTATCTGCTGCCCTTGTCCATCAAGATGGTAGCGGTCGTGGGTTTGGAAGGTTCTGTCTAAGGTTCCTTGGTGAGTTCCTGCAGTGCATCTTGTCGACGGTAACACGGCTACCATTGCGCGTCGGTGGTGGAGGAAGTGAATGGTTGCGAATGCGGTGCCAATCAAGCGGGGGCTGCTTTGTCCTGGATGATGCCAACTTAGTGAGTGCTGTTGGAGCTGCACTCATCCAGGCAAGTGGAGTGTATTCCATCACACTCCTGGCCTGTGCCTTGTAGATAGTGGACAAGCTTTGGGTAGTCAGGGGGCGAGTTCCTCTTTACAGGATTCCTAGCCTCTGATCTGCTCTTACAGTCACAGTATTCATATGGCTGGGTCCAGTTCAGGTTCTGTTATGTTGAAGGCTATATAAATGCACAATCTTGCAGTTGATGTTAATGCCCCTCAGAAGCAGGGATTCTATCTCTTGTGTCCACGTCTGTCCCATGTCCCCTTTAGCCAGAGTGCCTCCAATAACCTATTCTTCAAAGTTGCGGCCCTCTCCCCGTCAATCACTGCTCATCTTATTGCCCTTGAGAAGGGTGGGGGGGGGGGGGGGACAAAAAGGATGCTTCCAGGAATCAGGAATTCAATGAAGAGGAAAAGACAAAGAGGTTGGTCTTGATACCTTGAGAAACGAGGGGACTTTGAGGTGACGTAATTGAAGATTTCAAGGGCATGGAAAGAACTGACAACATTAATTCAATTACGCTCATTGCGATGGTGAAAGGTTTGAATCCTCGGGGATACGAGCTCCAAATGAGGAAGACGAGAGTAAGAAGGGAAGTCAAAGAAAACTCTTTCGCCCAAACGGCACGGAAAAAAAGTTTGCAGAGTTCGGACATAGCAGCAGACAAGGTGGATGGGTCCAAGACCCAACTGGATGCATTCAGACAGCAGGCAGGGATTGAGGAATATGGTGAGGAGGATAATAGGTGGAATTTATTTCAAAGCAACAGGCTTGACGATTTTAATAGTCTGTTCCTCTGTACACAAATTCAACATCTTCCAGAAATGTCGACAGCAGTCTTAGATTGCAAGCTTAATCCAGGTGTCGGGGTCAATTGCATATTGGTAGCTCAGGCCAATGATTACACAAAGACTTGCTGGAAATACCGAGGTAGATTGGCAATTGTAACCCTGTCTGCATTTGAAATGAGAAAATAAAGGTTCCAGTTTTAGTTGGTGGTGCATTCGTTGGAGGAACGTATCCCATCCGAGGTGACCAGTTGTTACCCCCCCACCCCCCGCCCCGCAACGTGTCACGCTGTAACCCCACCCTCCCACCACTGGAGGCATTGCAGTGCCACCGCTGGCAGGATGTTGCAAGTGCAGTGTGACAATCAATCATTGTGCTCCGGTTCGCTCAGGGAGTTGGGATCCATCAACTCATAGAATCCCCACAGTGCAGAAGGAGGCCATTCGGCCCATCGATTCTGCACCGACCCTCCGAAAGAACACCCCAACTTAAGCCCTATTGCCATAACCCCGCCGAACATTTGGACATTGAGGAGTAATATTGGCGTGGCCAATCCACCTCGCCTGCACATTTTTGGACTGTGGGAGGAAACCGGAGGAAATCCCACGCAGACACGGGGAGGACGTGCAGACACCGCCCAGACAGTCACCCGAGGCCGGGATCGAATCCGGGTCCCTAGCGCTGTGAGGCAGCAGTGCTAACCACTGTGCTAGCAGAATTGCTGTGACGCAGCAGGCACTTGGTAGTCTTTGCAGCTTTGGATAGTGACGGCAGAGGGGGTCGCTTAGCTCAGTTTGCTGGTCGGTTGGTGGGTGAACGACGCCAACAGCGCGGGTTCGATTCCCGTGACGGCTGAGGTTATTCATGCAGGCCACCTTCTAAACCTAGCCCCTCGCCTAGGGTGTGACCTCGGGTTAATTCACCACCAGTCAGCTCTCACAGGAGCGACAGGCTCTGGTCCTCTGTCACTGTGCTGGCTTTCATTCACATTCAGTGACGGTAGAATCTCTAACGTTCTCTCCATCGTATGGCCGAGCTCGGGTCTCCCCCTCGCTTCCCGCCTGCGTGTTGGCAGGTTAAGCAGGTTGATAATTAACCGGCTTGGCCGTGTTGTGAATAAAGGTTCATCGGCCATCAAGTCCTGAAGTGGGCCTCGAACCCAGATCCTCTGGCTCTGAGGCAGCTGGATGCACCCACAAGACCCCCTCAGTGCGGACGCAGGAATGTATAGGACGGGAACTCTCTGGCTTCATCCGTGGCAGGACCCGTCGCGAGCGAGAACATAAAATTTAGAGCCCCCGCCAAGAGGACATTCTCCAACAGCACTGGGAAATCCCAGTGAGCGAGGATGGAAGATTTGGGCCAGCATATTCTATCTGATGAGAAGGGGCAGGATGAATGGGGCTGAATCATATCTGCATCTTTCAAATTTGCTGATGACACCACCGTAGTGGGTCGGATTTCAAACAGTGATGAGACAGAGTGCGGGAATGAGATAGAGAATCTGGTGCGACGACAATAATCTCTCCCTCAATCTCAACAAAACGAAGGAGATTGTCATCGACTTCAGGAAGCGTAGTGGAGAACATGCCCCTGTCTACATCAATGGGAACGGAGTAGAAAGGGTCGAGAGCTTCAAGGTTTTAGGCATCCAGATCACCAACAACCTGTCCTGGTGTCCCCCCCATGCCGAAAACCCACCAACGACTCTACTTTCCCAGAAGACTAAGGAAATTTGGCATGTCAGCTACGACTCTCACCAACTTCTACAGATGCACCACAAAAAGCATTATTTCTGGTTGTATCACAGCTTGGTATGGAGCCTGCTCTGCCCAAGACCGCAGGAATCTACAACAGGTCGTGAAGGTAGCCCAGCCCATCACGCAAACCAGCCTCCCCTCCATTGACTGTCTATAATTCCCGCTGCCTCAGAAAGGCAGCCAGCATAATTAAGGACCCCACGCACCCCGGACATACTCTCTTCCACCTTCTTCCGTCAGGAAAAAGATACCAAAGTTTGAGGTCATGTACCAACCAACTCAAGAACAGCTTCTTCCCTGCTGCCATCAGACTTTTGAATGGACCTACCTCGTATTAAGTTGATATTTTCTCTACACCTTGCTATAACTGTAACATTATATTCTGCAGTCTCTCCTTCCTTCCCTATGTACGGTATGCATTGTTTGTCCAGCATGCAAGAAGCAATACTTTTCTCTGTATACTAATACATGCGACAATAATAAATCAAATCAAAGCATGGCCTTCCAGTTTCCTGGACAATCATATTGGCCACAGTAACGTCATTGGACGTCCTGCAGTTAATTCCAATTCCCAGCACAGTGGAAGCAGTTATGGCAAAAAAATATCGGTTTTATCCCCCATCAACAGTGTCATCTACAGTTTGAGTTGTTCCGGCAGAGTGAGGGTAAAGGGACGAAGTGTGTTTCCCAGCATTCGCCGAGTTTCATCGTGGGCCGTTCTCTGAGGGCCCCACTCAAAGACTTGAGCGCAGGGATCCAAACTGGCACTCCAGCACAGTAAGGAGGGAGTGCCGCACTGCCGCAGGCGCCGTCTTTTCAGGTGAAGTGTTGGACGACGGACCCTCCCCACACCCTGCGCCCCACCCATCTCCGCCTTCCCCCCCCCCCGGTCCACCCCCACCCACCTCTCGAGTGGAGTAAAAGATGCCCCGGCACCCTTTCAAAGATGAGCTGGGGAGATAGATCTCTGACCCTCGTTTTCCCTCCAGTCACGGACTTCCCCAGAGCAGATCGTCGGCCCATTAACCCCTCGCTGTTCGTGGGATCTCGCTGTGTGGAAATTGGCTGCCTCAACCCCGATGACAAGGGAGTGAGGAAACTTTGATCTATTGGCTACAAAGGATTGCGGGTAGCCGGGCGGCCTCGAGAGACGCTACATAAATGCAGATCTTTCTTTATTTCAGGCCACATCAAGTGGACCGATTGAGTAAGTCATTAGCGGCGGTGAAGGAATGCCGGGCCTCAGCATTCCCTTCACACGGTGTCCGCTTTAAACCATACACCCCAAAATCTTCCAGCCCGTTCCACCGGCCGGATCTTCTGGTCCGACAGGTGGCCATCCCGCGTGGCGGGTTCCCCGGCTACAGAGGGTTGGGGAAATCCGGGCCTACTTCACTAATGCGGCAGCCATCTTGGCTTCCCTTTAAACAGGACACTCAAACACCAATCCACAATGGAGGCTGAGAGATCAAGGCTTTTGCCTTATGGCTGACCTTCAGGGGGTCAAATTGATCTTGAACGGCGTTGAAACGGCAGCCTGCTCCATACTTGACCATTGAAATAAGGAGTGCACGGTGGATTACTGATCCACCATTGCGCAGTTTGTATTACTCCCCAGCTTCACCGTCTAACCTCCTTTGAAGTGACCTTTCGACCATCTGGTGCGACCATCAATTCACGCGACACGTGGTTAGAAGTGAACAGTGGTTTTAATCGTCTTACAACAGAGCCTGCCTGTGACGAGATGAACTCGCGATGAACTGGCAGCAGGCTCACAGCACTGATCTTTATACTTCTGGTTGGGGGAGGCGCAATGGTCGGAGCCAAGGGTGGAGCCCAGTACAAACTCCTCATCTCCCCCTATGGGCAGGGCCGCGCGATTACACACAATCCGGTACAGAGTACAGGCTCAATACATGTGGTACAATACAGTGTGAATTACTGAGGTTTATAATTCACCTCACCATCTCGCCAATTCAACAACAATAAGCTGCTCCTTTGAAAACTAAGCATCCCAACCACTTCAGAGCCGTGTTATCAAGTGAGGTTAGACACCAAACGACATAAGAAGATGTCAGGACAGACCGAAATGGCCAAAAAGGTGAACCATGGAATTGTCGGCCGGAGTTTTTAGACCGTGGCAGGTCTGGGAGCTGGCTTGCGTCACGTTGGCACTGCCGTACAATCACACGTCGCCTGACCAATCAACGGACATCCGGAGGGGCACACGCTCTGGGAAAGGCTCGGCGCTGCCGAGTGAGGGTGGGAAGAGGTCGGGCTCCGAGAGGCGGGAAGGTGCAGGTCGGCGTTTCAAACCTCCCCTCCCCTCAGGGGGTTACAGCCAGGGAGGCGTCTCGGGGGCTTGCTGACCCGCGAAAAATAAATAACGACAGAACAATTATTCGGTTTTTAAGTTATTTACTAATTTAATAATTTATTCAGTCCAGAGAGTTCCTCCTCCCCCGGGATCGAAGCTAAAATGTAACGGCCTCCTGGCCAATTGCCCCTTGAGAAGGTGGTGGTGAGCTGCCTTCTTGAGCCGCTGCAGTCCACGTGGTGTAGGTACACCCTCAGTGCTGTTAGGGAGGGAGTTCCCGGATTCC